>NC_037533.1:16710002-16733665 GCF_001531365.2 Cynara cardunculus var. scolymus | reverse complement strand
TTTTTTTTTTGTAGTTTAAAAAATCACTGAGAAAATATATTTTATTTTTAATTAAAATAAATTTTATCAATAATCTTTTTTAAATATAAGTATTTTTCGTTAATGTAAGTAATTTTTTTGTATATTTGTTTATTTTTATAGATCTAAGTACTTTTTTGGTTCAAAAAATGTTTAGTGACTTAATCGTTCAAAATATGAAATTTCATTGGTTTTTTTTTGCAGACTTTTTTCATTATTTTACCACATTAACCAGTTGTATAAGTCATAAAAATGTATCTAATATGTTTTAGAAAGTCCAATAAGTTATTTAACATGTTTTGAAATATCCAAATACTTATTTATTTCAAAAAATTGTTAAAAAACTTAATAATTTCAAAAACTGAAATTCATTGAATTTTTTTTAGACTTTTTCCTAATATTTACACACGTGATACACATTTCTTAAGACTTCAATAAATAGGATGTGCCCAAATCATTCTTCCCAAATTGAAATTCCAGTAAAATGTTCACCAATTTCGGGTCGGGGATCCGTTTACAATCCGGAAACAAACCCTTCTTCTCCGTTTTCAAACCTCACCGGAACTCACCGCAAATCATCCTTCTTTCTCAAACCCTAACAATGGCGACTCTTTCTGCTCCGAAAAATCGAAGACCCACCTGCCCATCTTGTTCCAGACCGACCCGATTCTGCCTCTGTACCCGATTGAAAACCCCAATTCTCAATAACTCCATAGCCGTCACCATCCTCCAACATAGTTTAGAGAAGAAACACCCACTAAATTCAGCCAAGATCGCAATGTTAGGTCTCAAGAACGTCGATTTAGCTTCGATTTCAGATGTTATTTCTGAAGCCCACTTCGATATACACTTTCTCGAATCGAATCTCGAACTGGGTCATGATGATTCAATCGAAGATCGCAAAAAGATTGAATCATTTCAACCTGCTGACATCAGTTTCACCATTGAAAAGAAGGGAACTGTAACATCTCTTACCCGTATTTGGAACGAAAGTAAAACCCGCGATTTCGATGAGCTTTTGATCGATCGAGCTGCGATTGATGGAATACGAAACGGGTTTACGGTGAAAAAGATGCAGAGAAACAGGGATCACGACTACGTGGGAGAATTCAAAGTCGTAATCCCTCCAAGATCGGTGCTTTTGTTCCCGAGTGAGGATTCGATTGGCATCGAAGATGCAGATTTCGATATCAAGAATGTGATCGTGTTAGATGGAACATGGTCTAAAGCAACAAAAATGTATAAGGAGAATCCATGGTTGAAACTATTGCCACATTTGAAATTGGATATCGAAAAGATGAGCTTGTACGGTGAAGTTAGGCGGCAACCGAAGGCGGGATGTTTGTCGTCCATCGAGAGCATCGTTTATGCACTTAAGGCGATTGGGGAAGATCTTGAAGGGTTGGATTGTTTGTTGGACGTTTTCGAATCGATGGTTGTCGATCAAAGGAGATGCAAGAATGAAAGATTGGAAGCAACATTAGATCCATGTAAAACCTTGTTATGATTTGCAATTGATTTTAGGGATTGTGGTTTAAAAGTTCATCTTAGAAAAGTGAAAAGATTCAATAGGTTTGTATGTTGTTTTGAGAATCTTGAATGTTTGATTAGAATCACATAGGTGTTGAGGGTGTTTGGGATTGCTTATAAATACAATTATTGATTTATTCCGGTGTGATACTGGTAATAAACATTTTTGAGTGTTTGGATAAACAGCTTATACCTATACCTGTGTCAAATCGGTAATAAGGAGTTTTTTAAGAAGTTAGACCATTTTAACTTATAATAAGTTGATAAGAGCTTTTATAGAAAAGTATAAGTTATTTCAAATAAGCAATCTCAAACACCCCCTTAAATCATGTTTTATCTTGTAATCTAACTTATCAGCTAGTTTTTTTTTTTTTTTTTATCAAACATGACTAGTTTACCAGCAAGTCGGTTTTTTTATCAGTTGACAATTGAACTAGCTTTTCAACTAGTTTGCAAATGTAATCGAGATTGAAAGGGAGAAAACCAATTTATTGAGTTGAAGGAGGCCTATTTAGCACAATGACCTTCTACAAAACACTCATTTTCCAACATAACCATCTAGCATATCTCTAAGGGGTTGTTTGTTTACCTCTTAATAGTTCTATTAAGAGGCAGCTTCTGAATCGTTAAGAGGTGAATCTTGTTTGGCAAAAAAAAGTCTGTCTCTTAATGATTTTAAAACCTTCTTGATGATTTTGTATCATGGGTCTCTCTTAACCATTCAACGCCCTAATTTCATTGTATTTAATTATCAAACAATTATATTTCATTTTGCACTATATCATGAGAGCCTCCTAATTATCCTGACCACTTGACCATTCTGCACCAAATCATTCAGCAACTACCAAACAGTCTCTAAGTTTCTAATAGGTATAGACAGGCCTTTGGTTTAACGATATATGAATTATTAATAAAATTTAAGGTTAAATGCATGAAATAACAAACTACTTTCATAAATTTTGTGCTACCAAAACATTCAATTTAATGGTCCGAAATAACTATTTTTGACAATTTTCCAAAAATTAATTACAAGATGATGGTTTTAATCGAAAAAAGAGCTACTTGAGGGGCCAGATATGTAAATTCTCCCTGTATTGCCCAGCTGCACCTTCATGTTATAAATTTCGTTGCCGGAAAAATATTTAACGGAGGAGCCACCAAATGCTAAAGCTCTTTTCACGGCGGCGCTGCCACCACCACCTCCATAGCCACCCACTACAACCAATCCTCTTTATCTCCCGTCAACTAACACAATCACATTTCGACGACGACCCACCTTTCTCCCCAATCCTCAAAACCCTAAAACCCCAAAATCAAGAAACCCACAATCAGAAGAACAAGAAACAAAAAAATGAATCAAAGAAGAAACCCCAGAGCAATTTCCCTTTGAAATCTGATTTACCATTTGATTTCAGGTATTCTTACTCCGAAACCAATCCTGCCGTTGAACCAATTGGGTATCGAGAAACCCCCAAATTCTCTCCTTTTGGACCTGGTCGACTTGACCGGAAATGGACCGGCACGGCGGCTCCGTCGCAGCAGGCGGTTGATATGGTCAAAGTTGAAGAAGAGAGGAACGCTGTTCTTGGGGAACCATTATCGGAGGAGGAAGTATTAAATCTCGTTGAACTGTATCGGCATAACGATTGCTGTCGCCAAATCAATTTGGGTAAAACTTCACATCTTCACTACTAAAATATCCCAATTTTACAGCATGTTCTTGAAGAAAATCTATTTATAGAAGATGAATCCTGTTACTAGACTCATTGCTAGACTCTTTGCCATCACTTACCGGATAAGACTCTCAGTCCTTGCCTTCGTTCTTACCGGGTTAGATTCTTGGTCCACGCCATATTCATCCGGTAAGGTAATATGACTTGGAAAGCGCTTATCCGGATAAGTGTTTAGTAAACAGCCCCTTAATGCAATACATGATGTGGGTTGGATTGCACCTTGAATTTTTCTATGTTTTATCATCATTTTGATTCAAGATTTCGTTTGTTCTACTCTCAAAGTTTCATAAATCTTGCTAGCGTTTGTGGGCATATGGTGTTTCGTCGACTTCTTAATGAAAAATGAAATCTTGAACGTATTCGTGTGATGGGGGTGCCGGATAAACCGCAGGTTCTTTTTGTTTGTGGGTATATTTAGCTAAATGACCTTCGTGACAGGTGTATTTTAAAATCCTGATAAATGACCTTCTAACAGGTTTCTAGGCATTCTTGTGTGTGGAAATGACATTATCAAACGAGACCTTTGGAAGGTCATGGATTTAAAAAGGGAAATTGACCAAACTAGTCATTTTGGATTAACCTCTTCACCTTTTAACCCACTTTTTTTCTAATTGAACCAATATAGCCCAAATTTTGCGAGTGCCCAAAATGTACCTTTTCTGATATAAATATGATTTTGGTGGAGTTGGCAAAATGGGTGCGACGGCTTGCAAAATCTTGGTAGTGGCTTGCGAAGTCGCTCACTAGAATCATGTTTTATTCATAAATATACATTTCGCTAGTTTGGAAATGGGCACATGCGAAATCTTGGCCATTTTGGTTTAAACGGGAAAAAATGGGCTAAAAAGTGAAGAGGTTACTCACAATATGATCTTGATTTGCAAAAGTCCTCGGGCTTGCAAAAAGTGTGTGCGAAAAAGAAAAAAGAAAGATCTTGATTGAATCTTGACGTCTATTATTTGTTAGGAAAGGGCGGGGTTACTCACAACATGATCGATGACATCCATAACCATTGGAAGAAAGCCGAAGCTATAAGGATCAAATGCTTAGGAGTCCCGACTCTTGACATGGACAATGTCTGTTTCCACCTCGAGGTTTGAACTTGTACTTCTTTTAGGGTGTGTTTGGTACACTGGATAGGACATAACAGAACAGGGATCATGGGATCACTGTTTCACGTTTGGCACGACTTTCATGTGGAATAGAGTGGCTGCACAGACATGTCCCAAACGTATATTTTACCAATATAATCTCAAAATAAAACTTAATTCTCTTCTAAGAAGCTTCCCTTTTTACATTTTATTGATTCTATAAATTTTATTTATTTTATTTTATGCTCTTTAAACTTTTACTTTATTGTACTCAAAATATTATTTTCATACGGTCTCTATATTTTGGTCAATTTATGTAATTTATTAAATAAAATAATATATAAAATGTACAAATATAAAATTTTTGGAAACTACATAAACTTTTTATTTTGGTGTCATTTTAATCATTGCTGAAAATTTTCTAATGATAGATTTTGTTATTAAAAAATATTTATTTTATTAGAAATTAATAAATTACATAAATTAATCAAAATTTATAAAAGATATAAACCACTTATTAGGGGTAAATTAATCATTTTATCTGTTCTTTCCTGACCATTTTTGTCTTATCAAACGCTGAACAATTGTGGTGGCTTAATGATATTGAAAGTGGCTTATTCATTAAGCTTTTACGGGAGAGCTTTATGTAGAAAGCCAAGTTTTTTTCAAACCTGTCCCTCCCAATTAAAAGACATGCCCATTCCATCTAAAGCAAAAAAAACCTCCCAAACAAAAACCTTTCTGGTCTGTATAGACAGATTAATGCACACAAGGACATAACGGAAAACCAAGGAAACAGCTCCTTAGACTGAGACTAGACAAGACTATGGGACAAAAATGCATTATTTTTTCCTGTCCCACCAAAAGTTGGTGGAATAAAAACCGAGGAAATGAGACAAGTTTGGTAAATTACTAAAGTATCCATGGCAAATTGAAACCTTTCACAATTTTTTTCCCTTCCGGTGCCAAACGCATCCTTACGGATCTTTTAACGAAATTCTTAACTTTAGAATGTTTTATTGCTCTAATTCTGGTTGTCTGATGGATTCATAGAACTTTGCAGGAGAAATCTGGTGGGAAGATCATTTACCGTCAAATTAATATCTTGTTACTGTATAGGGGACGGAATTATGACCCCAAGAATAGACCCGTCGTTCCTTTAATGCTATGGAAGCCATATCCGCCAATTTATCCGAAGCTCATAAAGAACGTTGCCGATGGCTTGACGTTTGAAGAAACCAAAGAAATGAGGAACCGTGGACTTAACTCTCCTCCATTTATGAAACTATGTATGTGAATCTCTTGCCTTTTTCGTTGGTTTGACCATGCACATAGTCCAAACGAAAACAATATATCCCACATCAGCTAGACACGAACCATAAAACCTATATATAGGGGGGGAGGGTGTGTGTGAGTTTCTAGGGAAAACCCCCAAAAATTGAAAAACTGAGGAACACCTTAATAGTCGTTTATTTTGTACGGTATACATATGTGCATACAAGTAATTGAAGATATTTTTTGGTATCTATGCACGTGGGCATGTTATGCATATGTGCATACCAGAAAGATTATTTACAAATTACTGGTATGCATATGTACAAACTGTACAGATGAATAGTTACTAGGGTGTTCCTCAGTTTTTTAATTTATATATAGGGTCAGGTTCAGGGGAAAACCGCAAAAAAGAAAAATGAAAAACTAAGGAGCACTCTAGTAACCACAGATTAGTTCTAATCCAACGATTATCAAAAATAGCAATTTAACATTTTATTAAATGGAAAAGGGCAAAATAGTACATTTCATAAATGGATAATCATTTCCATTTATTAAAAATCCCTAAAATAAAGGAAAACTACTACAGTTTATGGGAACTTCATAATCATCTAAAAAATATTTCAACGATATACAAAAAAATATTCTACAATCTACAGAAAAAATATTCCATTACTCATTGCTTCATTCAATTTATGCGTCACATGCACACCACATTCATTGTCTTTTAATTTATGGGTTGCATGCACCTATGAATGAATCTCCGTATTCATCATCTTCTAATTTCTAGGTTGTACGTACATGTGAATAGGTCGTCGTATTCATTGTCCATCATTTTCTAGTTTGTATGCACATGTGAATGCATCACGATATTCAATGTCATTCGATTTGCAGGGTTGAAATACACATGTGAATGAGACACAATGTTCAATTTCTTTCAGTTTTTGGATAGCATGAACATGTGAATGAGATACGTATTAATCATATTCACACGTGCATAAACCTAAAAAACCAAAGTAGAAAGAGATAAAGATGAATTCTTGAATCCATCCCGTGTATTCACGTGTGCAAAAGCAAAAAAAAACATACTAAAAAGATGAAGGTTTAAATTCCTCATTGTATTCACGTATGCATAAACCCCATAAACCACAGAATTTGAAAGATGAACAACTGAATCCAGTTTCAGCATCGTAGAAAACGAAGACGGTGAACATGTTTTGCATGCACATGTGCATACATCCGTGAACATCTAATTTCAACATCCCCTTCTTTCTGCTTCTTCTCCGGCCTCCATCCTAACTAATGCCACCGCTTCTGCATCTTCTCCTTCATTTGATCCTTCGGTGCCATTGAAATTTAGGATTCATCTCCATCAGGCCTCTATATATGTACGAACTTTGGTTCCTTTAGAAAGAGATTCAAATGGATTCCAGTCATTCCACATATACTCTGTGTGTGTGTGTGTGATATGCTTTATTTTCCGTTTTTGCCATTTGATTTTTTGTAGAGCGGAGTTTGACATTGATGGTTATATCTTCTGCAGCGAGAAACGGTGTGTATGCTAACGTTGTAGAGAAAGTGAGAGAGGCTTTTGAAGCCGAAGAAGTATTGAAACTCGACTGTGCCCACGTGGGTATGAGCGACTGCAAAAGGATTGCTGCGAAGCTAAGGGTACGCCTATAATCAGATCTTGTGAAAAGATTGGACCTTTACGTTTCTTGAAGTCAAATCATTCAATTGGGATATCTTGGGCTTGTTTGATCTGGTTTCTTTAAGTCAAATCATTCAATTCAGATATACTGGGTTTGTTTGATCTGGTTTCTTGAAGTCAAATCATTCGAAGTGGGATACACTGGGTTTGTTTGATCTGGTTTCTTGAAGTCAAGTCATTCATCTAGGTTTGCCTGATATGGTTTCTTGAAGTCGAGTCATTCAAGTCGGATATATTGGGTTCGTTTGATCTGGTTTCTTGAAGTCAAATCATCCAAGTCGGATATATTGGGTTTGTTTGATCTGGTTTCTTGAAAAAATCTAACAGTATCTTTATCTTGTTTGTACTTTTACAGGATTTGGTACCGTGTGTCCCCATTTTGTATAAAGACGAACAAATCATCCTTTGGAGAGGGAAGAAAGCTACGGAAACCGGTTTGGGTCCATGTTGAAATGCACCACCGAGCCCATGGCGGCTCGTCGGGCACGGGGGCGAAACCATGACCTTGGGACTCTTTTCTTCTCTGGATTCTGTTATATGATCATATAGATTTATTGATATAAATACCAATTATTTTGTGAAATTTAAGTTGTTGGTAGTTAATCGATGCGACATTTATTTAGGGGTTGTTTGCTATCTGTTTACCGCTTTGCTTTTTAACAGGTAAGAGGCGCTTATCTAGTTAGAAACGATGATGTTTACCAACCCCTTTTATCGGTCCATGAAGTTGATCGAGATGTCGACTCTGTAAGCTAAGGGAGGAACTCCTAGGGCCTGTTTATTAGCAGCTTGACGAGATTCACAGCTTATTTGGTCGGCTATACATAATGGTTTAGTAGTGACTTCATAATATATAATGTGGATTATCCAATAAGCTTCTAGGGAGCTTTATACAGAAAGACAAGTTTTTTTGTCAAAATATCCCTTCCAATACTTCTTCCATCTATGAAATAACCTTTTCAAACAATAATTTTCTCAATATATACAAACAGATTGATCCACACAGATACCTTTAGCTATACATGATTTAGGGGTTGTTTACCAAAAAAAATTATTAAGTCTTGTATGAATAAATTTGTCTGTCTGGATAAATGGGTGGTGGTGTTTATTTTTTTTATCTGAACCAACAGTCTGAATAACATAAATGACCGATTTACCCCCCAATATTAATTACTTGAACGTCAAAACAAAAAATCATAAAGAGGCCAAAGATAGGGTGTCTCATATGGGAAGGAAGTGGTGCTTTAAATAAAGGGCAGGGTGTCATTTTTGTAGCTGAATAAGGACAACACCATTTCTATCTGTGCGATTAAGTTATATTCTGTGCGAATAAGTCGTAAGTAAACAATCCAAATGAACTGTGCGAATAAGCCAGATAGACCAATAGCTTTGTCAATATGCTTTTAAATCCTTCAGATGTCTACTACAGATGTTTACAAGACGAGAAAACTCAGTAACATTTCACATAAAAGGCGTAAAGATAAGATTTCTTGGAGACGACAAAATTCGTTATAACGTCTTTCATAATGGTATTTGACGTAACCCGTTCTCTTTTGAAATACGTTACCATTTTACTACAATATAATAATATTAATTATATTATTAAAATATTCAGTACTTTAATATACAAAAAAAAAAAACTTCTTATAAATAACATATTTTCAAATTAAGGGATCGTTTACCAAACACTTACCCGGTAAGTGCTTACCAGTAAAACTTAACACTACCACTTACTTACCAGGTAAGACTTTAGTCCACCAAAACGGCATCGTATGTAACAATTTACCCAGTAAGCTCTTACCATGGTAAGAGTCGTCGGTAAGAGTCGTCACCCTCACTTACCGGGTAAGACTCTCGGTCCTTTTCTCCCTCTTACCAGGTAAGAGTTTTGATCCTTACCATATTCATCAGATAAGATAATGTGACTTGATAAACGTTTACTCGGATAAACGTTTGGTAAACGGCCCCTAAATTTTATAATTTAATGTACATTCTTCCTTTTTTTAAATAAGGTAATAAAGAATAGAATTTTTAGTTCTTTTATATTTTTTTCTATTTTGAATAATGATTTAAGAATTCCACCGAAACCAACTTATTTCGAGTGATTATGGGTATCTGGACCAACTTACACGCACCGAGTACCGAGAATTCACTCAAACGACTACTAATGTATGGTGTCATCACAGGTAAACCTCCATTGCCATGAAAGTTTTGACAATGCCTGGACTCAAACTCGAAAAAAATGAAATTTCCATTACATCCCATTAAGCCTTAACCAGTGCGTTACCGAAACCAACTCTTTTTAAAAATCTAAAAGAATCAAATACTTTATTTTCTACGCTTTGAAGATCTGTTAAACGTCATTTTATCTGTTATACATGTAATTAATTACTTCACATAAGTAATTACTATAAAAGGACGAATGTTCTAATGATATAAAACGGCATTCTGAATAATTACTATAAACTTTCACATAGGGCTGTTTGGCAATTGTTAAATGGTTTGATGTAAAACGATTAAGTGATCAGAATGATTAAGAGACTATTATAATACAGTGCAAAATGAAATATAATTGTTTAGTAATTATTCAGAATGAAATTATGGTGTTGAATGGTTAAGGGAGACCTAAGATACAAAATCATTCAGAGGGTTTTAGAACCATTAAGAGACAATTTTGTTACTAAATAAGATTCACGATTCAGAGGTTACCTTCTAATGAAACTATTAAAAGGTAAAACAAATAACTTACATAAAATAAATAAATAAATATACATAAAAAGAGTTTAAAAATCTTGAATTCGAAATTATATTTACAAAAGAATATGTATGTATATGTGCAATAACTAAACCTCAAAAATATATATGTAGACGATCACTCAGGTATACTCTGTAGAGCCGGTCTCCACGACCGTTGATTCGATTCAAATCCTCCATCTCCACCGTTCATCAACAGATTCAACACCTGCTGTAACGTCAACCCTTGCATCTCTTTCATACCTAATAACTCCTCCAACTGCTTCTTCGTTATCTTAATCTTCACCTCCGTCGTCGGCGGCCTCTTCCCGTCGGAAGAAGAAAACCGGTGATCAGAATCTTTTTCTCCGACCACCTCTCTCTCTTCAGTTTTTCTGCCACCTTCAGAGTAAAGCAAGGAATGTTCCGGCGATGACGACGGAGATCCCCAATCGTCGCCGCCCCATTGCACGTCGGAATCTTTTCTTACACAGTTTCCCATTCGATTAATTGGGTTTTTGGTGATGAAATTTGTGAATTAATGAAAGAAAAAAAGGATTATTTGAGAATTGGAATTATGGGTTTATGATAGATACATAGATATATGTCTGTATATATATATAGGAATAGGAGTGATGATGGTGGATATAGATACAGAAATGGTGTATGTATAGATGAGGAGAGAGAAGAAGGGGTCAAAGTGATATGGACTGCCACGTCGGATGGAGAAAGGGTGTGCTACCTATGCAGGTGGCTTGACCTTATCCCCAACTCCAAATTATTATTAATTAAAAAAATATTTATTAAATTATATATCAAATCAAATCCGCATTTTAAGTTTAATTAAATTGGATTTTGGCCAAATAAATTTGATTAACGAATGTTTAATTTGAATAGGGTCGTATCAGAATGTATATTCTGGTCTTTACTGGTTTTTTATTATGATTTATATTTGACTGTTTTGAACAATTGACTGAACATAAAAAAAACATGTACAGTATTATTATATCTGGGTCTTCTTTGTAGACCAGGTCTTGGACAATCATTTATTCCAGGCAGTTTCGTCACTGTTGTTGATCAACTTAATCAACACTTGCTATGAAATCGACACGTGCATCTCTTTCATGCCCTCCTAGTTGTCTCCTCGTTATATTTACATTTTGTTAAAGTGTATAATACGGTAACACTCGTAGTAAAATTTAAACATTTTATTTTTTATAAAATATTATATTCTATCAGTAATTTAGATACTGTAATACCAAAAAGATGAAAACACTGATGTTTTCAAAACGTTGATTGAGCATTAACTGTTACTTGAGATTGGTGATTGAAAAAATATTGGAATATTTTTTAGAGTGAACTACATATTTGGTCCTTGATGATTTGTGACAAGTGATATTTTCCGTTTTTTTAGTATCGGAATCACAAGATGACCATCGTGGTTTGTAAAAGCGTCCGGATCATGTCCTTAACTTTAACAATCAGTAAAAATTTCGTTAAACGAGGGGCATTTTTGTTCTTTTACCAATCAAAAACCATAGGAATCAAAATCATAAAATCAATTTTAATTAAATAAAAGACAAAAAAGTCCCTCATTTAAGGGGATTCTGTAACTATCTTTAGAAAAAAGGATCAAATCTAGACGTTTTTGCAAGCTATGATGGTTATCTTATAATTTTGAAAATGAAAGGATGAAAAGTGTTTATTTTCCAAACCTAATGGACCAAACTTGTAATTTACTCTATGTCTTTTTATTAAATTATATTGTTTTTAAAATAGTGGATAACTGGGCCCGGTCTAAGGGGAGTGAACCGGATATTAATGAAAGTGTGAAAAGAATAAAAAAACCGGATATACAGAGGTGTGAACACGGACTCAGTGAGATGATTCCAACGTGTGGTTGTTGTCGAGTAACAAACAAACCAACCAACCAACCAACAATTTGCATGTCTTTTTTATTAAATAAAAAGTACGACAAAAATTGTATATAAATTAAATTTATATAATTTAAAAAATAATTAAAAGATTATGATTTAATAAATCGAGGTTTTGGATTTCATCGCCTTTCAGGGACGTTCCAATCTTTTTTGAAGATCCTATTATGTCTTAAACTTTTGATTGCATTGCATAAATGAGATAACAAATAATATATGTTAAGAACAAAATGAGTTAAATCTATAATGATTAACAATTTGAAACTAAACCTAAACCATTAATGATTTGAACCTAAATAATTTCGGCTATAATTCTACACAGGTCAATAAAATACCCTAGTCACATGTAAATTTGGGTCCCAAAATTTTGGGGGCCCTGTTCAAAATCTCACATTTAACGTGCTAAGGAACGGTTCTGATCCCCTTCTCCTGGACTAGCCTCAGTCGTTGAGTGAGCAAAAAATGTTCTATGACATTGTTGTTCTTGAAGTCGGGTTCCAGTTATGATTACTGATAATCAACTTTTTACCCAAATAATATGTACATATAAATGAATCCTTTTGTGATCCAGATAAAAAAAAATGTCACTTTTTTTTACGTAATTTATTAAAAAATACAAATAAGAGTTTTCTTTAATAGTTGTGGCCCTAGGATTTTTGCCGACTGGTGCACCTTTTAAAGTATATTAAAAGTCCGCATAGTTGTTTGATGTGTTTTTAGCCGAACTTTATTGTTTTCGAGAATTTTCTAAATTAGGGGTGTGCAAAACCAGAATTATCTGAAATCCGAACCCAAACCCGAACCGAAAATAAGGTATATATGTAAAACTCGAATGTCCCGAAATCCGAAAATCGAAAAACCGACTTTTGGCGGAAAATTTGGGTTCGGGTTGGGTTTGATTTGTCCACCCGATCCGTTTGAAAACCCGAAACATATATACATATATATTTTAAGTACTATATAAATATACTTATGTATCTAATTATTTTTTGAAAATTCTAAAAATCTTAGTCAGTCGTGTTCTTTTCTAATTTCTAAGCATATTATTGGTTTATCAATCTTTTAAATCGATTGAATTCATCGTTAAAATCGATTGGAGATATATATTTTTTGCATTATAGCTAAACCTGAACACGAAGCAATCCGAAATCCAAAAATTGGGGCTTGATTTTCATATCCGAAGTCCGATCGGGTTTTTTATTTTCCCACCCAAATCCACCCGACCTGTCCGATGCACACCCCTACAGAGGCCAACGTTTTGGACCTCAATTCGTTTAGTGTTTTAGTGTTGGATTGAAGATAAAAATACTTAGGGGCCGTTTACCAAACACTTAACTGGTAAGCGCTTACTGGTAAAATTTAACACTATCTTTTACTTACCGGGAAGATTTTAGTCCAACAAAACGACATCGTATACAATAATTTACCCACTAAGCACTTACCATGGTAAAAGTCGTCGCTCTCACTTACCGGGTAAGACTCTTCGTCATTATCTCGCTCTTACCGGGTAAGAATCTTGATCTTTACCATATTCATCCGATAAGGTAATGTGATTTTGGTAAGGGCTTACCCGGATAAACGTTTGGTAAATGACCCCTTACGTTTGGTAAATGACCCCTTACATTTGTGTGTTTTTAGTGTTCAGTTGAAGATGGTGTCAAAAGGGTTGAAATATTGTATGAAACTGATCAAAAATGATTTTCTTTAAATATTAAATATGTAAAAACATTTAAAAATTACTATTAAAATAGTTATTTTTGAATATTCATGTAATAATGTGTTATTTTATGTGATTTTTTTTCTTTTAAAAATAAGATTTAAAATATCAATTAACATATATTAATTTCA
Source organism: Cynara cardunculus var. scolymus (assembly GCF_001531365.2). Classification (NCBI taxonomy): domain Eukaryota; kingdom Viridiplantae; phylum Streptophyta; class Magnoliopsida; order Asterales; family Asteraceae; genus Cynara; species Cynara cardunculus. The sequence continues at coordinate 16,719,795 of NC_037533.1, read as the reverse complement.
CAATATGAACTTTTATAGTCTGTTTGTAAAACAAAAGTTAGACGTAAAATTGTGACCCATATATATATATATATATATATATATATATATATATATATATATATATATATATATATATATATATATATATATATATATATATATATATATGAAGCAAATATATTGAACCACATGGGTGGTGTTTGATTGTTTAAGCTTAGACTCCAAAGGTCAAAAGTATCTGGAGGTCTCAGGTTCAAATCCAAGGAGAATAAAAATCCTCTTGTGGCCACAGAGATTCAAATGTGGTGACTCCGGATTACCTGCAAAGCAGGTAGTTATCCTAGGATTAGTCAGCTCGCATAGTATATTGAATATCCAGGTTAATAAATAAAAGCATTGTAAAACAAATATATGTTTATCAATACATTGAATATTAAGTTTAGATGATAAAAAAAACATATAAAACTATACATTAAAGTACTCACAATTGTCAAAGGGACAGTTTATCAAACGCTTACCCGGGTAAGCTTTTACCAAGTCACACTACCTTACCGGATGAATATGATAAGAAACAAGAATCTTATCTGGTAAGAGCGATACAAGAACCAATAGTCTTATATGGTAAGTGAGAGCGACGACTATTGTCATGATAAACGTTTATCGGGTAAATTGTTGTATACAATGTCGTTTTGGTGAACTAAAATCTCACTCGGTAAGTAAATAATAGTGTTAAATTTTTCCAGTAAGCACTGACCGGGTAATTTTTAAGTAAACGTCCCCTAAGTTTTTAAATAATTAAGCTTAAAAAATAATAATTTATTTGTAATTTCATGATTATCTCCAACACTTATCTAATTGGTTCTTAATCATGATTAACCCACTTCACCTCCTAATCACAAATTAAACCCCACCACTCAAAAGATCCGTACGGTCTTTTTTTACTACTTATTAAAAATTTATTCTAAATTAAAATGAAAAAATATTATATATTTTATTAAAAAATCTTGAAATTTTTGAAATACTATTATATTATGTCATATTCATAAAATTTTTTATTAACTTGGATATCCAACCCGTTATGCGAGCCGACTAATCCCAAGATGACTACCTGCTTTACAGATAGTTTGAAGTCACCGTATTTGAACCTCCATGACCACAATGGGGTTTTTATTCATACTTGGATTTGAACTTAATCATGATTAGCCCACTTCACCATATTCATATAATTTAACATTTATTATGTATTTAAATTTATTATTTGGTTCACAAAATTCAAACTCTTGAAGTTTTAAAAAGTTATATGTTTAAATTATGAAAGGATTTAAAACATGTTATGTATATATATAGAGAGAGGGGGTGGGTTATTATGCAAATCATTTACATTTGTAAACCAATATAACTCAATCTCAACCGTCCATTTAATTTGATGAATATGTGACTTTATAAAAGTTTTGATTATTTTTTAATATAAAGTATTGATTATAATTAATGAACTCTGATCATCTTCCATAAATATTCAAATTATAATAAATGAACTCTCGTCATTTTCGTGAAGATCTCAATTGATTGGTTTGTATTGGTTGTACAAATAGAAATTATAGTAGTTGAAATATACCATATATATATATATATATATATATATTCTTTCACATATTCAATCATTTGTAGAAAATTACAAATTAGTTTTTATATGTTTTTTTCATATATGAAACAATACATGTGAAATACAATGTTATTTTATATGTAAAACATTTGGAACTTTTTTATACATAAAATTGTTCTGAATGTTTTTCATATAAAACAATATTATATAAATATGGTATGTTATCACACACATGAAGATTGTTTTGTAATTTTGCATGATATATTAGATTTGTAAATTATTACACACACATATATATATATATATATATATATATATGAGGTTTACTTTGCAAACCACGTTATTTATATAAATCGTACAAACCTTATTCAACCAATTATAATTTTTTATTTTGTTCATTTTTTTTGTAATTATAAGAGGTTGATTAATCATTTTTATTGTGTAGGAAGTTAATCATAGATATTATCATCTTCATCATTATATTTATAGAGAAATACATGAAGCAGTTTCATTAAAATTTCATTAAGTATTATATGAAATAGTTTCATAACCATATATGAAACAATTTCATCAAAAAAAGTATCATATGAAACAATTTCACAAGATTAAATAATTTCATGTAAATTTTTCATAAGATTAAACAATGAAATCGACGGATGAGGGTGGTTTACACGATTTGTACAAACTGAATGGTTTTCATTTGATCGTTCATCTCTCTCTCTCTATATATATATATATATATATATATATATATGTGTGTGTGTGTAGAGAGAGAGACATTTCAATACAAACCCTAGATTACACAACCAATGTAACTCATTTATCCATCATCCATTTTTTTTTTTTTGGGTTTTTTTAGTTAAAAGTAATTACAACCGATCAAATGGTAACCGTTGTTGATCCTTCTAATTTGGTCATAATAGTTGTAGGAGTGTAAAAGGGTGTATTATATATATATATATATATATATATATAGAGAGAGAGAGAGAGAGAGATGATGTTTACTTTACAAACCATTCATTTCATACAAACCTTACAAACTAATCACATTCATTCATTTTTTTTATGAAGAGCCAATATTTGAGACATGGAAGGCAAAACATGGAAAAACATGTTTTGTGAACTTGTTACATTACAGCTATTATACATATAAATCTGATGCAACCATATATGACATATAAACTTGTTTCATTACAGTTGTTATACATATGAATCTGTTTCATTACAAACTGTATTACATACCTATAAATATAAACTTGTTTCATCATAGATGTTATACATATGAACCTGATGCAATCATATATAACTTTGTTTCATTCAACAGTTTGAGCATGTTTCATTGGAAATCACTTTGTTTCATTGAACAATTTGAGTCTGTTTCATTGGAAATTAGTGCGATTTTTTTAAACAAATTATTGTACATTTTTTAAAATGTGGCCATTTTTTTCAAAAAAATTAATGTATACCTCAATTAGATGTTTGCCAATATTGTGCTAATCAATATATCATCCATATATATATAAATATTATGTTGTTACCAAACTTATCTATTAATATTAAATAATTACCAAACATAACTATTGTAAATTCAAATGACCATAATACCCTTATAAATAAATAAATAAAAAGAAAACAAATAGATTTATGTGATTGGTTGTAATTAGTTTGTAAGGTTTGTACAAATTGAGACGATTTGTATTTGATCGCTCATCTCTCTCTCTCTCTCTCTCTCTATATATATATATATATAGGGATGTTATTCTACACTCTTTGTCATTCCTACACCCTATACAACCCTCATCTCAACCATTCAATTTTTAATCARTTAATTGTTTCCTAATATAAAGCATTAATCATAATTAATAAACTTTATTCATATTTCATAAATATTCAAATCATAATAAATGAACTCCAATCATTTCTATAAATATCTCAATTAATTGGGTTGCAAAGGTTGTACAAATGCAAAGGTTGTAAAAGAAATATACCCTATATATATAGAGGGATGTTATTCTACACTATTTGCCATTCCTACACCCTATACAATCTTCATCTCAACCATTCAATTTTTAATCAATTAATTGTTTCCTAATATAAAGTATTAATCATAATTAATAAACTCTATTCATATTCCATAAATATTCAAATCATAATAAATGAACTCCAATCATTTYTATAAATATCTCAATTAATTGGGTTGCAAAGGTTGTACAAATGCACAAGGTTGTAAAAGAAATATACCATATATATATATATATAGAGAGAGAGAGAGAGAGAGAGAGAGAGAAAGAGAGAGAGGTTGGTTATTATACAACCCTTGACATTTATGCAACCAATACAACTCAATCTCAACCGTCCATTTCATTTGATGAATATGTGATTTCATAGAAGTTTTGATTACTTCCTAATATAAAGTATTAATCATAATTATGAACTCTATTCATATTCCATAAATATTCAAATCATAATAAATGAACTCCCATCATTTCTATAAATATCTCAATTAATTGGGTTGCAAGGGTTGTACAAATACACAAGGTTGTAAAAGGAATATACCATATATATATATAGGAGTGATCAAATAAAAATCACTTAATCTTGTAAAATTGTTTCATATAATACTTTTTTTGATCAAGTTGTTTCATATATGGTTGTAAAATTGTTTCATATAATACTTAATGAAACTGTTTCATGTATTTCTTTAAAATTAATGAAACTGTTTCATGTATTTCTCTAAAAATTAAAATAATAAAGATGATAATATCTATGATTAACACGCTCCACAATAAAAATGATTAATCAACCTCTCATAATTACAAAAAAATGAACAAAATGAAAAATTATGATTGGTTGAATGAGGTTTGCACGGTTTGTACAAATTGAGTGGTTTGCATTTGATCGCTCCCCTATATATATATAATATATAGTTGTGTACCCGCGCAATGCGGCGAGATCCGTGAATTTTAATGATTTTGAAGTTTCACTGGTTTTATTAGAGAATATTTAACGATGACATAAGTTACACTTGATTTTTACATATTAATACAATTTGAATAAATAAGATTAGGGTTCCAATTACAGTCTATCAATGAAAAAAATTGTATGACAGTTTAAAATTCCAATATATTTAAAATCCAACACATTTAAACGCCTTTACAGATGTATTCGATTTACACAAAGAGCAAAGAATCAAGAGATTGAGAGCCAGAGTTATAGAGCAATTGAATGTGAAAACTTTTAATAACTCATGGTGAATATCAGTTTGAATCTCACATTCGGGGATAAGAAGAAGACATAGAGGTATGAGAGAATGAAGACATGAGTGAAATGTGTCAAAAATATATTGAGAACATGAAAAGAAAAGATAATAATGTGCATTGGTAACTTATATTATATGTTATTTTAATTGTATATTAAAAGATTTTAAGATTGAATGCATAAAATAGTATACTTAATGCATTATGAGTTATATTTAAGACTTTTAAGATTTTGTGCATAAATGTATAATACTTTATGCATTAAAAATTATTTTTAAAACTCTTGATAAATTTGCATTATAAGATAGTATATATATATATATATATATATAAATATAATATAAGGTTGGATTCACATGAAACCATCTTATTTTTATGAGATCCATGATATCACAAATTTAAACTTAAAACCTTACAGAAAAACATTATGAAGGTAAAAACAAACCAAACTTTCACAACATTTTTCTTTGAAATTAGAAGTGATAATACATAAAGTATTGAAAAGATAGCCCCCCACCAAATTTCCATTAAATTTTCCAACTGAAATGGTCGCCCATTTTGACTACTTCATGCACATTCCCCTTCCACTTGGTTTTCTATAACCTAAATGAAGTTTTATTTAAAATATTATTTTTTTCATAAAGTTTTAGAAATTTGTTTAAAATTATAAGTAAATTGTACGTAAGTACAACTTATTTAAAGCTTCATGCTTGAATTCATGTAGCTAACTGTAGATAAACATAATCAAAGAGATGATAAACAACTCATTTTAAATATAAAAAATCAAAAATATAATTAGGATAATCATTAAGTTTTAATAAAATAGTTAATTATTGTATTTATAAGAATTATATTATTAAATCAAAAATAAATTATTTTTGTTATTAAATCTAAATTAACATATAATAAAAAATTGAATCAAAGAACTTACACAAAAAAAAAAGAATTATTTTGATACTGATATCGATTTATTTTTTTTTCCAATTTTTTATGTTATTTTCAAATTATATTTTATTAGAAAATAAAAAATTATCGTTTTCTTAAAACCACATAAAATCATATTATATCGATAAAGAGAAAACATTAAAATCGAGATTTATCTCACTTCATTGCGTGAGTACCTTTTTAATATATATATATATATATATATATATATATATATATATATATTCTTTTAAAATGATGTAGCTTCATTTCAATGATGGCCAACTTTATAGGACTCACTTAGACTCTATTCTATAATTTATAGGTTTCCTATAAAAGCACCTTCCCCATTTCACACATCATCCATGTTTATTAAACTAAATATTTTTGTGTTGTATTAATTATATTCCGGTAAAAATTGATTATTTAAAGTTTTACAATAAAACATTGTGATTCATAATGTTTTTGCTGTGAATGTTCGAATTTTTTTATATTCACAATGTTTTGCTGTAAGTTTTCAAGTGTAAAAATGTCGTATCACGTTTCTCACAAAAACAAGTTGATCTCACACGAACTCAATTTCTCTCTCTCTCTAACTAATTTTAAAACCCAATACAATATTTATACAGTTTAAAATATTTACATGATTTATATATGAAACTCCCACTCTATATACTCATAATCGATAATGCATATCATTAAAATATCAAGAAACTTAACCACAAGAGTGGTGTCCAATTGGTTTAAGCTCAGACTCCAAAAGTCAAAAGTGAATGGAGGTCTCATGTTCGAATCCAAAATAAAATAAAAATCCCCTTATGACCACGGAGGTTCAAATGCGGTAACTCTAAGCTACCGCAAAACAGATGATCGATCTGAGATTAGTCGACTTACATAACGAGTTGGATATCCAGGTTAATAAAAAAGTAAATATCATGAAACTCCAATTATCATATCAATAATCAATCAATGCATTTGATTTTGAATCACCCAATTATTTTTGGGCCCATTTAGTAGGGGCCAATAGATGATTGTGGCCCACTTGGATCCATTTAGATGTAAATGCTTTATTTATGGGTGTTTAAAGCCCAAACCATTAGTAAAAAGACTAAAAAGCCTACCTATTTATTTAATATTTAATATTTTATTTTTATAATTATTCACATTTAAAATATATTTTTTTCTAAATAATTAATTAATTAGTCAACTAGATTGAACACCAAAACAATACATACCATGTGCATCTTGGTATGTATACATGACCCCATTTAGCCCACATTGGTGTATAGTTTATATATGTGGGACCCACTTCTTATGCAATGTTTTTTCGGTTTTGAAGTAAGTGTTCATGTTTCTATTTTAATTTATTGTAAAATAAGTGTTCATTTTTAAAAAAGAGGCGAAAGATCGTGTGAGAAGCGTAAGAAGAGATCTGAACATTTGATCAGTTTTAACTTTATACCCACCCATAAATTGCGCTTTAGAAGAGAATTAATTCGGTGTATCTTGGTGTATCTCATTGGTGTTGACATTCAACTAGAATTGATTCAAATGTGGAGATCTCTTCTTATGATTCTCGTCATAACTTATATTCTCACCGGAACCCAACATTTTAAAAAGATATGTCTATTTTTCTGTTTTACCCTTGATTGATGGAAAAACTCGTCTCTCCATTATTCAGTGTAAAAGTATTATCTGGTCAACTAAAAAATGTAATAATTATACATTTCCAAAACTGTATGTCATTTTTATTAAAGACATTTATTTTAGGTTTGAGAAATTAGATAAATAAGTAATTTTAGATTAATTTGTATTGTAATTATTATATTAATTAAAATTTATAATTTCTTAAAAGTTATAAAATAATATTCTATTATTTTATCGATGATAAAATTCGAAAATTAAATGTCTAGAAATATTTTATTAAATATCTTAGATATTTAAATAATATATTTAATTTTAAAATAAATGTCAAAAAAAAGATACATAATTTTAAAAATTTATAATTATTACAGTTTTTAATAACAATCATACTCTTGATTATAGAAAGATATTTATCTTAAATAAATTAAAATAATAATATAAACACTTATTTTAAACCATGTGAAATAAGGGGGTGTTTGGTTCAGTCAAATGAATGAAAATGAAAATGACAGGAAATGAAAATGAGATGAATTTCCAGTTCTCCCGGTTTAACCTGGAATCAAAATTTAGGCTTCTAGAAGAATGAGTCCATTATATTAGATAAAACTAGACAGTTTTTTTTACTTTCATTCTCATTTATTACTGTCTAATATCTCTAACCAAACACTTTGTAAGTGATTTTTTTGAATTGACATTCTAATTTTTTTTTAAATAAAAGGAAAAATATAAATATAAATATAAATTTGTATATATATATATAAATATATATATATATATATATATAAATATGGGAAGACAAAAGTGCATAGGATTCACCAACATATTTAAATAAAATATAAAAATAAATAATAATATTTAAATTATTAAAAAAGTATCCAAGGGGGAACAGAAACATGGTTGCATGTTCCAGATTTACACGTGGCAGAATCCTCGTGGGGGTTCTGCTGCTGCCCCATATATCTGCGTGTACCGACGCTACTGTTTGTCTTTTTTTAATTTGTTTTTTAGTTTCAGAAACGGTGTTCGAAATTACTCCAAATAATATATTTATTACATTTTAAATAAATAAAAATTATTTTGTAAATTTAATTTTTAAGATTTTTATTTCCAAAAAAACAAATTTGAATGAAACATTATTGTAACAAAAGAATCCGATTCTCTGGTTTTAATTATGATTTTTTGTTTAAATCATCACAATTTATTAAAAAATATATGTCAAGATACACTTTTTTTTAATTAACCTGGATATCCAACCCGTTATGCGAGTCGACTAATCCCAGTACGATCACGCGCTTCGTTGGTAGCCCGGAGTCACCGCATTTGAACCTCCATGGCTATAAGAGAATTTTTATTCCTCATTGGATTCGAACCTGAGACCTCCAGATACTTTTGACTTTTAGAGTCCAAACTCAAACCAGTCGGACAACACCCTTGTGGTTATACACTTTCTTTTATATCAGATCAAACCACATTGAAAATATAAAAAATAATTATTGATACTGATGTATTTGAGAAGAAAATTAGTAGGCAGACGTGCATTAGACAATATACGAGAATGTATTTAGCATGCCCCTACGTAAAATTATTGTATTTTTGTTAGTTTTATAAATTATACTCCATCTGTCCCAAAATAAATGTCTACTAATAAAATGTCATGTAGTTTTAGAAATGTGTAATTATTACATTTTTTTAATTAATACATGACATTTTTTATTGTGTGATTTTTGTTTAATTTAATTAAATTAATTAACTAAAAATAAAATGATGAGTGAAAAGTAATTTAACGAGGACTTTTATAATTATAATATTATTTTGTTTTTATAAAATATCAAAAGTCAAAAAAAAATAAAAGAATTATATTAAACTCTTAATAACTAATGTTTTAGCAATAACAATATTAATGATATCTCCTTTAATTTTAAAATCTTTTTATCGTATTAAAAAATAGCGTACTTTAACTTGATTTATATTTTGGGTAACGTACTTTTAAAACTTTCATTTTGATATCTAAAATATAACGTTTTAAACATTTAAGTACCCGGATAACTAGTTGAAGGCTAATGTTAGATTAAATGTTTTTATTTTTTGATTAAAAAAATCCATATCACTAACCAACTCAGCAAATAATACTGAGTTGGATACACACATCACTCGCCACACCAGCATGATGATCGGTTAATGCTTCAACCGGTTCTTAGGTACTTAAATGTTTAAAATTTTACATATTAGATACCAAAATAAAAGTTTTAAAAGTACGTTACCCAATATAGAAATCAAATTAAAATACGTTACTTTTTAATGCAATTTGTTCTTTATTATAACTGCTGTAAATACTGACTATTGATTTAAAGATACAAATATATATATATATATATATATATAG
>NC_037533.1:16707523-16709622 GCF_001531365.2 Cynara cardunculus var. scolymus | reverse complement strand
TATATATATATATATATATAGAGAGAGAGAGAGAGAGTTGAAATCATGTGAAACCAAAGGTTTTCGTGAGACTCGTAAGACCAATTCTCAAACTTTAGATTAGATCAACAATCTGAACATTCATAATCACAAAATTGCCACGAGACTTCTCAATAATCATAAAATTGCCACCGTACAATCTTAGATCATTAGCTTATAAAGTTGATCAATTAACATAAATTAATCTTACGAGTCTCACAAAAAATCTTTGGTCTCACGTGAACCCAATCCTATATAATATATGGTCTTTTCTTTTCTAGAACACCTTAAAATTCCTAATTGATAATTAATTTTCATTGCACTTATTCATCAAATTCATATGTTTCATGGAATAATTAATTTGGAGCCAAAAGAGTGAAATAATTGTAATAAATATGGTTTAATTACTTTGTGTCACATAAATATTCTACTACCTTTATATGCTAATCTAATCATACTTTATGTTTTTGCCCCTTGTAATATTACATTATTGCACTTACCCCCTCAAAACTTTGAATTTTACGTGTCTTTAACGTGATTTAACGAGTGGAGTTAACAACGATACGATGGTAACCAAATCATATAAGATTGGTTAACGGTCAGGGTGTTTTGTTAGAGATATTAAACAATAATTAAGAAGAATGTAAATAAATAAATAAAACTGTTTAGTTTTATATAATATAATGAACTCATTCTCTCACAAGCCTAAATTTTCATTATAAATAAAATTGAGTGGAATGGAATTTCATTCACTAGTTAGTTTATATACACATCGATTAATCCCTTGAGTAGGCATGGGAATGGGCCCCGACCCGTTGGGGAACCCGGTCCACCCGCCCCGGTTGGGCATGGGGATTCCTCGCTAAATCGGGGATGGATGTGGATGAGGATCCCCGTTTGTCTTAAACTGGGGATGGGGACGAGGATCCCCGTTTGTCTCAAACCGGGGATGGGAACGGGGACGGGTATCATACTCTCCGCCCCGTCCCATTCTCGTTATATATATTAATTAGTAAATTATATATATATATATATATACATTATTTATTTCAACTAAAACGAAAATTCATAATTTTTTAACTAGGTTTATAATCTAAAGTTGTCATTTTTTGAATGTTAATATGTAATATTTTGGATGTCAAGTCAAAACAAAATTAATCGAAATATAATGTTATGGTTTTTTTTTTGTATAAAATTAATTTCATTTTGGTTTTAGGTTTATTGAAAATGTTTGAGATATAAACATGTATGATCTCTCACATATTTAATTTAAAATAACTTACATAAACGAAAAAAAAATCCGTTTCCCAGTTGGGGATCCCCGTTCCTCATTGGGATGGTAAAAGGAGTCCCATGATATAAAATAATTCAGAGAGTTTTAAAATTATTAAAAGATAAACTTTTTTTTTGTCAAACAAGATTCATCTCTTAACAATTGAAAAACTGTCTATCTTTTAATGAAACTATTAAGAGGTAAACAAACAACCTCTTAATTATTTTGACACTACAAAAAAAAAAAAAATATTAAGTCTCCATAGCCTTTAAACAAATTCTTCAAGGACTAAAATGTAACCTCAAAAGTTAAAATACGACAAAAATGTAAATCATTGAATACTCCAGGCACCATTATTGTAATTCACTATTTACTCAGTGTCACAGTTTAAAATATTTTCAGTAACCCCCACAAACTTCAAACAATATTACAAACCACCCCCTCATCTTTCTCTGAAAAGCGTTGACCGTACAATTATGCGTATAATAGACACACTAATAGTACCCTAATAGTGTGTTATAGTGTGTGTGTGTGAGAGAGAGAGAGAGAGAGAGAGGCATCACTTTCCCAAGAAATCTCTCAGAAAATTTGGGTTAATCTTGCTTTCTCTGTGTTTCTGAGCTCCATTTTCATGGTCGCCGGTTCGTTTTCAACTTCTTCTCAAGTAGTAATGGGTTTAACAGCTAAACTGATGACTGAATCTAGTCGGAGAAGATGAAGATCACCGGGAAAACGGATCTACCGGCTATTATATCTTCGAAGGTTCTAAACTTTACCCCAGATTCGGATCTTTTGCAAAAACCCATTT
>NC_037533.1:16693094-16707068 GCF_001531365.2 Cynara cardunculus var. scolymus | reverse complement strand
TGCAATGTGAATCAACTTATCTGTTCTTGATCTTTATAAACCCTAATTAAAGATTTGCATAATTAGGGTTCATTTCAAAGCTTATTCACTGTGAATCAATTCATATTCATGTGTGAATTCAAATCTAGAAACAAGATCACATTTTTCTGTCTTCAAATGTTGAATTAAATCTGACCACAAATCTATGATCTGTTTTCTTGATAAAAGTACAGTGTTTTTATCCCATTTTCACAAGAAACCTGGAACAGAAATTGAAGGACAATTATTCATAAAAATGATCATTCGGTTTTACGACGAATGTGGGTTCATCAAATTGGACACCAAAAAGGGGATTTTTTCAAGATTTTTGGTGAAAATGGTTTCAATTCTTGTACATAATCACTACATTTGTCCCCCAAAAGGTGCTTTTTGACTTTTTGAGCGTCGGATGAATTGGCATTTCGGTTTCAAGATCGATAAAAATAAATTCTTTGTGTAGCAAAATGGATAAGCAATGAGTAACGGTACGAAGTGTTAAAATGGGAACATATCGATGATAAAAATCCACACGAGGACTTGAAAAATTCGGTTTATACCTTTAGAGCCAGCTCAAGTGACGACAATAAAGGCTAGGTTTATGGTGCTCTTCCCCGTATGTCGTTAGTTCGAGTCTCCTTAGGGCCACTGATGATTTTCCCATAAAGGATAGCACTTGGGCGTCTGAGATTTTTTTCTAGCTGTTATCTTCAGGGTCCCGTGAAGTTAGTCAAGGTGTCCACAAACCGGTCCTGTGGTCCAGACATGAATGATGATCCGTTGTGGCCTTTTTAGTTTTTAGACTCGAATTATCAATCTTTATACTGAATGTTTAATTTGGTATTGGGGATCTTTCCCATTGGTCGCTAGCTCGAGTCTCTTCAGTGCCACCGGGGATTTTCTTGATTGTTACCTTCAGGGTTTCATGGGATTGGTTGAGGTGTGCGTAAGTTGCTCCAGACACCCACAGCTACCAAAAAAGGGAAAACCTACCTCCTGTGTAAACTTGATGTTGACTTTTAATGATGATCTCTTGTGGCATTGTTTAGATTTCATTGTACATTCCTTACACAAGTATGGAGCTCACTTTTTGTTCTTCCATGTGTAGCCAACTATCGATCATTCTGGGATCCATTCTCCTGCTCGTCACAATAGGAGATCGATTGATTTTCCAATGAAAGAAGTGCCACAAAGCCCTAATTCTGTTACCGGATCAAGAAATAGGTTTCTTCACAAGGTAAATCGCTCTTGAAACTTGTATTTCCATAAATATCTCAATTAATTGGGTTGTATTGGTTGTACAAATGGACATGGTTGCATTTGGAATAAACCCTATATATATATATATATATATATATATTTGTGTGTGTATAGGGTCACCTTCATGGGAAAACCGCAAAAAAATGAAAAACTGAAGAACACCCTAGTAACTGTTCATCTCTAGGGTATGCACATGTGCATACAAGTATTTGTAAGTAATTTTTCCAATATGCACATGTGCATAACAATTCGGTTACGTTTTGTTGTACGCTTTGATGTAGTAATAGATCTTTCTCTTAAAGGTTGAATATTTGCATGTCGATTTGAAATTCAAAGTAGTTTATTTGACATTCAAAGTATGACCACTAATAGAAAGCGAGTGTTGAAATTGACATCAAATGGTAGATTTCATGGTGTAACAAGTTTCGGTTTTTACTTCTTGAAAACAATCTTTTCTTGAATGAAAATCGAACAATGAACGTTTAGAGACACTACAACAAAATCGGCTTTATAGGACGTCACATATGTCTAAATGTCTTAATGAACTGCTTGATAGGACTCAAGTTTTATAGGACCAAACGATTATGACGCACAATTGTTTGGTTCTATAAACTTAAGTCCTAGAAAGCAGTTTATTAAGACATTTAGACATATTTGGCGTTCTATAAAGCCCATTTTGTCGCAGTGAGGATATGGAACAAAAATAACTGTAAAAGCTAGAAAACAATCGAACTGACCCCAGTTTTCAACTTTTGTGATCTTGTAGCTCGAACCTACGTTTCATTTTTCCAACTCTGCTATGGAGGGGGCGACAAAGTGGGACCCAGGTTCGTGGAAAGCATCGGAAGACGTAAGAAGAATCTACGGTGAATCAAAGCATCTGGAGGAACAAGTAGGAGTTGTGGCAATGGTGTCGGCACTTGAATCGGAGCTCGAGCAAGCTCGAGCACGTATCCACGATCTCGAAAACGAACGGCGGTCGTCAAAGAAGAAACTAGAACAGTTCTTAAAGAAGCTGAACGAAGAACGAGCCACGTGGAGGAGCAGAGAACACGAGAAGATACGTGCGGTAATTGATGATATAAAAGGCGAGTTGAACAGAGAAAGGAAGAACCGGCAAAGAATGGAGATCGTGAATTCGAAATTGGTGAACGAATTGGCGGATTGCAAATTATCCGCCAAGCGTTATATGCAGGATTATGAAAAGGAGCGGAAAGCGAGAGAATTGATAGAGGAAGTATGTGATGAACTTGCTAAAGAAATCGGAGAAGATAAGGCGGAAGTCGAAGCTTTGAAGCGGGAATCCATGAAAATGAGGGAGGAAGTCGACGATGAACGGAAAATGTTACAAATGGCTGAAGTTTGGCGTGAAGAACGCGTCCAGATGAAGCTCGTTGACGCTAAAGTGACACTCGAAGACAAATATTCACAGATGAATAAACTTGTTGCAGATCTTCAAGATTTCTTGAATTCAAAAAGCACAAATCTTGATGCAGAAGAGATGAAAAGAGCCGAAACCCTTAAACAGTCGGCTGATTCGGTTAATATTCAAGAAATCGGGGATTTTAAGTATGAACCCGCGAACCCAGATGACATCTTTTCTGTTTTCGAAGAGGTTGGTTTTGGGTCGAAGGAGATCGAACCCGAACCGTTGGATGTTCATAGTCTCACTAGCCATAGACATTCTTCTGCATGTTTCGATCAAAATGGTGATGTTATTGAAGAAGATGAAGATGATGACGAGGACGACGATGACGAGAGTGGTTGGGAAACCGTAAGCCATCTTGAAGATCAGGGTTCGAATTATTCGCCCAATGGGAGCGACCCATCTGTCACCAACAATCGCTTCGGCTGTAATATGTCGAGCAGCCGAAGAGAATGGGAAGACGGGACACCAATTACTGAAATAACCGAAGTTTGTTCAGTGCCAAATAAACAGCCGAAAAAGGCGTCTTCCATATCTCGTCTTTGGAGATCATCATATTCCAGTAACGGTGAAAACTGCAAGATTATATCCATGGAGGGTCTGAACGGAAGACTTTCAAACGGAACCCATCTCTCGAGTGGTGCAGTCCTTTCACCGGACCGCAGCTCTGGGCTAAGCCCGTCTGAATGGAGCTCACCGGGGTCAGGTTCGAACCCACACATCACGAAGGGGATGAAAGGGTGCATCGAATGGCCGCGTGGTGTGATGCAGAAAAACAGCTTAAAAGCAAAGCTTTTGGAAGCGAGAATGGAGAGTCAAAAGGTACAGTTGCGCCAAGTCTTGAAGCAGAAGATATAAGTGCAGTCCATGAACACATTCACATGTGAATAAGAAATATATATATGCTTTATCACGCTCGTGTGGACCACATTCACATGTGAATAAGAAATATGCTCTATCACGCTCGTGTTCGTGGGATCTATGCGTTTCGGAATAACGAATGACGGAAGGAAGGAAGGAAGGAAGGAAGGAGAGAGGTTGATTTTGGGTAATATCTACTACTGTAAGGGTATTTTGGTCCTTTTCTTGCAGGTGATTCAATGAAGAAAGTGTACAATTTTCAACTTGAGCATCCATTTTGTGGAAGATGAATTCATGTTCAAGAAGGTGCAATATTGTTTTTCTGTTGTAGGATTATAATGTGACATATGAAATGAAATTGGGACCATGTTTTCGGACTCTTTTATCGGCTTATGGATCCGGTCTATTCGTTTCGTGTCTAAATCTTCATCTCTTGTTGTCATGGTTTAGAATTTAGATCATGTACCAGGCTACCGGCTAATAAGTTAGCTGTTAGCTGTTAAACTAGTGATATTTAGTAAAAAAAGCAGTTGATATGTGGGTATCTTTCCTTGCGGGGGAGTTATAAAGTTTTAGTTAGACATGCATAGTTTAGTAATTTACTTATCGTGTTCCATCGTTTTGATTTTTACAAGGCCAAAAAAAGTTGCATTTTTATCTCACTAAATCATGCCACATCCTGGACTAGTTGTCGTGTCTGTCAACAAGTTCTTTTTGTTGCATTGTGTACCAAAACGCACTTCATAAGTAGTTATCGGAGAAATATAAGAGGCAAAATTAGAAAAGAATTACAATAGCTTGTTGAAATTTTCAAGTAACGGTTAAGAAAACTAAGGGACTGTTTACCAAACACTTACCCGCTAAGCGCTTAACGATAAAATTTAACATTATCATTTACTTACCGAGTGAGATTTTAGTCCAGCAAAACGACATCGTATACAACAATTTACCCAGTAAGTGCTTACCGTGGTAAGAGTCGTCGCCCTCATTTACCGGGTAAGACTCTTCGTCCTTGTCTCGCTCTTACCAAGTAAGATTTTTGGTCCTTATCATATATTCATCCACTAAAGTAATGTGACTTGGTAAGCGCTTACCCGAGTGAGCGTTTAGTAAACGGCCCCTAATAATGTTTATCCAAACAAGGTTTTTTCAATTTTCAATGAAATCAAAAAATAAGCTAAATTGGACCAAGTCCCTATGACCTTGTGTTTTTATACATCCTTAAGGATGCGTTTAGTACACTAAACAGAATTGGACAGAGATTCATGTCTCATGTTTAACATAACTTTTATGTGAAACAGACAAAAACAAAGTGGAACACGCCTGTTCCATCCTTACCTCATTGAACAAAGCGGAACAAACTTATATTTTACCAATATAATCGCAAAATAAAACTTAATTCTCTTCTAAAACATCAAATAAATCTTCTATTTACACTTTATTCGTTCTTTAAATGTATTTATTGTATGTTATGTTTCTTAAACTTTCATTTTATTGTCAAAATATTATTCATATACGGTTTCTATATTTTTATTAATTATGTAATTTATTATATATTAATAATAAAAAATAATGTAGAAAAGAGATAATAAAAATTGGAAACTACAATTTTTTTTTATTTAATGCCGTTTTAATTGTTTTGGCGAAAATTTTCTAATGATATATTTTATTATAAAAAACAATTATTCTATTATAATTTAATAAATTACATAAATTAATTAAAATAAACAACTCATTATGGGTAAATTGATCATTTTACTTGTTCCGTTCTGTCCAGTTTTGAACAGTTGTTTTATCTTGTCCTATCTGGACATCAAACACACCCTAATTGTTCGGCATAGACATGCACAAAACACCCAAAGCCCAACCCATAGTGAGCCAGAAGCTCGTTCTCGTTTAGACTAGGCCTCAAAAAGCCTGATCAAGCCGAAATTTGGAAACGGGCTCGGAGAAAACAGGCTTGGAAGGCCTGTATCGTGCATATCTAGAAATGACTCATGAGTACCATTTTTATGATATTGCATCAAGCAAAACATGAATTCCAGAAAACCCAAAGATTTTTAAGAATCAAATTGCAACCTGAACAAAAACACGAACATCGACCATCGTAAAGAAAAGCCCACAATTTCGCCATCAAACGGGTCTAAAATACCGGTTCATATGGTACAAAGTTTTACAACAATGTTGGGTCACAAATGAACAAACAGACACAAACTTACTTGAGCTTAACTGTTTCAGACACAATAGAATAGAATCACATCCCCTGATTATTTGTTTCATTTATATTCTTGAAAGTTGACATGCCCTGTTGCTTGTGCATGTTCTACAGCTTCCTGCATTGTTTCAATACAAATAAAACAAAGGCCACAGGTAAATAAAGTGTTGTTTGCAGACTGGACAAGACGAAAACGTTTCACGGTTTTGACTTGGGTAGTTTAGTAATTTTACCAATCATATCCCCATTTCTCTTGTTTTTTTGTTCCACTATGCATTTTTGTGCCCCTTAGGTCTTGTCTTGATATAGTTACATATGCAGCTGAATTTCTTTTTAAAGGTTTTAGGGATTGTTTGATTGGTTTTCCATTAAGTCATGTATGGATAAAGTTGTTTGTGTGGATTAATCTGTTTGTGTAGATGGAGATGGTTTTTGTTTGGGAGGTTCTTTTATAGATCAAAGAAGCATGTTTTTTTTTTTTTAATTTGAAGGGACATGATTGAAAAAAACTTGGCTTTCTGCATAAAACTCCCCACACTGGAAGCTTATTGATAAGCCACTGTCTGTATCATTTAAACAGTCATGTATGGGTAACACGGAATAAGCTGTGAATCCCATTAAGCTTGTTAAGGTGCAAACAAACAAGAAAGTTTTAATTTGACATGGGTAGATTAGTAATTTACCAATCTTGTACCCATCTCCCCTTTTTTTGTTCCACCTATTTTGATGGAATAGGAAAAAAAATGCATTGTTGTCCTACTCAAGTCTTGTCTTAGGAGGCATGAGGTAGGCGGGGTGAAAGAATCCGGAAGGTTTTACGGTTTTTATTTGACATGGGTTGTTTAGTAATTTACCAATATTATGCCCAACTCCCTGGTATTTTGATGCAGAAAACATGCATTTTTGTCCCATGCAGGTCTTGTCTTACGAGCGTGAGGTAGGCAAGTGAAAGAATTCCAGAAGGTTTTAGGTTTTTTTTGACAGGGGTAGTTTAGTAATTTGCCTTACTTATCCCTGTTCCCTAGTTTTTGTTCAGCCTATTTTGGTCAAACTTGAAAAAAAACATTTTTGTCCCAATCAGGTCAGGTCTTGTCTTGTCCTAGTCCAATGGTGTGCCAACCGTGGGACAACAAGTTTTTGTATTGTCCTCACGTACGGCAGACTCACCCTACAAAACTTGAAAAAGAACTATTTTTCCTTAAAAAAAGTATTACCTTTTGACCAATGACACCAATTTGGCACACCCCGCAGCGCAATGTGAAGTTGGCAGTGTCGGTATAACTCCTTTTCCTAAAACACGTCAAAATTGAGCGTCATTTTCATGAAAAGAAAAAGAATCAGAAAAAACCCGAAACTTTATGAATCCGACATTTGGTACTTTTACCTTTGTTGATCCTTTACAAGATTTAAAGCAAGTGATTCATATGCCCCGATGGTCCTATCGCGATTAACAACAAAAACCGTCTGATCGAACTCTTCAGGAGCTCCATCGGCCGGAGACATCTATAAAGACAAAAGCGTTATATAAACACGCACTTCATTAAACTACACCCTTCTCAAAGCGTACCAAAAAACCCAGCTTACAGAAGTCTTGAAAACAACTTATTAAGAATCAAATATTGCTTAGGGTCAGTTTGTTAGCAGCTTAATAGGATTGCAGCTTATTCGGTCAGCTATACATGACTGTTTGGTAGTGGCTTATTGATATAGAAAGTTGCTTATTCAATAAGCTTCTAGGGGGAAACTTTATGCAAAAAGCCAAGTTTTTCCCAAACCTACCCCTTCCAATTAAAAAAACATGCTCATTCCATCTATGAAAAAACTCTCCCAAATAAAAACCTTCGCAATCTATATAGACAGATTAATCCACACAAGCAACTTTATCCGTACATGACTTAATGGAACCAAGCAAACAGTCCCTTAAAAGCATAAGGAGACCGAAAAAAGGAATGGTAGAGAATCACATACGGCCAAAGCATCGTAATGGAGTCCATCATATATCAACATAACTCTTTCACGATAGCTTTTTTCCTGCCAAACAAAAATGGGATATCGGGATTTTTTACAGCCAAAAAATACGAATTTTTTAACCATGGTTAACGAATGCTAACCTGTCCATACAAGTCACATCTTGTTGTTTGGATATCATATGCTGCAATTTCACGACCGTAATAATCTGCTAATATTGAAAGCTCTATCGCACCTTCATAAGAGCATTTTAGGAAAAAAAAATTAAGCGGAAAAAATTACACGTATATTCCGAAAGATTGTTCAAAAGTTAAGTTACGGTTTATGTTGTTCCTAAAGCCGGAGATCTAGACGGGAAGAAGCGAGCCGAAGGTATAGAGTGTAGAGGTTAAGATTAGTAAATCCACTCAGTAGTTCGGTTTTATGTTTTTCTGCCTCTAATCTCTATTTGTACTGCTATTGCTTACTTATATCTAGAGATGCACAAAAAAGCAGAAGCCCAAAGCCCGGGCCTAGTGAACCCGAGCCCGGTCCAGGCCAGGCCTCAAAGCCCGATATGCCGAAATTTTGGGGGCATGCCAGGCCTGAAAAATCCCAGGCTGAAGAAGCCCGGTAAAGCCCAAAAAAGCCTTTCGGACCCTTTTTCAACCCCAAAGCCCGGCCCGGCATGGGCCATTAAAAGCCTGGCCATTTTTTCTCATTGAAAACGGGCTTGGAAGGCCTGGGCCTTGTGCATCTCTACTTATATCCAACTTCTCAAATTTTAAGCTTACTCGCTTTTCTCTCATTCACCCACTTTTCACAAGCCGGAGGTTTTCATAGAAATAGCCGTTCAACTCTTTGAGGTAGATATCAAATTTGTGTACATCTTACCCTCCCCAGACCCCACCTCCACATCGGATATACTCGGTTGGTTTACGCTTACAGGTTCAAAGAAGGCAATCTTGAGAACACGACACAGTATCATCAATCTATTTGTAATAAATATAAATAGAAGTGCAATCTTTTCTTACTTCATGATTTTAGAGGGAAAGCGTATCTCCATGTTTAGAAACGATTAAAGAAGATTGAAAAAGTAACGCTCTTAAAATGGGAGAATAATCACACATGAAGAAAAATATTCAGCCAATATAACAAGAAATGCGGAGTCCACCAAGATGCATTGGACACGATGATTCATTCAAGATATTGGTTTTGAGGCATGGGTTTCCTAAAATCAACTACGTTGGCATCGCCATTACAAAGCCTTTTAATCACATTAATCATACAGAACCTCTTAATCATTCTGACCACTTAATCATTTCGTACCAAATCTTTCAGCATCACCAAACAACCCCTTAGAGCTTCAAAACCAACCTCAACATAAAAAAATTAACTATGTTCCATAAAAATATGTGAACGACCAAAGAGCCATTGGCCCAACAATACATTAGTACCCGGATTACTGGTAGAGCCCAACCTACTTGGAAGTCAAAGATTCACACCCACCAAAGGTGAAGAGTGTGTGTGAGTTTTTCCATATATAAAATATTACGTACTTCAAAACAACGTGTGATTGACTGCAAATATTCATCATAGTGCAATCCACGTCCCATATGATAAATGGCATGCTCCTTATGACATGAATCGAAAAGAAAAGAGAACGAAACATACCTCCCCATTTCTCGGGATTAAGAATCCAAGCACAATATTCTTCGTTCGGTTTCCCAAGGAATGCTTCAGAATATTTTGTTGGATCGCTAGCTACCGTAGCGGCTATAACCTTTGAAATAATTATACAAAATAGTTAACAATATGATTGGTAAACCTACTGAAGCATTAAACTATGATTTATGAAGCATATATATATATATATATATAGAGAGAGAGAGAGAGAGAGAGCACGATAGTCAAATGAGAACCACGAAAAGGTTACAAACCCGTGAGAACCGGTATTTTACATGATTTTTTTCATCAAAAGCTATGATTTAAGATATTGTTACACATATATTTGTGTTCACCTTGTAAAAATTTACATGTGAAACTTCTTTTTCCGTTCACTTAGTGAAACAAAAAATACACGTAAAATGTTTCTCATGGTGAAACTATCACACTATGAAACAAATATATGTGAAACAATATCTTAAATCCTAGCATTTGATGAAAAAAATCATGTAAAAAATATTTTTAAATTGGTTCTCAAGGGCCTGTAACGGTGTAACCTTCTATGGTTCTCATTTAATTTATCCCTCTCTCTCTCTCTCTCTCTCTCTCTCTCTCTCTMTATATATATATATATATATAACAACGCTAACGTCAAAACAAACTAAGAATTCCCATTTCGGAAGAAACAACATTGTTGATGGCACCACTCGGCATTATCCATGTAATATTGATTCTAAAGTAACTTTCTCATTTGAATATAAACCAAATCGAACGAGCCCTTTATATCGCACCCGGAGGTGGGTCTTGGGGTAAGATGTATGCCTCTAACCCTAAAGAATAGAGTAGTTGTTTGTGTGAAAACACTGCAGAAAATATACATCACGTAATTGTATTTGCATGAGAATGCTATATCCGTGCAATTCCGTTACAAACCGTCTAGCTTCATTCACACTCTACCAATTTGTGTGTCTCTCGTTTCCCTTTCCTTCCTTATGCCCAATTACCTTGTTCGTTTACTTGTCCAAACTCTCCCACCAACAATCATATAAATTCAACATTTAGTCTAGACGGATGATAAAATAGTCATTTCTATCTTTCAGATCGTTTACTCGGCAGTCAACATGCAAACATCTTAACCAATACAAACAACTTAATCGATACACGGCATTAATGAAAGAATTACACCTTCCTCACTTGTTATATCCATTTGTTCTGCAAACAAGGTCTTCGCATAAACAACCTCTCTACCCCTCAGAGTAAAGGTAAGGTTCGGTTGGTTTTCCATTAAGTGCAGTCTAGATAAAGTTGTTTGTGTGGATTAATCTTTCTGTTTAGATTGGGAATGTTTTTGTTCTGGAGGGCTTTTTCATAGATGGAATTAGCGTGTTTTTTAATTGGGAGGAGCAGGTTTGGAAAAAACTTGACTTTCTGCATAAAGATCCCCCTTAGAAGCTTACTAAATAAGTCACTTACTATATCATTAAGCCACTACCAAATAGTCTTCTATATCATTAAGCTGCTAACAAACAGGCTCTTACCCTACTCAGACCCTAGCTTTGGATGAAATTTACCGTTTTCCGTTCAGTTTGGTTTTGCTTCAAGAACCCAAAATACAGAATTTACAAAGAAGACGAACGTAAGAACCGACAGAATCTAACCTGTCTCAGTTCCGAAGCCTTCTTTTTATCATGGTCCATAACATACCTGCATTAAAACAACCAACAAACGACTAGAGATCGATACCCCACCTAAAATAAAAAAAAGAATTGTGAAAAAATGAAGTTTAATGTTTGAAAACTTCACCCTACAGCATTGAAGAGACAACTATTATCAGAAGGAATCACCCTTCTAACTATACTACCTTCCATCTTCTAAATATGCACCTGAAAACCATCAAAATTTGCAGACCATTTCAAGATTTTGATATGAACACATGTTAACAACAATACATCAAACAACCATCAAATTCAAAAGTTTCCATAACTAAATATAACAAATTAGAACTGGAATTGAAGATGACACTCTTTTCCCTTCCAAATTTGACAAGAAGATTTCACACCCAAATTATATGCAACCCCAATTTTAACCCTAACCCTAACTGTCTACCTGATTATGGTTCAAATGAGCAGAACCAAACCCAAATTTCTTTGTAGTTTCAAGAGATGATTAGATTTCGTGTTCTGAAAGAAAATACTTCACAACAAGCAACTTCAAATACGAGAAGAAATATCAACTAAAACCCATAAGAATTCTCGACATTTGAAGACGAACAAATACGATAAAAAGATCGAAAAGAGGGAATTCAGATCTGTGGGAAAAGGGTACCTGTGAATTGCTTTCAGAAGTAGGACGAGAAGAAAGGAATCTGATTCTGAAGATGAGGGATGGATTACACCGTCTGAAATCGATCTTTAATCGCAAACAAAAATGGTGACGATTAGAAATCACTTTTTGGATTACGAAAGGATTTGGTGAGGGTTTAAAAATGGAAATTTGTTATAAGATATGATTTTTATATATCTCCATGTCCAGAGTTCAGAAGGAACCGCCGATACGCTACCGGCGACCTCTCGCAGTTTTTGTTTTTATTTTATTTTTTTTTTTAACCACAAATTACCATTAATTATTATGGTTTATTGGTTGGGTTGATCTGATTGAAAATATTTGAATAACTCAACTCAATATTTGTGATTTTTTTAACCCAATTCAATGCTTGTAGTTTGAAAATTTTTAGCTCAACCCAATACAAAACAAAATACAACTCAACCCAAACAGTATGGGTTATTTGAGTTGATACTTTGGTATATTAAAATATTCTTCTAACTTGAATATGTTATTTCTCTATTCATAATTTCTTTTTCATCATCAACCATTTGATACAATTTATCCATAATTCTTACATATGTCATATTAAGTTAATTTTCTTAATTTACATATATATGTTCACAGTTACTGAATATATATACGAATGAGTTATATAGATGTTAATAGATTAAAAATATGTGTACATAAAGAACGTATGTGATGGTATAATTGTCTAATGTATATATTAATACACTTTCAACAATCATATTAAATCTAATAAATAAAAGAATAATGGAATCATCGGGTTGGGTTAGGTTTAAATAGTAGTAACCACATATCAACTTAATACCTACGGTTTGAAAATTTTACAACTCGATTAAACAAATTGAGTTGTTTCGAATTGAATTATTTCACATTAGATTGGATTAAGTAATATCAAGTTGATCAGGTTTTTAAACACCCCTAATTAAAACCATACATTCTTTTCATCATTAACTTTGATATTTTAATTATTCACAAGTGTAAATAGGAAGAAGTAGAAATGTATAATTTTTTCAAAAAACTTAATCTATATAAAATAATATAAAATATTTATTATATTATTAAAATATTGATGAAATGAATAAAAAATTAATTATAAATGAAATAACAAATATTTCAGTATGACTTAATTTGTATAAAATAAAGTTTATAATAATAATTCTATGAAATATTGTTAAAATATTCTGACGTTTTATTATATTATTAAAATATTTCATAAATTTATTGAAATGTACTTTTTTAAAATAATGTTTTAATATCATTAGTGGGAACGAATAATCGTTAAAAAGTGAATCTTGTTTGGAAAAAAAAAATTTGTCTCTAAATGGTTTTAAAACCCCCTAAATGATTTTGTATTATGGGCATCCTTAACTTTCCAGCGTCCTAATTTCATTGTAAACAGTTACCAAACAATTATATTTTATTTTGCACTATATCATAAAAGCCAGTTAATCCTTTTGATTATTTAATCATTCTGCACCAAACAATTCAGCAACTGTCAAATAAACTCCTAACCCTAAATCCAAATAGAACAAAAAAACAACAAACTTAATTTTCCTCATGAACCAAAAAAAATCTAAATTATTGTCTGAATCTTGAAAACAGCATCGTCCCTCCATTCTCAGTCGGGAATGCACATGATGAAGACCACCTTCCCCTCCCCATCTCTATTTCTCTTCTCCCATCAAACCGTCGGTTTAGAATTCCATAGAGGCCGATCCATGGAAGTCGGTTCAAATCACATCCCGAGTTGCAGACCTATCTTTTCCCTGTGTTCGTTTTCACATCGACCAAGCAACCTTTTTGGTCGTGTACGTATTGATTTCAACTTGATTTAGGGATTTGGATATTGATTTTAGGGTATCGGGTTCTTTGTATATTGTTATTTTTAGTATTATTGATGTTTAAGGGTGATCTAGCAAATGAGTTGTCGTGATGGAGATGTTCATACGATTCGGGAGAGAAGATCAAAAGGAAACTAATTAAAGACAATGAAATAAAGAAAAACGATGGTTGGAATGTCAGAAAACTAAATTCAACGGAACTTGAAAATACGAGTTATAGTATGCAATAAATAAAGTATAGGGACCACTTTCGCAAAAAACACAAAACCATAGGGAACAAATCCATTATTCAGTCAAGTTCATGAGTTTCATAACATCTTTAACGGATTTTCCAAATCAAAAAGGGGGGTGCCATTAAGGGGGGTGTTGAATGTGTTGGAAATTGGAATGAGTTT
>NC_037533.1:16655121-16688654 GCF_001531365.2 Cynara cardunculus var. scolymus | reverse complement strand
TATTAATAATTTATATTAATTAAAATATAATATAATTAAATAAATAATATATATTAATTAAAATTTTATTTAATTAATAATAAAATAAAAAATAATAATCACAAAAAAACACAAAAATTTATAAAGCACAAATGATTAAAGCTTACTTAGGGTGACATACCATCAAAAAATCAAAAGTCAAAATATTCAAATAAAATTTATGTCCATCTTATTTATTTTAGAGATTACAGTATAAATCATATTATTAAAATATTCAATATATTTAACAAAATATTATTTTTATCTGTCTATACATTTAACTTCAACGATTCTCATTGATAAAAATAATAATTTATCTGTCGTCAATAATCATATCTGGAAAATAATACAAATTCATATAATTTCACCTTCTCTTTCCATATTTTCTCCATTTTAAAGATGGTTTAGGATGGTGCCTGATTGGTTTGAGTTTGACTCCAAATGTCAAAAGTACCTAGAGGTCCCAGGTTCAAATCCAATGAGGAATAAAAATTCTTTTGTGGTCACGGAAGTTCAAATGCGATGACTCCGGACTATCTGCAAAGCAGGTGGTCGCCCTGAGATTAGTTGGCTCGCATAGCAGGTTGGATATACAGGTTAATTAAAAAAACAAAGATGGTTTTAAAGAATCTGTATACCCAAAATTTATATTTTGAATAACCTGTTGAAGTGGTCTAAACAACTGTATATGTGTTGTTAGAGCATAAAAATTGTTTTAAATAAATAAATAAATAAAAATGTTGTTATAAAACCTAATTATTATTTTTAAAATTTGATTTATTTTTAAAAAAAATTGTTTTGAAACTTAAACATTTAGAATGACAAATTAATTATACTTGTAATAATTTCATAACGTTTTAAGATATTTGTCGATATCGTTAACATAAAAACGTCAATATTCCATACATCTGTTATCATAAAGTTTGTTAAAGATCTCACGATTTAGAAAGTTTTCAAAAGAACGTCCCCTGTTAATATATCAGTTAGTTAATATCTCAATATATAAATTTAGTGATCGGTCATCAATTTATAGTTTCTAACTGTATATTTACAGGTTGTTTACCAAACACATACTCAAATAAGCGCGTACCAAGTCATATTACCTTACCCGATGAGTATGACAAGGACCAAAAAGTTTACCCGGTAAAGGCAAAGACAAGAACCAGGAGTCTAACCCTGTAAGTAAGGGCGATGATTCTTACTGGGTTAATTGTTCCGTACTATACGGTTTTTAGTAGACTAAAATCTTACCCAATAAGTAATAGTGTTGAATTTTATCGATAACGCTTAAAGGGATGGACCCAGAAGTTTTTTCAAGTGACGACACCATTTGACTATGAGAAACACATTGAAATATTTTTTTTCACAAAAATCATCATCAATCTCTTGGTTTAGTTCGTTACTTTTCATATGTGAGGTCTTGTGTTCAAATCTTTTATTGCAAAAAAATTCAGAAACATAATAAATATGAAATCAAAAGCTAAAAACTAAGAAAATTACGCTAACAGAACTCAAACTCGGGTCTGGGGTGGAAGAAAAGTCTTGCAAACCAACTCTACCGAGGGAAAATAAATATCCTCATTGTAGTTCCAAAATATATATATATGCTGGCACACAACAAACTGATACGGTGACACTTTTCACGACCCTATAGCTTTTTACACTGCAAAGGGTGAAAGAAACGGTGGCACATGTCACCACATAACAGTCTAGGTCCGTCCCTGTTATAACCGGGTTTTCTACAAACCTGGGTCAAGGTAACCTTATGTGTTTAATACGTGAAATATGTGATTAACATGCATGATATTCTAATGCATGGATGGTATATGTGCAAAGACATGATGCATACATGAGTTTTGTGATTCATACATGAGATTTATGAATACATGTGATAAGATATTATATGAAAATAATATATATTAAAACTCAACCTTCATGGTTAAGAAAACCGTGGGTTTTTATAATAAATAAACTCACTATCCAAAGATATTTCTATTGGATAAATGATTCACCGCCTATGAGTTTTATAATAATTAAAATAATCTCCACCGCCATTGTGAGAGTATTTAAAGAAAGAAAGAGATAAGATTTTATCTTATCACTTCATTTGGAGAAAAACCTGTTGAAAGAGAAAATAAATGTTATGGCGATGAGAAGTGTTCTTGAAGAAATCTTTTGTTCAAAACTGTTTGAAGAGCTTGTGATTTGCTGTGTGTTTTAAAACTACAAAATCTGTGATTATTAAGGTGAATTTTTGAATTACTATCAGTTTACAAACCGTGAGTTTTTGATGACTAAAACTTATATATATATATATATTGTTATATAAACTGCTGAGTTTTGATGTTGGTTTTGAAGAAAAGATGGTAAAAACTGTTTTGATAATTTAAATGTGTTATTGTTATATATTTGAGTATTAAAAACTGTTTTGGGAAAGATAAAGAAGGGATTGCTTTTTTAAAACAATTTGAGAAATGATATCCTGTTTTGAGGATTTAAAAATGATATGATGTTTTGGAAATCATTGAAAGAATAGATTGTTCTTGAGTTTGAAAAGTTTTGATGATAAAACTGTTGGTTGAAAACTATAGAGAATATTCTTTTAAGACGGTTGTGATTTTGATCTATCTTCATTTGGAATTAATCTATAGATTTTATGGATAAAAATATGAATGAGGATTCGATAAGATGGTTGTGACTATGGTCCTTCATCCGAACTAGTTCATAGATTTTCAAGAAGAAATAAGAGTGACATATCAAGGAGAGAAGTCTTTTGGAATAAGGGTGACATATCAAGGAGAGGTGTCTTTTGGAATAAGGGTGACATATCAGAGAGAGGTGTCTTTTGGAATAAGGGTGGCATATCAAGAAGATGTGTCTTTTGGAATAAGGGTGACATATCAAGGGTGGCAATTGTGTGTGAATATTATAGCTCTTACTATTATGTCTTTTAAGACTACAATAGATTTGAATCCTTACTTCTTTGTGATTTGAGAACTCAAAGATGTTCTTCTTATTAGAAATAATAGTATTGACTTTATTGAGAAGGGAAAAACTTGGCCTATGGCCATTGGTATTGGTTAAAAATGTTTTGGAACGGAATGTTCATTTTTATGAGAATCAGAGGGGTTCTGATTGTTCCTTGTAAGGAACCAGAGGAGCTCTGGTTGTTCCTCAATGTAGAACCAGAGGGTTCTGGACGATGGTTTGAAAATTATACAAGTCTTTTACAAATTTTTAGTTAAACTAGAGGCTTTGTATTCGTAAATTTTTATACTTAGAAACTTTTCTTATGAAAACATACCAGAGGGGATCTAGTTGGCCTATACGGGTTGAACCAGAGGCTCTGGTTGGTCTTGCATGAAGACACAGAAGCTCTGGCTAGTAGAACCAAAGGCTCTGGTCCTACATGATATTTTCAAAATATAATTTTATCCTTGGAAAAGCTATGTTAATATCTATAATGATGATCGATGAACATTTTTGGGAATTTTATTT
The DNA here is from genome assembly GCF_001531365.2 of Cynara cardunculus var. scolymus. NCBI lineage: Eukaryota > Viridiplantae > Streptophyta > Magnoliopsida > Asterales > Asteraceae > Cynara > Cynara cardunculus. Next base: position 16,685,138 of record NC_037533.1, on the reverse strand, counting down.
AAGTAAGAGGCTTTGGTTAGTTTAACTAGAAGCTCTGGTAGAGGAACCAGAGGGGTTCTGGTCCTCGTATGAGTTGAAATATTTTCTAAGTATGGTATTTGGAACCAGAAGTCCGATGGACTCAAACATAATATGTTCTAAGTGTGTTATTTGGAACTAGAGGTCCGATGGACTCAAACAGAATGTGATTTTATTTCTCTTTATGTGAAATGGTTTAAATGATTTGTTGATTCTCACCCTGCATTACATAAAAAGAGAACCTTACTAGACATTCATATCTAACCCTCATTTTGTGTTTTCAAATATGTGTGCAGGTAATGATAATAGGGAAAGAATATTCTATGATTACTTCCCTATGTGCTTAGAATTATGAAGATCATATCTGAATGAGTTTTGGAGAATGGATATCATACAAGAGAATATATTTTGAAGTTTTGAGCTGTATATATTGTATTGTAGTCTCTTGTATTATGGACCTGTGTGGAGAAAACATGTATTATATGTATGATATATGTGTTATATGCAATGTAAGCGCTTATTTGATAAGTGTTTAGGTGAACGACCCCTTTAGAACTCCATAGTGAGTCATTATGTAGAAATGAACCCATTTTTATTACTAGAAACCATCATTCAGATCACCTTGCAAGGAGAACAAGATTCAGTACAAAAGAAACTAGACTACTGCTATGCATTCGATCTCGATCCTTGCATCCAACGGCAACGCTGCAACTTGGTATGTTGAACGAGCGGGTGCTGGTGCAGGGAAATCTGATACACCCCACCATTTCCTCGAGTTAGGTTCCAATAACGAGAACATCAATAATTACAATTATATAAGAAGTAGGTCTTGAAGACAAATACATGAATCCGTCCATTAAGGCGTAAGTCGTAACTCATTGCAAACTGAACCAAAACAATTCCGACATACCCCACAACATGAGTGATGCCTAAGAGATAGGGGTGCACAAAAACCCAACCAACACGGTTTATGTTGGGTTGGGTAATTGGGTCGGATCGGGTTGTTCAAATGTCTTCAACCCGATCAACCCAACCCGTATTTACTCCTACTCGGAGGAGGAGTGTAGAGTAAACGTGGCCTCTACCCCCAGAAAGTGGAGTGGTTGTTTCCATGAATGTTAACAGTAATATATGAGTTCCTAACCACAAGGGTGGTGCTTGATTGGTTTGAGCTTGGCTCCAAAGGTCAAAAGAACCAGGAGGTCTCAGATTCAAATCCAACAAGGAATAAAAATCCCCTTGTGGCAACGAAGGTCCAAATGCGGTGATTCCGGGCTATCTGCAAAGCAGATGGTCGCCCTGGGATTAGTCGGCTCGCATAACGGGTTGGATATCCAGGTTAATCAAAAAATAAAAATTAAATAAATGAGTTCCTTAATCAGCATGTCAAATAAACAACATCCAAACACAAGAAATATTGTGAACTCACATTTAGCATATATCTCATTCACCTTCTTAAAGTCCTTCAGATCAGCCAACCTGCCACCAAATAGATCATTAAGAATCAATGCCCAAAAAAATTTCTTACTAAAAGGGTTGTGTTTGGTACGCGGTGCAAAAACTTGTTGGCTCATGTTTAGCGCAACATTAGACTAAGAATGGACTGGACAGGGCCTGAATAAGACAAAAAAAGCTTTTTTCTGTCCCACCAAAATAGGTGTAACAAAAGGGAGATAGGACAAGGAAATTACTAAACTACCCATGACAAATTAAAACGCTAAAACCTTTCACAATTCTTTCACCTGCCTAGCTCACAATCCGTCCAGTCCAGTCATATCCACATACCAAACGCACCCTTAAAGATGAGGATGCATCGATGGGAAAGAAAGCATGTTTACATGATTGTGGTCTTAACCACAGAGGAATAGCTGGCACCACTTGCTTTCAATATCTCTCCCATGTTCTTGAGAACCTGAAAATCCAAGCCAATTTATGGTAATAAGACAATAAGCACATACTATAAAATCCTATTCGTTTTGATCAGTTAACGATTTCAGCTTTCTAGGCCTATTTACTTAGACCGAAGAAAAAAAAATGAAAAACTGACAGTTCCTATCTTAAGGCTCCCTTTGTCCCAAAAAAATGTCCACAATGAAAAAGGTACAGTTTTAGTAATATATGATTATTACAATTTTTTATTAACTAGATGACAAGTTTACCATTGATAACAGAGAGAGTATTAATTTTATCAATTTCATAATTAAGGTTAGAATTGGAAAGTATACACTTAGTTTTTAAATCGGACATTTATTTTGAAACAAACTAAAATAGAAATGTGGACAAAGCAACAGGCTGACCCAATAGCTTCGGATTCAACTTAAAACCATGGTGGAAGTCACTCGTAACCACCACAACTTTGAACTTATAAGAAGCTCTCACCAATCTACTTTTCCATCCATTTGAACGAGTTGTTACAAGTAACTGTTTCCCTTTTCTAGAAGTCCCTGAAGATGGTCAATTGGAGTCTTAAGATAGGTATCCACCAATATCTATATTTGAAGATGGCCACGACAGTGATTTATGTTACAAAATAGAAAATCCAAGGCCCTACGAGTACATTGCAAACGGATAATTTTTTTATGTTACCTGTTCGGTTTGTTCCTCCACGCTGTCCGAGACAAACTTCCCAGTCTGCAGAAATACCCATGCATTGAATTAGACATTCAACAAGAGAGAAAAAACTAATCAACGAAGCATTTGAAAGACGTGAAAACGTTATCACGAAACCTCCGGAATAAGACCAAGGACACCAGATAGGAATACGGTATCATTGGTTTTTATGGCTTGAGAATAGGGACCCAAAGCTGCTGGAGCCTTGTCAGTTTTAACAGCCTCCTTTATACCTGTATCCGAAATAAACAAACTTACCATTTATTCATTCAAAGATTCAAACAACTTGAACTAATGTAAACAAGATCCACAAGAACCACTTGGGTTGTGGACTTGTGGCGCACTGGTTAAGACTATATTTCCTAGGTTCAAATCCAGGCGTTGCCAAAGCCTTTGTGAACATTCGTGGTTGCCTGACACCCGAAATAGTCAGTGCGTGTAAGTTGGTTAGGATACCCAAGATTACCAAAATAAAGTTAAAACAAGAACGACAAGAGAAAAGAAAAAACCCCACACACCACACTACATGCACTTACCCTCCTCGTGCATTTTTGACAATCCATCAGCTATCATATACCAAGAATCGTAGGGGATAGGGTTAGTGAGTCGGTAGTTAGGTTAATAGAAACCTAAGTTAGACTATGGGTGTGTTGTTTCCACACCTCGCTTATATTTTCACAATACTTATACATTCTTCTATTATTGTTGTGGCTTAGGCATATCTAGTGTCTCAAAATTTAGCATATCTGTGTTAGGGGCTGTTCGGCTGGTTTTCCATTGAGTCCTGTGTGGATAAAGTTGTTTGTGTGGATTAATATATATGTATAGATCACAAAGATTTTTGTGGGAGGGTTTTTCATTGATGGAAGGAGCGTGTTGTTTAACTGAGAGGGGCATAATCAGAAAAAAAAAACTTGCCTTTCTCCATGTATATCCACCCTAAATGACTTTTTGTTAGCAGCTTAATGTGACTCACAGCTTATTCTGTTAGCTATACATGGCTGTTTGGTAGTTGCTTAACGATATAGAAAGTGGCTTATTCAGTTAGCTTCTAGGAGGAGCTTAAAAGCCTAAGTTTTTTCCAATCCTGCTACTTCCAATCAAAAAACACAGCTCGTAAAAAACCCCAAACAAAAATCTTCCTGATCCATATAGACAGATGAATCAACGTAGATGACTTTATTCATACACGACTTCATGAAAAACCACCCCTAAGTCAATTTCTGTATCATTATGCCACTACCATGCAGTAGTTTATAACAAACCAAATAAGCTGAAAGTCTCGTTAAGCTGCTAACAAACAAAACAAACAGCCATTACTGTTGTTTACTCTTATCTAATCTTTCAAAATTTAATATATCTGTTTTTCAGAGTCCAAACCTATTCAGTGATATATAAATATATGCAATCAACAATATATTCCTCCACAATTTCAAGTCAATCATGAAGTTGTTAAAATAAACACAATCTAACACATTTCTAAATGCTTTCAATTCACGATACCAAATCAAACTTTTCAAATTTCCATCTACCAGATCATAGAAAAACAATACTCACTGGCGTTAGTAGAAATGGCGAAGCAAGCAAAGGACTTAGATCGATGGGAATAACACGGCTTAGAAGACCTCCGGAAAGTAGAGACTGCAGAGGATCCGCATCCTAAACCAGGAGCAGGTAGTGAAGTGCGGTGGCAGAGTGCACCAATGGCCATCGCCGGAACATTCAACGACGGTGCTAGGGCGGAAATGGACGACGCCATTATCTCTCTCACTGGAAGTCCAACTACTCGCTTTCGAAGGCGAGACGGCTATGACAAGTGGAAACCATTCGACTCGCATCTCGAGCCCATATAACTTTCGGCCCAAAACGCTCAAATTTGACAATACTTTTTTTTTTTATTTTTTAAGGTAAAATCGATAAAATATATTATATATGGTATATTTCAAATACAAGACGTGCATTTGTACAACCAATGCAACCCAATTAATTGAGATATTTATAGAAATAATGAAAATTTTATTATAATTTAAATATTTATGGAAGATGACTAGAGTTCATTAATTATGATCAATACTTTATATTATGAAACAATCAAAACTTTTATAAAATCACATATTTATAAAATTAAATGGACGATTAAGATTGAGTTGTATTGGTTGTATAAATATAAAAGGTTACATAATAACTCACCTCTCTCTCTCTCTCTCTTTATATATATATATAGAGAGAGAGAGAGAGAGAAGGGTTGGTTATTATACAATCATTAACATTTGTGCAACCAATACAACTCAATCTCAACCGTTCATTTCATTTGATTAATATGTGATTTCATAGAAGTCTTGAGTGTTTCCTAATATAAAGTATTGATCATAATTAATGAACTATATTCATCTTCCATAAATATTTAAATCATAATAAATGAACTCTCATCATTTCCATAAATATCTCAATGTATTGGGTTGCATTGGTTGTACAAATGCGACGGGTTGTATTTGAAATAAACTCTCTCTCTCTCCCCCCCTCTCTCTCTCTCTCTCTCTCTATATATATATATATATATATATATACTAGTTGTGTACCCGCACAATGCGGCGGGATATAAATTTTATATAAATGTAAGCGAGAATATATCCATCGGAGTGTTTGCTCTTCATCATTTTTTTATGCCAACTTCAAAGACAAAATGAAATGATAATTGTGGCCAAATTCAATATAAGGAGTCAAGTGAATTTCATCCTGATTTGCGTGGTCCATCAAAAGAAAGTTTTTCCATAAGAATGGTTGTCAAGTCCAAAATCTTTAAATAAAAGAGCTATCCCATTAGAGCAAGGGACAACAAGAAGTTGCTCATCACAACATGGCCCAACCTCCATTAAATAATCGAGTGACTCACCAAAAGAATTAGGAGTAGTGGACATCTCCAAATTATGAGGTCCAATGGGAATGGGACAAGTAACAGGCCCAAATGTAAAAGAAAGAGGTTGCCGATTACCATTATTTTTTCCCGAAACACCTTACTCACTATCACATGCTGTGTGGGTAAAAAAGACAGCTGGGTTTTCCCACTTTTTTGTGTTTCCATGTACCCCAAGACCCCCGCCATTTTCAACGTTAACCATGCTTGCACTTTTTCCTGCCAACACTATTGCAAGCCTTCACCTTTTCCTGCACAGACCCATCTTCCAAAACAGTGAAAGGGCTAACCTTTTTGGAAAAAAGATTATCCAAAGTCAGCTTTTCCCTTTCATTTTCAAGAAAAAAAATCCTCCCCCATCGCATCAATTTCAAAGGTCAAAGACCTAGCCTTTCAGACCCGAGGAGTCACTTTCATGCAAGGGGGAACTAAAGAAACTTTCCACATCTTCAGTACTTTCGGTGCATGGAGGATTACCAAATACGAATATTTTTTGATTTTTTTGGATAAGACCATTGGATCATCTTCATGGGAGGTTTTGCTCAAAGAAAGTCCAAAAACGTTATCAACAGGAGATGAAATAACAAACTTTTCATCCATCAAGCCTTCACCAGAATTTAAACCTACATGATTAGTAGCAACACTAAACTCTAGACCATCTTCACCATGAGATTGAGAGAAGAGGACTTTATTTTCAACAATGGATGTTAGGGTGGCTGAAAGATAGCTTTCGTTGACCACGAAGGCTTGAAGAAACAGCAATCCTCCCAGTCTTTTCTTCCAAATGATTTTTAGAGATAGAGACAACAATCAATCCACGGGAGGGATGTAAAAGAGGGGTAAGGAAGGAACCCATTTTGAATATCCACAAGCTCTTTCTCAACTTCAGTACTTCCTTTTCCCATGTTGTAAACAGGAGCTTCGAAAGCCAAGCATAATTTCTCTTAGTCTTCTTCAGAAAAACCATTCTTGATCAAGGAAGGCAGATTCCTACATTTGAACCTTTATGTTCATGAGAAATAAAGAACAAATGGTTCTAGTGGAACAAGAAAGAGAAGCCAAGAAAACAAAGAACCAAAAGCCAGCTAGTGAATCACACAAAAACAAATGGTTCTAGTGGAACAAGAAAGGGAAACCGACCAAAAATATGCAAAAATCTCAATCAGAGATTTTAGGATTTTTTTTTATTTGAATTTTGAATTTCTAAAACGGTCTTGACATAAAGGAAATGCTAGAAAAGGAAGAGAAGCCAAGAAAGCAAGTTCTACCTATTGCATTTAAAGTCAATGCACATAAAACTTGTACACCATGCTTTATGAGTTGTAATTAAGAGTTTTTTGAATTTGTTGCATAAAACCATTGTAACTTATGTTTTAGGATTTGTAATTAAGATAATGGCCTAAATGGTTATATATGTAGTATAGATATATAACATGTTGTTTACTGAATATTTATTTGGTAAGTGTTTACTTATCATTTATTTTATCTGATGAATATAACGACCAAGAATCTTATCCAATAAAAGTGATACTAAACAGTGGCGGAAACAGGATTTTTGAGGCACCTTTAAGGTAGATTAAAGGTCCGTGAAGTTGTTCGATGCGTGTTTAGCTTAATTTCACAGTTTCAAGAGATTTTCAAAAAAATTATTATTATTATTTTGAAGGATTTTTAGTTGATTTCGAGGTACTTTTTTAGTTGGTGGGATACAAACGGAAAGCTACTGAAGGAAACATGATAGAAAGTACAAAAAAAAATTGTTTTGACAAAAAAAACCTAAAATCTAACCGAATTTTACTTACATGGTTATCAGTTATTTGATAAATTGTTGTATATAAAAAAAATACAGTTTTTATGGTTGACTACTACTTTTAAGTTCGAAGGACTAAGATAAAAATGAATTGTAAACCACATAGATGAAAATAACAATAAAGTTTAAATCATAAGGATGAAAACAATAATAAATTAAAACCACGAGGATGGAATTCGTAATTTCTGAACCACAAGAACGAAAATAAAACCACAAGGGTGGTGCCTGATTGGTTTGAGTTTGGTTCCAAAAGTCAAAAGTACCTGGAGGGTCCAGGTTTATATTCAAGGAGAAATAAAAATCCTCTTGTAGCCACGGAGGTTCAAATGCGGTGACTTCAGACCATTTACAAAACAGGTGATCACACTAGAATTAATTGATTCGCATAGCGAGTTAGATATTCAAGTTAATAAAAAAAAAACGAAAATAAAAAATTTCAACAACGTACATGAACGAAAAACATTATTTACTCAATATTAGTTATTCATATGAGTTTCAAATGCTAAATACAAATATACAACAAAGTTTCATTCAAATACTGTTATATAAAAAAAAAACTAAGGGGTTAAACATGTAAATTGTGGAATAATATAGGGGTGGTTTTGTTATTTACTCAAAATAAATAGAACAACATCGTTCTTCCTTTTCCAATTCACAATTTTGTTAGGCTGTCTCTGATATGGTATTGTTATATTTACACTTATTTATATCACAGCCGATTATTTAGCAGTTGTTGAATGGTTTGGTGTAGAATGATTAAGTGGTCAGAATGATTAAAAGACTCTTATAATATAGTGCGAAATGAAATATAATTATTCGATAATTATTCAGAATGAAATTAGGGTGCTGAATGGTTAAGAGAGACACATGATACAAAATCATTCAGATGGTTTTAGGACCATTAAGAGTCAGAATTTTTTTTTTGGCAAACAATATTCACCTCTTACCAATTCATAGGTTGTCTCTTAATGGAACTACTAAGAGGTAAACAAACAGTCATTAAGTTAAATCATGTATTAAAATTAAGAAAATAATGTTTTGATGTTAATGTGTGTAACTGACATCTATAAGTATGTGTTTAACATACAACAGTTGTATATTTAGCATTCCACTTTTGTTATCATAAAATATCTGTCATTGAAAATCTCCAAGCAGTTGATGATAGCAGATGAGAAGTCACGTTGATTTAAAAAAAGACTTGCTTTGGCGTCTTAACGGTATAAAATTCTAGACACAAATCTGACCAAGTTGTCGACATGTATCTGATGGTGATTGTATCATATGAAGATTAATTAACTGTTTTGGAATGAACTTTATAATAATAGTAATTAATTACGTATTAGATGTTGAATATGCAATTCTTTTGGTGAAATCTGTGATTAAAGAACCTCATTTATGTACCTTGGAATGCGTTAATTGATCACTTACAGGAAAATACTGCTAGTTATGTTTAAACTGGAAATGCAGTATGTTTATTTAATGGAGTTATGTTTTGAATAATTCAATCTAGAATCAGTTATCAGCTATAATTTGGTATAATTAATAAAATTTAATAAATATAAGGGTATGGATCGGTTCAAAATTTCAAATAAAAAGGCAAGATATCGTGGAATTGTAATACGTGAATCATTATTTTTCGGTAAATCAATTACGAATTTTTTTTCTAGAATGCCGAAAATTTCTACAATAAATTGGGGTAGAGTCCCACTACATTGCATTGCCAGAATCCATGTTGTATATTTGAACTTGTTGGAACTGTCCATATCCGGTTCATCCTTCGGAACCGGTGCATGGCTGTCGTCAGCTCGTGCCGTAAGGTGTACATTTACCCCTATACCATTTTCTGCAGACATAAGAGACTCAGCCGCTTGTGAACCTTCGGGTACTGTTTACCAAATGGAAGTAAATTCATTTTTTTCCCCTCCCTACAACTCATGAATTAAGAATTCCCCAGATACCGTCATTGCTTCTTCTTCGGGAAAAGAAGTTCAAGAAAGGAGGAGGTCAATCAAAAAAAGAGATATCAATGTATGGACAGCTATCTCTCAACGACGGATTAGTCGACATTTTTCACAAATTTTTGCCTGATTATCCCTAAACCCAATGTGAGTTTTTATATTTTGATTTGAAAGAACTCTCATAGATTTTTTTTCCTTTTGGAAAATACAGGAGTGAAACAATCAACCTATTGATATTAGAAGGTTTTTTCAAACAACAAGGGGCTAGGTCAACTATTCAATCAAATGATATTGAGCATGTTTCCCATCTCTTCTCGAGAAACAAGTGGGGCTATTTCTTTGCAAAATTGTGCTCGATTTCATATGTGGCAAAGATCCATTTAAAGATGCATATATGCACCTATATGAATAATCTATAACATCGGTTCATATATATATATATATATGTATCTTCAGACATGTTAATTTTGGATTGTTTTTTTTTCATTATTCACCTATGAATCTTTGATTTGGACCTTCTCATTGTTTATAATCTTCTAATTTAAACCTTCTAGAAGGATAACAATACATTAAGGGGTCGTTTACCACACACTTACCAAGTAAACATTTACCGATAAAATTTAACACTATCATTTACTTACCGAATAATATTTTAATCCATCAAAATGACATCGTATGCAACAATTTACCTGTGGTAAGAGTCGTCGTTTTTACTTACCGGGTAAGACTCTTGGTCCTTGTCTTCCTCTTACTGGGTAAGATTCTTGGTATTTATCATATTCATTTGATAAGGTAATGTGACTTGGTAAGGGCTTACCCGAGTAAGCGTTTGGTAAACGATCCCTAAATATGATTTATTGCTTACGCTAGGGGTGCTCAAAAACTCGACCAACCTGATCAACCCAACCCAACACGAAATAACCCAATTCGAAGCAACCCGATGTCTAATCGAGTTGTAAAATTGTCAAACTGTAGGTATTAAGTTGATATTGGGTTACTATTATTTGAACCCAACCCAACCCGATGAACCCGATATCCTTTTATTTATTGGATTTAATATGATTGTTGAATTTCTATTAATATATACATTAGACAATTACACTATCATGTATGTTTTTCATATACACATGTTTTCAATCTATTCATATCTCTATATAACTCATTCATATATATGTTCAGTAACTGTGAACATATATATGTAAATTGAGAAAATTAACTAAATGTGATATACGTAATAAATATGGATAAGTTGTATCAAATGGTTGATGATGAAAAAGAAATTATGAGTAGAAAAATAAACGACTGAAAACAATCGCAAAATTAACAAATGATTATTAGTTTAACGATATTAAAGGACCGTTTATCAAATGCTTACTCGGGTAAGTGCTTATCAAGTCACATTTCTATACCGATTGAATATGACAAGTACCAAGAATCTTACATGGTAAAAACAAATACACGGACCGATAGTCTTATCCGGTAAGTGATGACGATGGCTCTTACCACGGTTAACACTTATCGTGTAAATTGTTACACACAATATCGTTTTGGTAGACTAAAATCTTATTCGATAGGGAACCCAACCCAATTTTTTCACTTTGAAAAATCTCACCCAATCCAACCCAACCCAAAGTCGTACAGGTTGTTTAGGGAAATTTTGGGGTTTTGTATGGGGGAGCTTAATTATACATCAACATGAAAATTCACTTTTTTTCATTCTTAGTACATGACTTGACCTGATTATGAATTTAAAGATAACTAGTTGTGTATCCGCGCAATGCGGCGGGAGCTGTGAATTTTAACAATTTTGAAGTTTCACTTGTTTTATTAGAGAGGATTTAACGATGATATAAGTTACACTTGGTATTTACATATTAATACAATTTGAATAAATAATGGTTATGGTTCCAATTACAGTCTATCGATAAAAAAGAATTGTATAACAATTTAAAATCCAACATATTTAAACGACTCCACAAATGTGTTTGATTTACACAAAGAGCAAAAGAATCAAGAGATCGAGAGCGAAACCGAGAGTTCTAGAGCAATTGAATGAGAGAATTTTAAAAACTCGTGGTGAATATCAGTTTGAATCTCACATTTAGAAGACGTAGAGGTATGAGAGGGTGAAGACATGAGTGAAATGTGTCAAAATCATTTTGGAAAAATGAAAAGAAAATGTAATAATATGCATTGGTAATTTGTATTAAATGTTATTTTAATTGTAGATTAAAAGATTTTAAGACTAAATGGGTAAATGAAAAGAAAAGATAATAATATGCATTAGTAACTTGTACTAATGAATTATAAGTTGTTTCTAAGACTGTGCATCAATATATAATATTATTTTATACATTAAAAATTAAAAATTATTTTTAAAATTTTTAATAAATCTAATTTATAAGATAATATAGATGTAAATAGTATTGTGGTGTTTGAAAACAGACCCCAAAGAGGCTGCGCACATGGGTAATTAAGACATGTCAAAGAGTGGCCTACCACTAACAACTTCCAACCTGCTGCCACCAAGAGGATGGCCATTTAATATATATAGAGAGAGATTGTTCAAAATACAATTTATTGTATTTGTACAATTAATACAACATAATAAATTGAAGTATTTATGAAAATGATGAAAGTTCATTTGTTATGATTTAAATATTTATGGAAGATAAATATAGTTCATTAATTATGATTAATACTTTATATTAAGAAACAATCAAAAACTTCTATAAAAATCACATATTAATCAAATGAAATAGACGGTTGAAATTGGGTTGTATTGGTTGCACAAATATCATGAGTTGTATAATAACCAACCTCTATATATATATATATATATATATATATATATAGACAGTGATAGAGATAAAGATATTATATTGATATAAATGCAAATAATTTGTATATTTAATTTAGATATGTTAATAAAGATGGGCCACATTAATGAGACACATTAAAATGGTTGGGATCTTTTGTCCCTAACAAATATTCAGACAAAAATCTTGTCTTCTTTATCATAATTCTATAAAATTTTATGATATTTTAAATAGATGAAACATCGTGTGAGAAAAAAAGTTAAGGTAAAAAGTGTAAAAAGTAATTTGGATTTTTGATTATCTTTAATTCCAAACCACGTTATTTGAATAAATTGTGCAAACTTCATTCAACCAATCATATTTTTTCATTTTATTCATTTTTTTGTAATTATGTGAGGTTGATTAATCATTTTTATTGTAGAGGGTGTTAATCATGGATATTATCATCTTTATTTTATTAATTTTAGATAAATATATGAAACAGTTTCATTAAAATTTCATAAATATTATATAAAATAATTTTATAACCATATATGAAACAACCTAATTAAAAAAATATTATACGAAACAATTTTTTCATAAGATCAAATAATGAAATCAACGAATGAGAATGGTTTATACAAAATAAAGATGTTTCCATTGATTGCTACTCTCTTTCTATATATATTGATAATATTATATTCGCACACAACTAATTCTTGACAAGTCAAATTAAAACAAAGCAAACGCGTATTCGATTGATTCCTTAGCTAACAACTTTTTCAATATGCCCTTTCTACACTTCTAAGCTTCCAAGCATTGTCTATGAGCTCCAAATTCTCCGATCGTATATCCATTTTCCCGATTTCATCTCCAAAATCTCCATCTGGGTTTCCAAATTCTTCCTCAAATCTCACCAATTTCATCTGGGTTTTCCATCAATCCACCAAAAAATGGGTATATGCATCAGCAAAACCAAAGATTCTTCAAAACCCGATACAGTTCTTCACTCAAATCAAAGATCCGACGACCCCAACATACTCTACACCAAATCACCACCTCCGGCAACCCAAACTCCGGCGAGAAAACCACCGCCACCACCGAGCCCCAAAAGGGTTTTCAAATCGAACACGATTCTCGGCAAATCATTCGAAGATGTCAAAGAACACTACACAATTGGAAGAGAATTAGGCAGAGGTCAATTTGGGGTTACTTATCTCTGTACACAGATTTCAACAAATCAAAAATACGCCTGCAAATCGATATCGAAAAAGAAATTGATTACGAAAGGAGATAAAGAGGATATGAGAAGAGAGATTCAGATTATGCAGCATTTAAGTGGACAAGCAAATATAGTTGAATTTAAAGGTGCTTATGAAGATAAACTTTCTGTTCATCTGGTTATGGAGGTTTGTGAAGGTGGAGAGCTTTTCGATCGGATAATTGAAAAGGGTCATTACAGTGAACGAGCTGCCGCTTCGATTTGTAGATCGATTGTGAATGTGGTTCATGTGTGTCATTTTATGGGTGTTATGCATCGCGATTTGAAGCCGGAGAACTTTTTGCTTTCGGATAAGAGTGAGGATGCTCTTTTGAAGGCTACCGATTTCGGGTTATCGGTTTTCATTCAAGAAGGTATGTTTTGATCCGATGCTTAACGCCAAATTTTACTCCAAATCCATTCAGATTGGAGGGAAATTGATCAAAATAGCCGTTCTTTCCAACCAAATTCACTTTTTAGCTATTTTTTCAGTCGAATTTCAATTTTAGCTGGAGTTTACGTGGGGGAATTTGGGATTGCTTATAAAAACAACTTATTGATATGGTTTTTGAGTGTTCGGATAAACAACTTATACCTGTGCCAAACTGGTAAAATGAAGTTTTTGAAGAAGTTAAACCTTCTTACTTATAATAAGTTAATAAGTGCTTTTGTAAAAAAACATGAGTTGTTTCAAATAAGCAATCCCAAACACCCCTATAAATGCCTTATGCATTTGTGTAAAGCCTATTTTCAGATTTAAAAAAAATCTTTATGTAAATTTGTGAACGGATCCCATTTGTGTAAAGAATTTTTTTCAACCTAAAAATAGGCTAATTCGATGCCAAAAGCGGCTAAAAAGTGAATTTGGTTGAAAAGATGGACTATTTTGGTCAATTTCCTTTTATTTAATAGAAATTTTATTTAATTTATCTCTTTACTGTCTTACATCACCAAAATGATGACGTGGCTTTATATGATTGGTTTAAGATTTGGTGTAAGAGAACAATGTTACACCAATTTGGTGTCTACGAAGGAATGTTTTCGGTATCTCTTGGAGATACAAAAATCACGTGTACCAAATTCTCACATTTTATTTCTGTCTACCAATTATATGAATACGCATTATAAGAGGGAGAATGCGAGCTTGAGTAAAATAAATCTAAAATAAATATAAAAATATGATGTGTCTTATTTTCATTGGTTGGACAGAGATGAGACGTATGATTTTGGGACAACCAGATTTTTTAGGTGCATCGATTTCCTATCCCACCAATCATGGGAATACACATCATCATTTTATTTAATATATCTTTTTATTCTCTCTCCTCATAAAAAATGATGATGTGGCTTTACATGATTGGACAGGGGGAATTGGGGAGAAGAGAATTTTGTCTCCACTAGTCTCATTTCTGAGAACATCATATCCGATAGAAGTTCATCTGATAGGAGATATTGGAGACGTAAGACTAGGTTAGTAGACTAGATGGAAGGAAGGAAGCTCGGGAGGTAGAGGGTAGAGGTTAGGGTTAGTGAGTTAGCTTATTTTTGAACTTATTGAAAAAGCCGCATTCGGTAAGCCATTCAGGTAGCATATATTACGCTAGTTTTTTTTAAACACTATTTGCCTATTTCAAGTAACAATATAATAGGGTTTTTTCGACCTTTTTCCAATTATGCCCTTCCTGTTAAGTTTTCAACATGTTTATTTAGGTCATTTAGGGCTTGTTTGTTGGCAACTTAATGAGCTTAACGAGACTCACGACTTATTCGGTCTGCTGTACATGATTGTTTGGTAGTGGCTTAATGATATAGAAAATGACTTATTCACTAAACTTCGAGAGTGGATATTTATGTAGAAAACCAGGTTTTTTCTAAACCTCCCCTCCCAATTAAAAAACATGCTCCTTTCATCTATAAAAAGAACTCTTGCAAACAAAAGCTTCCTCAATCTATGCAGACAAATTAATCCACACGGTCAGCTTTATCCATATATGACTTAATGGAAAACCAACCAAACAACCCGTTATACTCTATCATCTACCTTGTTAAGTAGTTTTTTTTACCAAACAAGGCTAGTTTATCGGCTAACAGTTAGTTTTTTCAGCCAACAACTAGCTTTTCAGCTATTTTCTCAACGTGTTCAAGTTCTTTTTGGTATGCTTATCATTACGATTACGCTAATCTTGTGGCGATTATGAAACAAACTATTACAGGAAAATCATATCATGATATTGTCGGAAGTGCGTATTACGTAGCCCCAGAAGTGTTAAAGCGTAAATATGGGAAGGAAATCGATATATGGAGTGCGGGAGTGATGCTATATATCTTACTAAGCGGTGTACCTCCATTTTGGGCCGGTAATTTAACCATCCACTACAATACAATTTCTAACACAATTTCTAAAGTGTGACATCGGCTTTAAACTTTGTGGGTCCCACTCTTTTTTTTTTACCGAATTGCAGAGACGGAGAAAGGAATATTCGACGAGATTTTGAAAGGATATGTTGATTTTAAAAGCGATCCTTGGCCATCTATTTCGAGTAGCGCCAAGGACCTTGTGCAAAAGATGCTAACGCTTGACCCGAAGAAGCGGATAACTTCTGCTCAAGTTCTTGGTATGTCTCAATCTCGTATTTGGCCTGAAATTTTCGTCGTCATGATCTTTTTACTTATGGCAAACTGTCTGATAAACTAATCATGTTTGGTAAAAACTAGTTGATAAGCTAGATGAAAAATGTAAAGTGACATTAAAGGACACGTTGAAAAATTACTTGGTTCTGCCATTACATAATATAATTAAAACAAATCACTAATCCATTTTATCATATTAATGATAATAATATTATAATAGTAACAAAAATATAAAATAATTAATATATATATATATATATATATAGGATCAGGTTCAGAGGAAAACCGCAAAAAATAAAAAACCGAGAAACACCTTGATAACCATTCATCTGGACGATATGTACATGTGCATACAAGTAATTTGTAAGCAATGCAGACGTACATAAAAACCAAGAAGTAACTTCAGTTACTTGTATGTATATTTGCATACCGTCCAAATGAATGATTACCAGGGTGTTCCTCAGTTTTTCATTTTTTGGGGGTTTTCCTGAACTTCCCCTCTCTCTCTCTCTCTCTCTCTCTCTCTCTCTATATATATATATAGGGAAGGGCTCAAACGAGAATACCCCTATTTTACGAAAATGTGAGAACACTTCTAGGCCTCCAAGTTAATTAACACATAATAAAAATTAGAATAAATGAAAATAAATTAGTGTTCATCCATAACTTTTTGTTATCCTAGATTTATCCTTATCTCTTAAATTCTGTTATTATCATCGGAGACTTTTTATGTCGACCGTTCGTCGTTGATAATAATGTGATATACTGTGATAATGATCTGATTTTGCCTTGATAATAATGTGATAAATTGAAAACTTTTTATGATGTGATTTTGATGTGATAATCATCTAATAATTATGTGATTTTTGTTGTGATAGTGATGTGATAATGTTGTGAAAATTGGCGATGATCACATCTGCTCTGTCTGTTCATTATGTGATTTTACTGTGATAAAATGTGATAACTATTTGATACTGGTTATCATATCATCTGTATTTGATTTTAGAGATAAACATGTCACCAAAATTACAAATAAATACAAAATCACATGATTATTCTTAATTAAATTACTTTGTTTTCTTTTAATTTTAATTATTTGGAGGCCCATAAATGTTCTCGCATTCTCGTAAACAAAGGTGTTCTCATTTGAAACTCGACCTATATATATATATATATATATATATATAATAATTAGGGATATAATTGGAAAGAAGTTGGAAAAAACCCTGTCTTGGAACACTATTTCAAGTAGCGTAAACTAGATTATGACTACCCAAACGGGGATTTTTCAGTTTTTCAATAAGCTCAAAAAAATTAGTTAGCTTATGGTTGTCAAATATGACCTAATTGTAATCGTTTAAATATATATATATATATATATATATATATATATATATATATATACTTAACGGGTACAGAGCATCCGTGGATTCGAGAAGACGGAGAAGCATCCGACAAACCGATCAATAGCGCAGTCCTTTCTAGGATGAAGCAATTCCGAGCTATGAACAAACTCAAGAAACTCGCTCTTAAGGTTCGTTTTATAACACGACTATCCGCATATTTCACCGTATACATTAAGCCGTTTAACAATACAAAACAATTTAGCATATTTAGCCATTTATATACAAATACGCACAAAAAATTTCAGGTCATTGCCGAAAATCTATCAGCGGAGGAAATCCAAGGGTTAAAATCCATGTTTTTGAACATAGACACTGACAAAAGCGGCACGATCACATACGAAGAACTTAAAACTGGGTTGGCTCGACTCGGGTCAAAACTCACCGAGGCCGAAGTTAGGCAACTCATGGAAGCGGTAAGATATAATTTTAAGATTTTTACGTTTTATGAGTATATAATATTTGTACTAGAGTTGATCATTTGCGGGCCGGTGTTGGGTCGGCCCTACCCTATTTTTCTTGTGCTAATGGGCTGATATAGCAAACTCAAGCCCTTTTTTATGGGCATTAAAACTTGCCCATACTCGCACTATAAATTGGTTGGGCTTGTCCTGCCGAATTTTTTTTGCATCATCCATCCCCGCCATTAATTTTAACAACTCGGTGCGGGCCCCGGGGCCGCCTATTTCTTCGAGAATGGTAGTCCAAATCCATTTTTCTAGCGGGCCGGACAGGACGGATCTAAGGGGCCATCTTGCCCTTGAACAGCTCTAATGAGGATTGAACCCTTGATCTTTTGGGAGGCTGGGCTCTACCGGTAACCTGAATGCTGTTGGGCCAATGACCGGGAGGTGTGATTTAAACGTATATTGAGCATTTTCGATCATCAAAATGAACTTGCAAACGTTGTATCTATTTTGCAGGCTGATGTAGACGGAAATGGGACGATTGACTATATTGAGTTCATCACGGCAACTATGCATCGACACAAATTAGAGCGTGAAGAAGATTTGTACAAAGCGTTTCAGCATTTTGATGCAGATGGAAGCGGGTATGAATATAAACTTGTTTTTAATCAAATTAATCTCATAAATGAGATTCTCGACTTATAAACCAAACCAAACGAGCCCAATATAGAGGGTAAAATATACGCAGACCTGATCTCTATCTTCAATGGAATTGGTCTTAGAAATGAGATTCTCAACTTATAAACCAAACTAAGCGGGCTGTTGTTTGGTTGGTTTTCCATTAAGTCCCGATATGCATAAAGCTGTCTATGTGGATTAATCTGTCTGTGTAAATTGGGAAAGTTTTTGTCTAGGACAGTTTATTCAAGATCATAGGAGCGTACTTTTTTAATTGAGAGGGACATGTTTGGAAAAAACTTTGCTTTTTGCATAAAGCTCCCCTTAGAATCTTACTAAATAAGTCACTTTTTATATCGTTAAGCCACTACCAAACAGTCATCTATAACAAACTGAATAAGTTGTGACTTCTATTAAGCTCATTAAGTTGCTTACAAACAAACCCCAAGTAAAACCCAATATATCCCACTTGTAGGTGGGGTCCGGTATATCCCACCTTAATAAAGTAGGGGCAAGATATATGTAGACTTGACCTCTGACTCAATGGAATTAATCTCAGAAATGAGATCCTCAACTTATAAATCTAACTAGTCCAAGGAGGTAAAGATGTATGCAGATCTGACATCTACCTCAAAGAGTAAAACAACTGTTTCCATGAAAACTTCTCGTTATTGAAAAGTTCATGTATGCAAACGTGACATCTACCTCAACTTGTGTGTTCTAAATTCAGGTTTATTACTAGAGATGAACTAGAATCAGCCATGAAAAAATACGGAATGGGTGACGAAGCCACGATTAAAGAGATCATATCTGAAGTGGATACCGATAACGTAAGTGGTTCATCTGCTTCTTCCAATCGTTTTCTTCTTCAATCTGTAAAAAATGGAAATACCTTTTGCAGGACGGGAAGATAAATTACGAAGAGTTCTGCACGATGATGAGAAGTGGAACCCAGGCAGGAAAGCTATTTTAACGACACAAAAATACATTCGAGAAGAAACCAAAAAGTCCCTAACCGAAGATGTAACAAAATCTTGAACGAGATGCGATAGCGTTCCGTTTGATCATCATTAAGCTTCGTTTGTTAGGTCTGAGATGAGATTGCTAATATTTCTTGTGTAAAGTGTAGACAACATATGTACAATGTTACTTGAATCATGAGATCCCAATTTTTTTTTATTTATTATATATTTGCAGTTTTTGGGTTTATTTTTTGATCCAAAATGTGTAATTGTGAGGTCCATGTGGCTCTTGGAATCTGAATGTTTGTCTTTTTGTTCTGGTCATCTAAGTGATGGACAAACCGGCCCCAGACCAGTTATGTTTTTGGCCGACCCAATGAGTTAAAAAGGAAGGCTTTTTTTTTACCATTATGACCGTTTTTTGTCTTTTGGGCCTTCTAAACAATATAAATTAGTGTCATGGAATATGGTGTAAAATACCAACTTACAAAATGCAAAAAAAACGTTCATAATTCTTGGTTTCTCGCTATATTTTACGATTTCGGCTCGTATTCATTTCTCGCTTCCACTTCACAATTTTCATCTCTCTGTCTTCCAAAATAGCCGTGAACAACATAATGCATCAAACAAACAAGTTGCTCAAGTTTTCGTTTGTAATGTAATTTTAATTATAATAAAACGTATTTTTAAAACCCAGTTACAAATTTTATAATGTATTTAGAAAATCTATCCTTGAAAAAAATTAAAAAAAATATAGAGACCGGTTGCCCATAATCAATTATGGATCAAGTTAAATGGGCTCGAGTTTGATGACCGAAACGAGAACCAGGACGGGTTATGAACCTCACTATTCTGACCCGAGACCGGTTTCTTCCAGGATCAAGAATATTACGTAAATGTTTAGCTACCGAATCATAGAAAGAGGGCAGGACTTGAGTTAACCAAAAAGATAGCAACGTAAATCAATACTAAGCATTTTTATTTCATCATAATCAACCAAACGCGTAAACACCATCCAGTTACACATACGTAGAAACCACACTAAACATGAAAACTGAAATCAACCGGAGAACACACCGACACAACGTTATATAATAATCGCAACCGTTTCAAAAACCATGAATCTTGATCTGATCCTTCTTCACGATTGCAGCTCGGGTCAAGAACGCAGATACGTTCTTACGCTGATCGCCTTGTAACTGGATCACTTTGCCGAGTTCTTTATCCTGAACAACTGTGCCATTGCAGCAGAATTCTTTCTTCAGATCTTTGAGGATTTTCTCGTAACTGAGCTCTTTTTTCAGACCCTGAACCGTCGTCAAGCTTTTCCGACCATTTCTTTGTTGTATACGGATATGAACATACTCTTTAACACCAGCACCACCACCGGAATCTTGATCGACGTCGGAAAATGGATCGAAAGCAGATGGGATCTGAACTTCTATATCAACCATGAACTTTGTTTGAATGAAAGATAAGTTGCTGTTCAGAAAGAAACACCCATCGTTAGATATGAATCAAGATCGAATCAAACCATCTCCCAGATGAATTCCGTCACAAAATCAAATTAAACACAAATTGATGGGAAAAAAGAGGGATCTATATCGAGATCCCGAGGATTTCTTGTTCCTTTTTGCTTACTGAAAATCGACCAACATATTCATGTTTGAAGAAACCGATAGCACAATCGATCACCAGGTTGAATTCTATCAAGAAATCGAATTAAACATAGATTTTTCCCCACTAGTTGATATCAACATGATCCAGATCAAGAACATAACTGAAGGATCAATGATTTAATGATAACAAAAGACTGATTCTTCTTTAACTTCCTAAAGAACCATAAGGAAACGAAACCCCAACCCTAATTCCTGATCTGTTGATTTATCAACGGAAGCTGACGATAATCCTTTTTTAGGGTTTAGTCTGCTTATTGTTTGGATACTTTAGGAAGTTAGAGAAGAATCGATAGTCTGTCGTCATAAATTCATTGTTTCTGAAGAGCATTCGCTATCACCTCGATCTCGATCATCGTCAACAAATATCGAAATCAAACGATTGAAGAGAACACTTCTGATCGGAAAAAGAGGGATTTATATCGAGATCCTGAGTATTTTTTGTTCCTTTTTGCTTATTGAAAATAGATCAACGTATTTTGTTCTAAAAATCACTAGAACAAACGATCACCAGGATGAATTCTACACAAATAGTCGGAATCGGTGAAACACTAACCCTAGAATAATTGAAATCGAAGATGAAATCGAGACAATAATCAAAATTCCTTCAAAAACAATAAATTCATGATAACAATCGACCGATTCTCCTTTTACCTCCTAAAATTTTCAAAAGAAATCAAGGATCGACACAATCATAAGCAAACGAAACGCTGATAACAGATTATAATCAGCTTCCATGAACAAATCAACAGATCAGGTGGTCAAATAAACAATCATAACCGATCAAATCAATAATTCAATCGAACAAATCAACAACCGATCGATGAGTATTTCTCTTGGATCATAACAAAATTCAACAAATAAAGAACTCAACAATTAATCCGCAAGCAAAAATACATAAGAAAAGCTTACCTAAAATCGCCAAACTCCTTCAACCCCAAGAAAGAAGACAGATCGAATCGAAGTATAGATGACGAGAAAATAAGACGAGGGTAAGGGGGGTTTATATAATGAAAGCACCGGGTTACTTCAATGGCGGTGGGTGTATCGGTATTCGGGTCGGGTTACATGGTGCTTTCTGGACTTTACCCTTCAGGTTAAGGAAAGAAAATCTTTTTAAATTTTAATTGATATTTACTATTTAGATATACTTTAAAGAGGAAACTATAATTTTTGTCCTTATAGTTTAATCAAATTACAAATTTAGTCCCCATAGTTTGTTAAAAATCACACTTTTCGTTCTTGCAATTTCAAAATCACAAAATAGCCATCATGGTTTTTGAAAATCGTATAGATTTGGTCCCTCCTTCTAATGGATGTTAAAAATTTCCATTAAATAAGGGGTGTTTTTGTCATTTTTGTCTATTATCCAATCTGAATCGATTACTGATGTTGGTCATTGAGGTTTTTGATCAGGTAAAATACAAAAAAATTGATAAAAGAACAAAAATGTCCTTATTTAACGAAACTTTTTAACAATCGTTAATGAAAAGGACCAAATTCAAACTTTTTTACAAATTACGATGATCATCTTATAATTACAAAGATGCAAGGATGAAAAACGTCAAGAATTTTTTAACAATCATGATGACCAAAATTACGATTTACTCTATTTACTATTTAGATATACTTTGATGAGTAAAATACAGTTTTAGACCTTAA
Organism: Cynara cardunculus var. scolymus; assembly: GCF_001531365.2. Classification (NCBI taxonomy): domain Eukaryota; kingdom Viridiplantae; phylum Streptophyta; class Magnoliopsida; order Asterales; family Asteraceae; genus Cynara; species Cynara cardunculus. Next base: position 16,662,350 of record NC_037533.1, on the reverse strand, counting down.
AGTTTAGTGAAATTTCTAAAAGTAGTACCTGACTTTTAATAAATTTAGAATTCATCCTTATAGTTTGCATTTTACTTTGAAAATAATCGCTGACACTAACCTCATTAAAAATACGTTTGTTAAATAAAAAGTATTTTGTGCTTTTTATATATTTTTATAATTTCCTTTTAAGTAATTATATTTATACTATATTATAAAAGGAAAATTGCACTAAAATGGAACTAACTTTCACCAAATTCTTATTTTAGGGAACCAACTTTCAAAATTGTTATTTTAAAGAACCAACTTGCACCTAATTCTTATTTTGGGGAACCAACTTTTAAAATCGTCATTTTGGGAAACAACTTGCACCTGATTCCTATTTTGGGGAACCAATTTCCAAAATAATATCTGAATTAAAAAAAACGAGATTTGAAATAAAAAAATAGATTTTATTGCATTAATTTTTGGAAAAAAATGAATTTTAGTTATTTTTTTATAATTATTTTGCAAGTTGGTTCCCCAAAATAGGAATCAGGTGTAAGTTGATTCCCCAAAATTACGATTTTGAAAGTTAGTTCCCCAAAATAGGAATCAGATGCAAGTTGSTTCCCCAAAATGACGATTTTGAAAGTTGGTTCCCCAAAATAGGAATTAGGTGAAAGTTGATTTCATTTTGGTGCAATTTTCCCTATTATAAAGCATTTGACAAAAACTATTAAAAACCCATTTTTTATGCATGAAGTATTGTTTATTGATGCATATTACTTAAAATTCAGGATTACAAGTGAATTGTGCATAAATACAATTTATTAAACCTCCATTTTTAAATTCGTGTGACTAACCGCAAATAAACATGATCATATACAAGATAAACATCACATTTTAAATATAAAAATATTTAAAATATAATTAGGATAATCATTGAGTTCTAATAGAATACTTAATTATTATCTTTATAAAAAATTATATTATTAAACCAAATATAAATTGATTCGTTATTATACCTAAATTAAATTATAATAAAAAAATTGAATCAAATAAATTACACAAAAAACGAAAACTTTTAAATAGTTAATTAGATACTAATATCGGTATTTCTTTTTCAAAATTTTAATTACAATATCTTTAAATTTATATTTTATTCAAAAATAAAAACATTATCACTTTCTTAAAATCATATAAAATTATATTATATCAATAAACAAAGAATAAAATGATGCAATAAAATCGAGATATATATCGCTACATTGTATGAATACCCTTCTAGTTTTATATTATTCGTTTGTTATTCAAATTTTGTGGTTATTGCATGTTTGGCTTAAATTGACGAATTATGTTAAAATCAATATAGTTCAAGGACCAAAAATGTAAATTACTCTGTTATTACTTTTTATTTATTTTGAAATAATTTTTAATAAATAATGGAATATTGAAAAATGAGGCGTAAATATGACGCAAAGGAGCAGCACCCCCACAACTCATCTTAAATTCGGGAACATTGGTGATGGTTTTAACTTTCAAGTCAAAGTCTTCATGATTTGTGGACCCCAAAATCTCTGCTTTATATATTATGTTTTTAATTAAATATTCAGTTAGAATTCATTAATTATTTTAGTTGTATTTTAAATTTTTTATATTTAAAATAAAATATTTATCTTATATTTGATTATGTTTATTTGGAGTTAGTTACATAAGTTCAAATATTAATAAGTTGCATTTACACACAGTTTATTTATAATCTTGAATTTTAAGTAATACGTATTAATGAACAGTAATTCATACATAAAAAATAGTTTCCAAGAGTTTTTGTCAAATATTTTATGATATAACTAGATGAATACTTGCTAAATATAGCGATATACGTCTCAATTTTAATGTTTTATTTTATTATTTGTCTCTATCGATGTTATATTATGGTTTTATGTGTTTTTTAAGAAAGCGAATCATAAAAATTTGGAAAAAAAATATATCAATGTTAGTATCAAATTAATTATTTAAAAGTTCTCATTTTTTATATAATTTCTTTAATTTAATTTTTTTATTGTAATTTAATTATTCTTATTATATTATAATTTAAATTTAATAACGAAATAATTTATTTTTGGTTTAATAATATAATATTTTATAAAAATAATAATTAAGTATTTTATTATAACTTAATTACTATCCTAATTATATTTTAGATTTTTTATATTTAAAATGATATGTTTATCCTGTATTTCCTTATGTTTATCCGCAATTAGTTACACGAATTCAAACACGGAGTTTTAATAAGTTGTACTTATGCATAATTTACTTGAACTCTTGAAATTTAAGTAATATGGATCAATAGGCAATATTCCATATATAAAAGATGACTTTTAAGAGTTTTTGTCAAATTTGTCAAATGCTTTATAATATAGTATAGACTACAAGGGTACTCGCGCAATGCAGGCATGCAGCGAGATAAATCTCGATTTTAATATTTAGTTTTTATTTGTTATCTCTATCGATATAATACGATTTTATGTGATTTCAAAAAATCAATAATGTTTTTATTGTTGAATTAAATATAATATAAAGATGGCATAAAATTTTGAAAAAATTAAATCGATATTATTATCAAATTTACTATTTGATACTTCTCGTTTATTTGGTATAAGTTCTTTAATTCAATTTATATTTAACAACAAAGTAATTTATTTTTGGTTTAATAATATAATTTTTTATAAAGATAATAATTAAACATTTTGTTATAACTCAATAATTATCTTAATTATATTTTTTATTTTATATATTTAAAATGGATGTTTATCCTGTATTTGATTATTTTTATCCGCAGTTAGTTACACGAATTCAAATATGAAGCTTTAATAAGTTGTATTTGCACAAAATCCGTGTAATCTTAAATTTTAAGTAATGTACATCAATAAACAGTCCTTCATGCATAAAAAATAGTTTTTAATTTTTTTTGTCAAATACTTTATAATATAGTATATATATATATATATATATATATATATATATTAAATTAAGTCAAAGGTTATGGTTGATTAAGACAAAGACCCACCATTTGGATGGTGTAGCCATCATTATAAAATGGCATCCAAGACAAATCCCCATATTCCTTATCCATTCACAATATTATTTCTCTTTTTTTTTATTCCATTTTCCATTTATTCTTTAATTCCAAATCGAGATTACTGTTACGTTGATCACCAGCCTGTAACACTTTCTCATCGAATGTTTTCTACATACGTTTTCGTCTTTTTGAAAAGATTCGTTAAACAATCAGATCAATCAAGCACATGTAGCTTGAATTGCCTTACATGTCGTTATCACACGGGCTGGTGACTATTAGCATGTATTCCTATTGATGTGTGTCCTCATTACTGATGAACAAATCTGTTTGGAAACATAACTGTTTTATTGTGAAATTAGACGTGCTATCAACGTTGGCTTATACTGTCTGTTTCTTGTTGTTGTTGTTGTTGTTGTTTGGATGGGTGTTTATTACCCCAAAGTGTCCTCGACTGCATGCACGCATGCATCACAACCAAATATAATAGACAACGTTTAGGTTAAGACTACAAGGGTATTCACGCAATGCATCGAGATACATATCGATTTCGGTGTTTTATTTTATTTCGTTACCTGTCGATGTTATAATACGGTTTTATGTGGTTTTGAGAAAAATGATAATGTTTTTATTTTTTGAATAAAAATATAGATTTGAACATATCATAAAACTTTGGGAAAAAAATATAAATATTGGTATCAAATTAACTATTTAAAAGTTCTTGTTTTGTTGTGTAATTTATTTAGTTCAATTTTTTTATTATAAATTAATTTAGGTTTAATGACGAAGTAATTTATTTTTGATTTAATAATATATTTTTTATAAAAATAATAAATTAAGTATTATGTTAAAACACGATTATTATCCTAATTATATTTTATATTTTTTATATTTAAAATGAAATATTTATCTTGGATTTGATTATGTTTATCTGCAGTTAGTTACATGAATTCAAGCATAAAAGCTTTAATAAGTTGTACATGTGCATTATTTTCTTGTAATCTTGAATTTAAAGTAATATACATTAATAAACAGTATTTCATGTATAAAAAATAATTTATAACTATTAATCAAATAGAAATACAATTTATGTACATTAAATCAGATCACGGCAAAAACCATACATCAATGACCGTAGAATAAAAGATGAAACCATTTTTTAAAAACACAAAGAAATCATTTTTTATATTATTTTTTTATATATACTATATTATAAAACATTTGACAGAAATTCTTAAAAACCATTTTTTATACATGAAGTACTGTTTATTGATGCATATTACTTAAAATTCAAGATTACATGTAATTTTGCGTAAGTACAATTTATTAAAACTCCATTTTTAAATTTATATAACTAACTGCAGATAAACATAATCAAATACATGATAAATATTCATTTTAAATATAAAAATTATAGAATATAATTAAGATAATCATTGAGTTCTAACATAATGTTTAATTAATATCTTTATAAAAAATTATATTGTTAAACCAAAAAATAAATTACTTTGTTATTAAATCTAAATTGAATTAAAGAAGTTACACCAAAAAATGAAAACTATTAGATAGTTAATTCGATACCAATATCGATTTATTTTTTTTCAAAATTTTATACTATCTTCAAATTTATATTTCATTTAAAAATAAAAACATTATCGCTTTCTCAAACCCACATAAAATCGTACTATATCGATAGAGACAAAAAAATAAAAACTAAACATTAAAATCAATAATTATCTCGCTACATTGCATGAGTACCCTTCTAGTTTTCATAAATACATATCTTGTTTGACCCTCCCCAGATAAATCAGCCCAGACCCTACAAAAAAAAATTAGCCTACCGTTCGTTAATTATGTCCCTAAGAAACAACAAATATAAAACGACAAAGACTGTTTTTGTCTTCATTACTGAAAAACGCCAATATTTTATTTCTGTTACCATAAAATCGTACTTGCAGACTCTGTATTATAAACAAGGAAATTAATAACAACATACCGATATACTGATATTTTAAAGATGCAATGAAATTAATATACGTGCATTATGACAAAATATCATCTTGTTTATTATAATCAACAATCAGAAAAAAAACGAATATTATAACCATGTGAAGTTAGCTCAATTGACAATAAGCTTAGGCTTTTGAAGATCTTCTTTAGAGGTTACTGGGTCGAGTTTACAACGTTACTGGAGATTTTCCTGACTGTATTTCAAAACCCTTGAGATTAGTCGAGGTATGTATAAGTTGGTCTGAACACCCATGATTAAGAAAAAAATACTATTAATATTAATAAAACTAAAAGGGTACTCGCACAATGCAACGGGATATATCTCGATTTTAATTGTTTCATTTTATCTTTTTTGTCTCGGTCGATGTTATAAAAAATTGAAAAAAAAATATTGATATTAGTACTAAAATGACTTTAAAATTTTCTCCTTTTTTTGTATTTCTTTAATTCAATTTTTTTTTTGGTTTCATAATATAATTTTTTTTTATAAAGATTATAATCAAGTATTTTGTTAGAACTCAATGATTATCTTAATTATATTTAAATATTTTATATTTAAAATGAGATGTTTATCCTCTATTTGATTATGTTTATCTGTAGTTAGTTACACGAATTCAAACATTAAGTTTTAATAAGTTGTACTTACGCAAAATTTACTTGTAATCTTGATTTTTAAGTAATATGCATCAATAAACAATATTTCAAGCATAACAAATGATTTTTAAGAGTTTTTGTCAAATGATTTATCTATACTATCCTATTAAACAAATTTAACAAAAGTCTTAAAGTTTTAAAATACTAAATGACCAAGATACCCTTTATACTATCCTTACTCACTTTTTCACATTTTCACCCCCTCCTCCCTCACATACACTCACTCTCTCACAACCGATTTTTATAAAATTATAGGGGTTTTCTATCCCCCCCTATTTCTATTTCCCTACTTTTTCTATACCCCCACCTATATGATACAATAAAATACAATATAACTTAATTTATTATATTTATTTGCTTCTTTATTTTTATTTTATATCCTTATGATATTCATATAATTACAGTTCCATATTAGTTAATATACAATTATGTATGTTAATGTGATAAGAGTATACAACAAAAAATGAAAAAAAATAATGTATATAAAACAAATTAAATAAATAACTGTAAGTGTATAAAATGTAAGTATCTATACTATATTATAAAGCATTTTACAAAAACTCTTAAAAACAATATTTTATGCATGAAGTACTGTATATTGATGCATATTACTTAAAATTTCATATTACAAGTAATTGTTCATAAGTACAACTTATTAAAGCTTTATTTTTTAATTCGTGTAACTAACTGCAGATAAACATAATCAAATACAGGATAAACATCTCATTTTAAATATAAAAAACTAAAATATAATTAGGATAATCATTGAATTTTAACAGAATACTTATTTATTATTCTTATAAAAATCATATTGTTAAATAAAAATAAATTACTTTATTATTAAATCTAAATTAAATTATAATAAAAAATTAAATTAAAGAAATTACATAAAAAAATGAGAAATTTTAAACAGCTAATTTAATATTAATATCGGTACATTTTTTTCAAATTTATATTTCGTTCAAAATAAAAATATTATCGTTTTCTAAAACCACGTAAAACCGTATTGTATCGATAAAGAAAATTTTCATACCCCGCTAAAGCGGAAACGTGAGGTATGGCAGGTAGAGTCTCATAGCAATAGTGTATAAACAACACAACCATACAATTTAAAACATAAATACATCATAACCAAAGTTTACAATCCCAAATACAAGTTTGCAAAATAAACACAAAAGAAATTTTGAAAACGATGATTGTGACACGGCTTCTATTAAGTGTCACCATGAATCTTTCTTACCCTGAAAAAGCACGTCAAAACAAGTGTCAACTACAAGAGTTGGTGAGTTCACATGTTTTATATACACAAAATGATTTCAAATGCAACAAACTCAGTTATAAATTTATGAGCAATATCTTAAAAAAAAAACGTCATACACATGATATAAATTTGTTGAGCCACTACTAAACCTAAATAACTTTCAACGCCCTACAAACTACCTCAAAGGTGGTAGCGAACCACATGTGTAGAGCATACTTACGAACTACCTCAGCGGTGGGACTAAACCCCACATGTGTAGAACTC
>NC_037533.1:16643454-16653441 GCF_001531365.2 Cynara cardunculus var. scolymus | reverse complement strand
ATAATCTGTCAGCACCAGAATATAAGATTTTTAAGAAATAAACCACATAAAATCATGATTTCTTCCTATCTTTTTAAGTTCTAGTGTTTGGGTCATAGATTACCACCATCATATAAACATTTTTACATGTTTTTGGTGTATAACCTCTCCTTAAAACTCAAAATTTTCGGAACTTAGAAGATAGTAGATAAAGAATGCATAAAAAGCCCTGATAAAATGTATTATTATTTTTTATAAAGAAAATTTTAGCCCACAAATTGATAAAATGTCATTTTTCTCAATTTTGACATTTTTCTTCAAATTAAAAGCCCTGATGACTAAATTTATTTAAATAGTAAGGTTTTATATTTGAAACACTAAAACTTAGTGTTTTATATAAATTGGGTATAAATTAGAGCATTTGGTACTGTATGGGACATTTCAGATAATTTCGGATCGGAACCGCACTTTCTAAGCAACTGCCGGAATCTCTAGAAATTTTTCGACCAAACTAACCTAACTAATTCCTAATCTTATAAATTATCTTCAGTAACACTAATACAAACTTAATAAGAGCTAACCTGGGAGTTCGAATTTGACGGCTGTCACAAAAATTAATAAAATAAAACGTTAAAATCGAGATATATCTCGCTGCATTGCGCAAATATCCTACTAGTAATATAGTAAGTAAAACTATGTTACTAAAATTAGACATCAAACATCAAAAGACATCTCCATTCTTTTGTTTCAGGCCCAAGTTTAAATAACAATTAGAAAAGGCTTGGGCTCAGCAAACCCAGCCCAGTCCAGCAATTGTAGTTATTTTCCGATTATTAATTTTAATTGATTATCTATACTATATTATAAAACATTTGACAAAAATTCTTAAAAACAAATTTTTATGCATAAAATATTGTTTATTAATGCATGTTACTTAAAACTCAAGATTGCAARTAGAWTGTGCGTAAGTACAACTTATTAAAGCTCCATATTGAATTCGTGTAACTAACTGCAAATAAACATAATTAAATACAGAATAAATATCTCATTTTAAATATAAAAAATCTAAATATAATTAGAACTAGTTTTGTACCCGCACAATGCGGCGGGAGCCATTAATTTTAACGATTTTGAAGTTCCACTGATTTTATAAGATAAGATTTAACGATGATATAGGTTACACTTGGTCTTTACATATTAATAGAATTTGAATAAATAAGAGTTATGGTTCCAATTACAGACTATCGATGAAAAAAATTGTATGACCGTTTAAAATCCAATATATTTAAAATCCAACATATTTAAACGACTCCACAAATGTGTTCGATTTACACCAAGAGTAAAGAACCAAGAAACTTGAGTTTTAAGATAAACACTCAAAACCAATAAAGAAAACTATAAATTTGACAGATCATAAGCCATGAAAAGACAAAAAAAGATGAGTTTTATAATGCAAAGAACCAAGAAACTTGAGTTTTAAGATAAACACTCAAAACCAATAAAGAAACTATAAATTTGACAGATCATAAGCCATGAAAAGACAAAAGAAGATGGGTTTTAGAATGAAATTTCAACTGTTTACCCTCTTTCTTGTCCAGAAACTCAGATTAAGGTTGAATTAATACATGTATATATATATATATATATATATTTCAAAAAAACCCAAGAACATATTAATTCAAAACATATTATACAGTTCAATTTGAATAGCCTAACCCCAAAATATATAATATATATATAAATAAATAACTATAAAAATATAAATCGTAAGGCTTTAGGCGAACACCCCTTCTCGCATATTTAAATCGTAGTCAAAGACCTTCCAGCCTAGTGGTAAAGGCTTGGGCATGACATAGTCATGAACCCGAGTTCGAGCCATGGGAAGGGAGTGTTGGCGACATTTAAGTGGGGCCATGTTTAGTCTCCAAATTTGCAGGGGATTAATCGGGCTTTGGCCCGGACACCCTTACAAAAAATAATAATAATAAATAAATAAATCGTAAATATTAAAAATATTTTTTCACAGTATATATAATATATAAATATAATTAAGTCAAAAACTATTCAATATTGGACTCATTTCGAAGGTATTAACGAGACGATTATAATTGTGTAACTTGTTAAAATAAAAATGTATTTTTTAAACATGTTTTAATTGATATACGATTATGCATGTTAATTTGATAAAAGTTTAAAATGAAACATTTAAAAGTAAATGACATAAAGTAAATTAATTAATTAATTATATGGGTATAAAGTATAAAATTAAAATTAAAATTTTAAAAAAATCGGTTGTGAGAGGGTGAGTGTATGTGAGAGGGTGGGTGTATGTGAGAGGGTGAGTGTATGTGTCTATGTGATGTGAGAAGGGGATGAAAAAGTGAAAAAAATGAGTAATAAAGGGTATTTTGGTCATTTAGAATTTTAAGACTTTAAGACTTTTGCTAAATTTGCTTAATAAGATAGTATAGATAATCATTGAGTTCTAACATAATACTTAATTATTATCTTTATAAAATGTCGTATTATTAAACCAAAAAATTATTAAACTTAAATTAAATTATAATAAGAATAAAATAAAAATTAAAGAAATTACATAAAAAAAATGAGAACTCTTAAATAGTTGATTTGATATTAACATTGATATATTTTTTTCCAAATTTTTATGATGTCTTCAAATTTATATTTTATTTAAAAATAAAATCATTATTGCTTTCTTAAAAACACATAAAATCGTATTATAACATCGACAGAGACAAATAATAAAATAGAACATTAAAATCAAAATGTATCTCGCTGCATTGTGCGAGTACCCTTATAATATATATATATATATAGGGTATATTTCTTTTACAACCTTATGCATTTGTACAACCTTTGCAACCCAATTAATTGAGATATTTATAGAAATGATTGAAGTTCATTTATTATGATTTGAATATTTATGAAATATGAATAGAGTTTATTAATTATGATTAATACTTTATATTAGGAAACAATTAATTGATTAAAAATTRAATGGTTRAGATGAGGGTTGTATAGGGTGTAGGAATGGCAAAGGGTGTAGAATAACATCATTCTCTCTCTCTCTCTCTCTCTATATATATATATATATATATATAGAGAGAGAGAGAGAGAGAGACTTGGGATTATGTGAGACCGATAGTTTTTCGTGAGGTAAAACCAATTCTCAACCCTTGGATTAGATCTACAATCTAATAATTTGAACATTCATAAACGCCACGAGACTTCTCAATAATCACAAAATTGTCACCGTGCAACTTTAAACCATTAGATCATTAGCTTATAAAGTTGATCAATGAAAATAAATTGATTTTACGGGTCTCATGAAAAAACTTTGCTCTCACGTGAACCCAACCATATATATATATATATATATATGTGTGTGTGTGTGTGTGTGTGTGGGGTTTCAATTACAAAAACAATTATTAATACAAACCAATTAATTGAATTATTTATGAAAATAACGAGAGTTCATTTATTATGATTAGAATATTTATGAAGAATTATTATACTTCATTTATTATGATTAACACTTTATATTACAAAACAACCAAAATATTTATTAGATTAGATGTACGGTTGAGATTATTTTACAAAATTTGTATTGATAGGACAATTTATAAATGATTCACGTTCTCTCCTATATATATACTGTCTACACGTTATTGCAATGTAAAATTTCTATCACATTTATTATTATTAGGCCCGACCTTGACAATTTGATAGGCCTATAACATGTCATAAAAAGAACGCCCCAATAAGCTTCAACGAATGTTTTCCTATTTGAGAAAAAAAGGTTATTTGTTTAACTTTTAATAGTTCTATTAAAAAGCAACATCTGAATCGTTAAGAGGTAAATATTGTTTGACAAAAATAAGTATGCATCTTAATGGTTCTAAAAAACTTTGAATGATTTTGTATCCCGGACATCCCATAACCATTCAGCACCCTAATTTCACAGTGAATAATTATATTTCATTTGTGCACTATATTATGAGAGTCTTCTAATCATTCTGCACTATATTATGAGAGTCTTCTAATCATTCTGCACCAAACCATTCAACAACTAACAAACAGCTCCTTAGTTTCATATAACTTAAGAAAAAATTAGTTTCACATATAAAAAGAAAAAAAGTAATTTTTCACGAAATATAAATTTCTAAACTATAATTCTTCAACAATCAGATATTTCACGATCTAAAAAATAATTAGATAAACAATATGAGGGGATTGAAAATTAAGAGTCTGTTTACTCAAATGATTACCCGGTAAGCACTTACTGATAGGAGTCAACACTATAATATATTTTTCTGGGTAAGATTGTAGTGCATCAAAATGATATGGTATGCAACAATTTACCCGGGTAAAAGTCGTCATTTTCACTTACTAGGCCAAACTCTCAATTATTTCACCACTCTTACCAGGTAAGATTCTCCATCATTTTACCGCTCTAACCGGGTAAGATTCTAAACCCTTACCATGTTCGTTCGATAAAGAAAATTACCCGGTAAACACTTACTGTATAAACGTTAATAAACGTCCCCTAAATGATGATTAATCATAATTATGTTTTGGGGAATTAGGAATCATCCCTAATTTTTAATTTTATTTATAAAATTTAATTATAAAATATTAAGAGGTCGAGTAAACGTGTTCAATTTTTTTTGTATTGCACATGTCCGTCTATTAATTTTAACAGTTCAATCCAGGTTTGCTATTTTTTCAAAAATAATCATCCAAACCTGTTCTTTTAGTGGGTCATTCAGCCCGCAAACAACTTTAATGTAAGGTTTTTAATAAATGCATATGCACATGTTGGGAAACACATCCGTTTAAGTTTATCAGGGCATTCTTTTTGTAACGTGTTATGGCCTATAAATTATTAGAGTCGGGCCTATGCGTGCATCAGTGTGTGTGTGTATGTGTGTGTGTGTGTATGTGTGTGTGTGTGTGTATATATATATATATATATAAACATAAACCTGTTATTTTAGCCGGTCATTCAGCCTGTGAACAACTTTAATGTAAAGTTATTAATAAATGCATATGCACATGTTGGGAAACACATCCGTTTAAGTTTATCAAGCGTTCTTTTTATAACATGTTTTGGGCATATAAATTGTTCGAGTCGGGTCTATGCGTGTATCAGTGTGTGTGTATATATATATATGTATGTATATATATATATATGTATGTATGTATGTATGTATGTATATGTATGTATGTATGTGTATATGTTGAATGTGATTTTACATTGTATTCATAAATATTAATGACAAATGGATTGATGACAAGTGTTAAACATGGTAATGGTAGTTGGGGTATTAAAGTCTTTTTCATTAGTTCTTACTATTTTGGAACCACAAATTGCAGCCACCACCGTAACCTAACCAACCACCAATACTCATGTGAAAAGTCAAATATACCCCTATACAAACTATAGGGGTTCTCATATTTAAGTACAACTCTCAATTCACATGGTACAAGTCATTAAACAGCATCCTCAACAAATTTTCTACAATTTCTTTAAAATAAAGAATCAAAGTTAAGAGTATCTTCAACAGATTCTCAATATTTTCTCTTAAAAAGAAATTATAGTTAACTCCAACAAATGTATTTTAGAGATTTCATTATCAAGTTTTACAGTATTTTACAACAATACAGAGAATCCAAAAGGGCTTTTGGCTTAGCGGTATGTAGGTCTTTGGCTTTCTAGGAGGTCAAGGATTCAAAATTCACGAATTATAAGGAGGATGTGTGAATCTATTTGTTCTATTTGCTATATGTAATGGGGTGTTTGAGATTGCTTATTTGAAACTACTTATGTTTTTTTACAAAAACACTCATCAACTTATTATAAGCCAGAATAATTTAACTTTTTTCAAATACTTCTTATTACCGGTTTGACATCGGTATAAGTTGTTTATCCAAACACTCAAAAGTGCTTATTACCGGTGTCATACCGGAATAAGTCAATAAGTTGTTTTTACAAGCAATTTCAAATATCACATACTTCAAAAAACAATACAAAGAATCCAAAGGGCTTTTGGCTTAGCGATATGTGGGTCTTTGGTCTTAACGAAGATCAAGGGTTTAAAATTCATCAAATATAAGAAGGGTATATAAATTTATTTGTTCTATTTGTTATATATAAATATTATATACTTCAAAAACAGTAATAAAATGTGTTGAAATAATTAAAATTTTCAATTTTTTAAATTTAATTAATTTTTTTATTATTAAAAATTGGTTTACCTCATTCTCATGTCACCTCCACACTAGCTTAGTGCTCTGTGGTTGCTCAGAAAAGAAACCTTTCTGCCACTCGGAATCCATTATCACTCTCTTCTGCTTTTAACCAACCTCCAAAAAAAACCCTACAAATTTCACAACAATCTTGATCTGATCCATTCAGCCATCAAGATTTCTTGAACCCATTTTGATTCAGCTTCTCAAAAGTCAAACTCTTGACCACATATCTTAAAGCTTTCTGTAGCAGATTTTGAAGTGGGGTTTTCTTGATTTCAAAGATGATGATTCTTGGTGAAAATGTGAGGAATCTTAAGCTCATAGATTCTTCATTAAGGTTGATGGTGATTCCATTAAGTCTTGCTTCTATGTGGTTGACTTTGACCAATCATCAAGATAACCCCATGTATGGCAAATTGGAGTTCAGTAATCTCAAGGGTCTCAAGTAATTTTCCCATCTCTTTAAACTTTACTTTGAAGAATACCCATCAAGATTTCTTAAAAAAACCATCTTCATTTCATTCGGGTTTTTAAACCATTTGGGTTGTGACGCAATGGTCAAAGGCTTTAGGGTATGTAGTGGAAATCTCATCTTGTTTGAATCTAGGTGTTGTCAAAGCACTTGTGGCCATGGAGGTTCGCCTGCAACGACTCCGTGGTCATGTGGGCGTGAATAAGTTGGCCCGGACACGCATGGTTAAAACAATGATTGGATTTCGTATTGTTTTGGTAGATTCTTGAAACAATACCCATCAAGATTTCTTGAAAACCATCTTCTTTTCATTCGATTTCATTCGATTTCGTATTGTTTTGATAGATTCTTTCGAACAATACCCATCAAGATTTCTTGAAAACCATCTTCATTTCATCCAATTTTGTGTTGTTTTCTTAACAGATTATTGGTGAGCATCAGTGCCATTTCAGCTGCTTATTCTCTGGCTGCTGTGATCTCTTCATGGATCAAGAACTTGATGAATAAAGCTTGGGTCTTTTTAGTCTGTGATCAGGTTAATATTCACTTTCATTCACAATACTTTTCCTAAATTGTGGGGATCTTTTCAAGATTCATTCATAGTACTTTTCTTTTAGTAGCATATGGTGTGCGGCTCAGTTGGCAAAAAGGTACGACTATTTTGCCCAAATACAATACGGGTTGGGATTCAATCCCCAGGCCCGTTAGCGTCAGCCGCCCACTGAGTGAGCAAAAAAATACCCCCTTATGTTGATGTCCTCAGAGGCACGTTTCATGTGGGGCCAGTTAGAGTCGCCGTTAATCAACTTTTTGCCTAAATACATTTTCCAAGTGGTAAATTCACCAAAATTTTGAAGTTAGCAACAAAATGGGTTGGGCATTACATGACGCTAAATATGTCTAAATATAACCAGAAGGGTGGTGCCTGATTGGTTTGAGCTTGGCTTCAAAGGTCAAAAGTACCTGGAGGTCCAAGGTTCAAATCCAAGGAGGAATAAAAATCCCCTTGTGGCCACGGAGGTTCACATGCAGTGACTCCGAGCTATTTGCAAAGCAGGTAGTCGCCCTGGGATTAGTCGGCTCGTATAGCGGGTTGGATATCCAGGTTAATCAATTTCTAAATATAAAGCCGGACTTTCATAACAAAAACACTGTGAAGTTTTAAGTATAAAAAAGTCGTCTCACAGGTCTCACGAAAACATGTTGGTCTCACGTGATCCTAAGTCTATATATGGATGTATGTATGTATGTATAGGTGGTGGCATACATGATGGTGGCATGTGGTGGTAGCATTGGGGAGATAGTGTATTTGGCTTACAATGGCAACCCAAAGGTTACATGGAGTGAAGCTTGTTCTTCTTATGGAAGATTTTGTGGCAAATTGAACCTCATTTTGGTTCTTCATTTCATTGCTTTGCTTTGTTTCTTGGTGCTTTCTTTGATTTCTGCTTTTAGGGTTTTCACAAGATTCGAACCTCCTCTCGCTCCTTCGAAAGAACAAGAAGTTGAACGTACGTAGACCTCTGTGTTAACGGGTTGTACCGTACAATCCGTACACTTTTCTCGTCTATCGTGGTGTTCGGTTTTTGACTGATTGAGTTCACGGTAGAATTATATTTTGTGGGTTTTGATTTAAAAGTGTCGTGTTGTCTTCGTCGTGTTATTAGGGGTATAAGATCGTTAGGTTAAAAGAATTCGGTTAAAGAAAGATGGTTTGTTTTGCTTTGATCATAATTTCGTATGTATGTTGTTTTTTTATTGGTTATCGTATATTGACCCGACCCTAAATGTTTTTTTTTAATTATTTATGTTGTTATGAGGCGGTGGTTTTGTTTGTTTCAAATGTATCTGGTTTTTAAGCGGAAAACAAAATCCATTAACATGTTGAGAACCGTGTAGGAATGGTAACGGGCCGGTTATAGGTATCCCCCTCTTCGAAACTGATAACTAAAATCGTCCCCGTAACCGCTCTGATCCCTGTTGGGGATCTTACCGAGGATCCCCGTCGGGTCCCCACAGTTTTCTAGATCCCCGTTGGGGAACCTGTCAAGGGTAAAAATCCTTTTTTTCTCGTTGGTTTCCCCGTTCGCTGTTGGTTATAACCGAACCGATTTGAAATAAGTTACAATATGTTAATTTCACAACTAAAAGTAAATTGACGTTTACCCAAATAGTTACCTTGTAAACGCTTACCGGTAGGAGTCAACTCTATAATTTATTTTACTATATAAGATTGTAGTATATTAAAATGGTATCTTATGCAACATTTTACCCGGTAAACGCTTACCTGAGTAAGAGTCCTCACAATTACTTACTGGGTAAAACTCTCTATCTTTATCTTCGTTCTTACCAGGTAAGATTTTCAGCCATTGCCATGTGTATCAGGTGAGAAATTTACCCCATCAACACTTACTGGGTAAGTGTTTAGTGAACGGCTCCTAAGTCTAAATGTCTCAAACATAATCAAGCTCATTACAAAACATCTTATATTACAAAAAGTAAACACAAATTCAAACATCATATAACTAACATCACGATTTCACTATTAGACAAATAAACTATACTTTTTCGTGAGTCTTATTTAAGGTGTCGATTTAAAGTGGATAAAAGTCTTTTCAATTTTAATGTCAGTATTTTTCTTTTAATGATTATATATATATATATGTGTGTGTGTGTGTGTGCGCGCATAAAAATTAAAATTAATATACACACATATTGGGCCGAATTGGACCGGTGATCAATGTCCCTGCTCCCGTTAAAATCCCGAATATGTCCCCGATCCCCGCCCCGTCCCCGATAAGGTATCTCCGAAACCCACCCCGAAAGTTTCGGTTTTCACCATAGGTTTCGGGTTTTTTTGCCATCTCTAGAACCGTGAAAGTAAATCTCAACTTTTTATAACATTTCTTCAGATTTTCTACAATTTGTTTAAGATAAAGAACTCAAAGTAAAAAAATCTCTAAAAATCCGTTTTAAAGATTTTAACGTTAATTATTAAAATATTTTTTTAATTTTATATTTCTAATACACTTTTTTTAAAACTATCTATACTATCTTATAAAGCATTTGACTAAAACTCTTAAATCCGTTCATCTCTAAACGATTTCATCTCATATATGAATTCGTGTAACTAACTGCAGATAAACACAATCAAATACAGGATAAACATCTCATTTTAAATATAAAAAATCGAAAATATAATTAGTATAATCATTAAATTTTAACAGAATACTTAATTATTATCTTTATAAAATTTATAATAT
>NC_037533.1:16633091-16641719 GCF_001531365.2 Cynara cardunculus var. scolymus | reverse complement strand
AAAATCACATAAAACCATATTATAACATCGATTGAGATAAAGAATAAAATGAAATATTAAACTCACGATTTATCTCGCTGCATTGCGCGAGTATGCTTCTAATATTTAAAAAAAAATAATAACTCAATCCGTTTGTGGGAATTAATAAAAAAAAAAAAATTCTCTTTTCCCACGTCAAGTCATTAAACTTTGACTTTCTTTGTTTTCTATATTTTAGAGGACAATATGAAAAATCTGTTAAAGTACAATAGATCAAAAAAACTCTTTATCGACAAGTACTGTTTATCGATGCATATTATTTAAAATTCAAGATTACAAGTATAATGTGCATGAGTACATCTTATTAAACCTCAATGTTTGAATTCGTGTAATTAACTGTAGATAAACATAATCAAATACACGATAAACATCATTTTAAATATAAAAAATCTAAAAATATAATTAAGATAATCATTGAGTTATAGAATACTTAATTATTATCTTAAAAAATTATTTTATATAACCAAAAATAAAAGAGTTCATTTTTTAAATTTCAATTAAATTATAATAATAATTAAATTAAAAAAATTACACAAAAATGAGAACGTTTAAATAGTTATTTTGACACTAATATTGCTTATTTTTTGAAAATTTTACATTATCTTCAAATTTATATTTTCATTCAAAAATAAAAACATTTTCTTTTTCTTAAAACCACAAAAAATCGTATTATAACATCGATAAATCGAAGATATAAAACAAAACATTAAAATCAAAATGTATCTCGTTGCATTGCACGAATACCCTTCTCGTATATATAAACATATAGACATGTTTTATCTGATTATTTCACATATCAAATCATTCAGCCTCTTGTGTGTGTGTATATATATATATATATATATATATATATATATATATATATATGAAATGATAAACTGATTTTTACGTCTTTCAGTATTTTTAAAGTTTTTATTTGATTAAAAACAGTAAAATTTGTCATTTTCCATGTTTTCTTGTAATGAAAGCATGAAAAGACCAAACATGGTGTATGAATAATTAAGACAAACATGACTCAAAGGTGATAATTTTGATTTGAAAGTTACTCCATTTTATTTATATTTTATTTTAAATATTCAAATATGTAAATTAAAAATAATTAAAATAAAAATGGTTTTAAAGTAATTCAAAGTTTTTTAAAGATTTTATAATTCTTACTATTTATTAAAAAATTAAATTATTTGTTTTGGACATTACTTAGGGTAAATTGTATGAAAACGTAACATACTTTAACTTAATTTCTATTTTAAGTAACGTACTTTTAAAACTTCCATTTTGGTACTTAAGATGTAAGGTTTTAAACATTTAAGTACCCAGGTAATCGGTTAAAGCATGAACCGGTTACCATGCCGATGTGACGAGTGATGAGATGGAATTGTGTTAAATAACAAATAATACCGAGTTGAATACCACATCAGCATGATAACCAGTTAAAGTTTCAACCAGTTACCCGAATAATTAGTATTTAAAACTTTACATCTTAGGTATCGAAATGAAATTTTTTTAGTATGTTATTCAAAATAGAAATCAAATTAAAATGCGTTATTTTTCATACAATTTGCTCATATTAATTATTTTTAAATTAGTAGGGTGTAAAAGGGTCTATTGGGCCATTAAAGCCCATGGATAAGATAGTGGGCCCTTTGAGAGAAGTAGGGCCCATGAAGTCATCCACACAAGACGATGTCGTTTCGATACTCTCGTGTACCCCTTGCCCTAATCAAGAACATAAAAATCAAATTGGAGGCACCGGAAGACATCGAGAACTGTACTCTCTCCAATTGATTTCATAGACGAAATCTCATATTTCATCCCCCAAATCCCCAAATTCTACTTCGCTGATTCTTGTGGTATGATTTCGTTTTGCGATCATCGAATTTCGATTGTTTAATTTAGTTGTTCTTTTTGTTGTTGTTGCGATTTTGTGTATTTGATTAAACCCTAATCCGATCTGTTAATTGGTTGTTGGTTTGCAGTTGGTTGCATACTATTGATCGCCATGGCTAAAAGCTCCTTCAAACTGGAACATCCTCTTGGTACCTTCACTCTCCATCTTACTTTTTTTTTTTCCGATTCCATTTCTGAAATCGTATTTGTGTGGTTCTACTAAAGAGAACTTTGGATGATTCATTTCCTGTAGTTGATTTTTTGATCGGGTGATTTGTTTGTTTAAGATCCTGGCGCGTTTGTTGCTGCTGTTTTTGTTATGATTACTTAAATTAGAGTTTTTGTAGATGTGGAATTCACTTGTTTTTTGATTTACTGTTGATTTGTAACTTCTAGTGGGTAGTCATGTGAAGTCTTTAATTTTGCATTTGGGTAGTAATACTGTGTTAGAGTTGGTTTCATTTACAAACTCAATCATTAGTACAAGTCATATATAAACCAGTTAATTGAGATATCTATAGAAATGATGAGAGTTTATCATTATGATGTGGATATTTATGGAAGATTATGAGGCTTTGTTTATCATGATCAACGCTTTATATTTGGAAACAAATCGAGATATTCTTATTTCTTTGAATGAGATATTCATTACACCTGATGAACGGTGTTTGTATGGTTTATACTAATGGTTGGTTTTGTATCACAAGTTGAAAAAAGGAATGTATAAAGATTTCTCTATCTTGTCCAGTCCTATCCAATGTATCAAACACATCGTATGCTACAGAATTGTATGGTATATGATATAACTCTTCTACTACATTTTTAATGAATTTTTTTTAGAGAGGCGCCAAGCTGAAGCTGCCCGAATCAGGGAAAAGTATCCAGACAGAATACCGGTATGATATGAAATTTCTCATCACATACTTTTGTGTAGTTTGTGTAATTTTTTCTTTCAATTCTGTTTTTACAGGTTATTGTGGAGAAGGCTGAAAGAAGCGACATACCCGACATTGACAAGAAAAAGTTGGTCACTTCTTTATAAGGAAATTGGCCAAAATAGCCGATCTCCTCAACCAACTTCAGTTTTTAAGTTTTGGCATCGTATTCTCATTTTAGCCAAAGTTTACGCAAAAGCCTTGCGCATTTGCGTAAAGCCTTTTTTTAGATTAAAAGAAGACAAAAAAATCTGTATGCAAATGGGATCCTTAGGCAAATGTGCATAAATAGTTTTTTTTTTCTAAATTTGAAAATAGGCTTCAAACAAATATGCAAAATTTGCGTGAACTCTCGCTAAAATGGTAATTTGATTAAAAAAATGGCTAAAAAGTGAATTTGGTTGGGGGATTGGCAATATTGGTCAATTTGCCTATCTTCTATATTCACGTTTCAGTCCATTGTTCTTTATTTCCTCATCTTTAACGTGTTCAATATCATGGTAGGTTGACATTATTTACTGTAGTAATTATTTTGATCATTGATCACGTTAAGACATGAATTGACAGCCAACCATCAGTGGATTTCCTGTACATTTGTTTATGTTACTTGAAGATGCTACTCGTCTTTCTTTACCAAACTTTCTATTGCATATTGGATTTTGATGGCTTTTGTACTAGATCATGCTGGCTGATGAACTAAAGTCTCCATATCCAATGTAGGGCGTGTCTGTTAGCAGCTTAATGAGCTTTACTGGCTCACAGCTTATTCGATCAGCCATACATGTCTCTTTGGTAGTGGTTTAAACTATAGAAAGTGGCTCATTCAGTAAGCTTCTAGGGAGAGCTTTATGCACAAGGTCAAATTTTTCCAAACCCATGCCTCCTAATTAAAAAACACATTTCTTACATATGAAAAAACCCAAACAAAAACATTCTCAATCTATATAGACCAGATTAATCCACACAAACAACTTTATTCATGCAATACTTAATGAAAAACCAACCAAACAGCCCCGTAGTCTTGCTACTAGTCCACCTCAGCATCCTCAACAGGGTATTGCTTATAATGTGAAAATTCTTGCTACTTGCTTGGAATTTTTTGAAATCATATAGCTTTAGCTTTTCCAAGTGTGTTGTATTAGTACCAGTGTTTACACCTGTTTTCTGGATCCTAAGTTTTTCATTTTTGACACGTCTTATAAATAAGATCCTCAAAATGTAAAGTGTCGATCTGGTGACTGATTAAATTTGACACGATGATGGATGCAGATATCTGGTTCCGGCTGACCTCACCGTCGGACAATTCGTGTATGTGGTCAGAAAGAGGATCAAGCTCAGTGCCGAAAAGGCCATCTTTATCTTCGTTAAGAACATACTCCCGCCTACTGGTTAGTTCAAAATCTCTAGCATTTGGTACGTGTGACAGGATAGAACATAAACTTCTTGTCCCACGTTTGGTATGACATTTAGATTGGGATAGGCTGTGACTGAGTGGGACGAAAATGCGACTCTTACTGTCCCATTTGAGTGGGATGAAAATGCTACTCCCTGTCCCAAAACATGTGTCCACATTTCTGTTCCTAAAATAGGGACCTGTTTGTTAGCAGTTTAATGAGCTTTATGGGACTCACAGCTTATTCGATCAGCTATACATTCGTTTGATAGTGGCTTAATGATATAGAAAATGGCTTATTCAGTGAGTTTCTAAGGGGCTGCTTGGTTGGTTTTCTATTAAGTCCTGAATGGATAAAGCTGTATAGATTGGGAAGGTTTTTTTGGATGAAACGAGCATGTTTTTTAATTGGGAAGGGTCATGTTTGGAAAAAAACTTGCTTTCTGCATAAAGCTTCCCCTAGAAGTGAAGAAGCCACTTTCTATATCATTGAGCTAATACCAAACAAATTATATATTGCTGTCCGAATAAGTTGCAAGATCCATTAAGCTCATTAAGTTGCTAACAAAGAGGCCCACGGGAGAGCTTCATGCAGAAAGCCAAATTTTTTCTAAACCTACCCCTTCCAATTAAAAGAAGCGCCTTCCATCTATTATAAGATCCTCTCATATAAAACCTTCCCAATCTATAAAGACAGATTAATCCACACAAACAACTTTATCCATACATAATCTAATGGAAAATTAACCGAACAACCCTAAGTGTCCACCTTCAAAACGAAGTGCCTACTTTCTGATTGCACCCTCTATGAGAGGAGATGCTCATTATTTCATTTGCAGTAAGGGTAAAATTGTCATTTAGCTAGTTAAAAAGTTGTAACCATTACATATTTTTAAAGCTGTGTCTTTTTCATTGCGGACATCTATTTGGGACGGAGGCAGTATTTTTTTTCTCCCTCCAAAACAAGTACAACAAAAATCAGGTAACAATGGGTAATTTACTATAATACCCATGTCAAATTAAAACCCTAAAACCGTACACAATTCTTTTCACCCGCTCACTCGATTATTGCAACAGAAAGAAATTTAGCCGTCTGAAAGGTGGATAAAAGGTCGGCAAAATTTAGTCGATTCCTGTGTCCGCCACTGCACCCGCCTGCCTCGCACAGGGATGGACCCAGTGTAGTGCATACGGTGGCACGAGCCACTACTTCATTCTGTTGTCGAAGTTTAAAAGATTATGGGGTCGTGAAAAGTGCCACTGTATCAATTTTGAAACTAGAGTGAGAACGCAAGTATCCCTTTTGAAGAGTTGGTTTGCAAGACTTCTCTTCCACCTCTGACCTGAGTTCGAGTCCCGTTAGTGTCATTTTCTTAGTTTTTTGCTTTTAATTCAGATTCATCAGGAATAAGAGACTTGAACACAAGACTTCATATATGAAAAAGAATGAACTAACCACCAGACTAATGTTGATTTTGTGAAAAATATCCATATATTTGTTTCTTACAGTCAAATGGTGCCACCAGTTTAAAATATTTCTAGTTCCGTCTAGTCCTGTCCAATCCCGTCTCGTTTAGTCGAGATTTTGTGTGTTTTAATGTTTGTAATGTGTTGAACAGCTGCAATGATGTCTGCTATCTATGAGGAAAACAAAGATGAGGATGGTTTTCTCTACATGACGTATAGCGGGGAGAACACGTTCGGATCGCTCTGAAGCTTTGTGCTTTCGAAGATGAATAAATGTAAATATGGTTTCAAGACGACGATGAATGTGTACATTCTTTATCAACCGGTGCTTGCTTTCTTCGTTTTCGCATCTTTGCGGCTTTCGTGTGAACGATGTGATAGTATATATATGACTTAAAACGATATCTTCATGGAATCAATTCGAGACGATTGTATGTGTTGGTCGTCTTGAACTCTACTGTTTATACATTGTGTTACTTCGGTTATGACAATTGTTGACATCGAACCATGAAAATTACGTATGTTTCTGATGATTGTATCATGTTATCTTGTTAATTACGGATATTCGTATGGTTTTCTTGCCGGGAATGTATATAAAAACCCGTGTTGGAATTAGTCCATTGTTGGTTTTGCCGTTTCGTTATTCGACTCGTCGACTAATAGAGCGGTTTAATGATAATTTTGTTGATTAGTAAGGGTAGTTTGGTACATTGGGACAAAACTGAACAAACAATTTGTTCTATGTTGATTAAATTTAGTTTTGTATGGGTTTTTTTTTTCCATCAAAATAGGTGAAATAAAAATTAGATAAGATTGATAAATCAATCTATCTCTCTCACACTCTCTCTCTCTATATATATATAAATGAACGATCAAATGCAAACCACTCAATTTGTATAAACCGCGCAAATCATTTTCATCCGTCGATTTTATTGTTTAATCTTGTGAAATTTTAATGAAATTGTTTAATCTTGTGAAATTGTTTCATTATAATATTTTTTTTTGATAAAGTTGTTCATATATGGTTATGAAATTGTTTTATATAATACTTAATGAAATTTTAATAAAACTGTTTCATATATTTATCTAAAATTAAAATAATGAAGATGATAATATCCATGATTAGCACCATCCGCAATAAAAATGATTAATCAACCTCTCATAATTACAAAAAAAAAATGAACAAAATGAAAAATTATGATTGGTTGAATGAGGTTTGTAAGGTTTGTACAAATAACGTGGTTTGCAAAGTAAACCTACTCTACATACATATATAGAGGAGCCGATCAAATGAAAACCACCCTCATTTGTACAAACCGTACAAACCACTCTCATACGTCGATTTCGTTGTTTAATCTTATGAATTTTTTTTTCATGAAATTATTTAATCTTGTGAAATTATTTCATATAATACTTTTTTTTGATGAATTTGTTACATATATGGTTATGAAATTGTTTCATATTATATTTAATGAAATTTTAATGAAACTATTTTGTGTATTTCTCTAAAATTAAAATAATGAAGAAGATAATATTCATGATTAACACCCTCCACAATAAAAATGGTTAACCAACCTCTTATAATTACAAAAAAATGAACAAAATGAAAAATTATGATTGGTTGAATATGGTTTTCACGGTTTGTACAAATTAGGTGATTTTTATTTGAACGCTCCTCTACATATATATAATCTTTATTATTTTTATATTTAGAAGTAAGAACCACAATCATCAATGTGACACCCTAAGATTGAGTATTCTTTGATCTTGAATTGTGATTTGAGTTTTGTCTATCCCATATTGATGGGTAGATAAAAAAATTGACGCTAAATGATAGATATATAAAACAAGATTGAGATGTCCCTATAACAATTCATAGGGCTGACTCTTCTTGAATGATTCTCTAAACTCAGAGTGCTTAACTTATTTGGCTGACCCTCCTAACATAAGATTTTTAGCTGATCCTCTTTTTTTTTTTAAATCTATATTAAAAGTTAAATAATTTAATTAATTAAATTAATATATAATGCTATAAGATATTGATGTGAGAAACTAAAATTTAATATTTTCAAATCATGAATTGTGGTTGAATTTGGCTTGAATCTTAATCCATATTAATGAGAAAGGAAATTACTGAAAAACAGTTAAGTATATGAAACGAGAAGGGATGTCTTAAAATAATGGAAGGATTACAAATGCACTATGAAAATTTAGTATTTTCAATTTTGAAGTATACAGATATTGATGTGGTTGACAATTTTTTGTACATTACTTGACATGTGTTATGATCACTGTACAGCGCAAGTTGTCGAGCACTAGTTACTAAGAATACATTCATCCAACCTTATCACATCGTGAACCAAGATTGGTAACTTCTTTTTTACTTTGTTGCAATATGTCATCGTTTAATTGGTGTACTTTAAGGGCTTGTTTGTTTATCTCTTAATAGTTCTATTAAGAGGCAATATTTGAATCGTTAAGACTTAAGAGTTGAATCTTGTTTGACAAAAAAAAATTGTCTCTTAATGGTTATAAAACTCCCTGAGTGATATTGTATCATGGGTCTCCCTTGACCATTCAACACCCTAATTTCATTCTGAACAATTATCAAACAATTATATTTCATTTTGCACTATATCATGAAAGTCTTTTAATCATTCAACAACTAACAAACAACCTTTAAATTCTTTTAAAATAAACTGATTAAAAAAATAACTTTAACACACAAAAAAATTAATAAATTAATAAATATATTAAAATTCATATTTTTCAATTCCTTATAAAACCCATATGTTTTCCTGACATCAATTTTTCTATTCATTTTCGTATTTTTAAAATTATAATTACATGTGATCGTTGACAGGGACGACGGGATGACGCGATGGAGGTCGTGAGTTCGTTGGCCTT
>NC_037533.1:16613876-16633078 GCF_001531365.2 Cynara cardunculus var. scolymus | reverse complement strand
TATAAAATATTTCGTGTATTTTATTTTTTAAACATAAAATTAATAAAAATTATACATCATAAAATATTAAATATATAATTTTTTATAAAATAATATTTTAGATTAAATTGAATGGGTTAAAGTTAAAAACGGTGTACATGGATGAGACAGAAAGTACACTTTTAGTTAAGATTGGGTTGGGTGACATTGTTGATAAATATAGTTAGGGATCGTTTACCAATCACTTATCCGATAAGTGTTTATTAGCAAAAAATAATACTATCATTTACTTACCAATAAGAGTCATTGCCCTCACTTAACGGGTAAGACTCTTAGTCTTTATCTTGCTCTTACCGGGTAAAATTCTTGTTTCTTACCATATTCATCCGATAATGTAATGTGATTTGGTAAGTATTTACTCAGATAAGCATTTGGTAAACTGCTAT
Organism: Cynara cardunculus var. scolymus; assembly: GCF_001531365.2. Lineage (NCBI taxonomy): Eukaryota > Viridiplantae > Streptophyta > Magnoliopsida > Asterales > Asteraceae > Cynara > Cynara cardunculus. Next base: position 16,632,653 of record NC_037533.1, on the reverse strand, counting down.
CATCAAACTAAAATCCTAAAATAAATCCGCTTAACGCATCTCGACTTCTCGTCCTTCTGGTGTTATCCAATCATGTCTGCAATACTTGTCCTACATTTTAACACGACAATTAGAACGAGACGACATGATTTATCCTAAATTTGGCACACCAGTTACAGCGAGACATGATATGACCGAAGACAACAAAAATACAGTCTTTTTGCCGCATAAAAATAAAGCAGATTAGACAAGACAAGACAGATAAATTACTCAACGTACAACTATAAATTGCTATATAACTCAGATTTATCTCTATTTCAAATTTCCAACCATAACATGAACTCATCTAACCCTCCCTTATTATACTCTTTCGTTTTTGAGACGTTGTTTACTAAGTGCTTATAACCTCTTACCAGATAAGTAGTGCTTACCGAATAAGAGATACTGTTGTTTATCAACGTCTTCTAACAACCAAATATTGCTGACCGAGATGCTGACCCGGCCAGAGCCTCTTACCCATTCAGCACTTGCCAGGTATTTTTAGTAAACATCACCTTAGAGTTGTAAAGCCAAGTCTGGTTGCTGAGAATCAACCAACATAGCCGTAGACTGTCGAACGGGCGACCCCATTGACTGGTAGCCTACGTTTAAATCCGGGGGGCCTGATTCTTGATGCTTCGGTTTTGACGGGTTCGGTAATTGAGGTGCGACCCCTCTCCAACCAGACTGTCCCTGGAATCTCGATAGATCCGTGGTTAGTAGTTGAGGGAAGCCAGAATGTCGGTTTTGGAAACGGGCCTCGTTGGTTGTTCTAACGGGTTGTGGGACGAAAGCGTGGACCGGTTGTTGGTAGTTCTGAATCCCAGGAACGGGAAACTCGCCACGAAAACGTGAAACTTGAGGCTGCAGGCGATCGTTGTATAAAGAATCGGCAGGTATCTTGTGGGGGTTCGGGTTTTCGGTTAATGGTGGTTTACTGAACCCTCCGGCGGTCCCGCCTAATGACATCCATGCCTGAGCAGCGGTTAATGCAACGTTGCTTAAATCGTCTCGTTTTGAGCCGATTTGCGAACCATTTGAATAGATTTGTTGATGCTGCACTTTGTTTGAATCCTCTCTTTTTGGGCCAACCGGGGAACCCGAACCCGAACCAAAACCGTTCGAGTTATTTTGTTGAGGTTGAGCCTTCTCGGCTAACATTTTCATCATCTGAACGGGATCATTAAGGCACGGTTGATGGGGAAGAGTATTGTCCATAGGAACGATTCTGTTATAATCCCGACTACCTGATGTCGGTTTTTGTTCCTGTTGATGCGGCAAATGGTTGTCCATAGGAACCATTCGGTTATAATCCCGACTAACTGATGTGGGTTTTCGTTCCTGTTGATACGGTAAATTGCTGTCTATAGGAACCATTCTATTAGAATCTTGAAAAACTGGTGTGGGTTTTCCTTTAGGGGAAAATCCGTCATTTGTACCGTTCGGAATCGGATGCTTAAAAGATGCCAACGACATAAGATTTCCGTTTTGTGAAATGGGTTTTGCGGGTCTAGGAGACGGGATATCAGAAACGTTAGAGATCAGTCTTTTTGCAAAGAAATCTGCGGAACTTGCATGGGTTGGGAGCGGGTGATTCGGTTTCGGTTCAACTTGAGGTGAGGGTCTGGCAAACTTCCTAGATGGTGTGTCGTTCTGATGCGGAAGATTCGTACCGGAAAACGTGGGATTCACTTGCAACGAAGAAAAGAAAGGAGGTCTTAGATCATTACCGGCCGCCCTCGGAGATTCTTGATTTAAATGGATCCGGGCACCATTACTGACGGTGGTGTTCCCGAATACTGGCAATTTCCTTGAACCACAACCACCTTCATTCAGCCCGTTATCAACCGGAGGGCTTTTACGAGCTTTATCATTGCCCGAAGCTGCATTTTTAGAAGATTTTCCATCAATCTTGAAGTTCGAAAGAAAATCCGGTTCTTTCATGGAGCGGTTTTCCGGCATTAGTACAGGGGTCGGAAGTGGCTCATATTCTCCTACCCATCCACGGCCAAATTTGACACCTTCGGGCAAAGCTTGTTCAATCGTCTGAGATGCAACTTTCCAAGCAACAGATCCAAGAGTTGCAGCAAAACGAGCCAAGCTCCTAGCGTATGAATGATCTGAGTGCAATCCAACCTGATGCCCAAAGATAATAACCATATGAAAGAGCTGATAAGAGGGAGGTATGGGGAAAACCCCAAAAAAAAAATGAAAAACTGAGGACACCCTACCATGCATACGTGCATAAAAACCAAGAAACATCTTCATCTTGTATGCACATGTGCATACCGTCCATATGAACGGTGGTTACCAGGGTGTTCCTTAGTTTTTCATTTTTTTATGGTTTTCCCCTAAATATAGAGGGAGGTTTAGGGGAAAACCCCAAAAAAATGAAACACCGAGGAACACTATGACAACCATTCATCTGGATGGTATGCATACGTGCATACAGGTAATTGAAGTTGTTTCTTGGTTTTCACGCACATGTGCATACCCGACAAATTGCTTACATGTGCATACCATCCAGATGAACGGTTATTATGATGTTCCTCAGTTTTTCATTTTTTTGAAGTTTCCACCTGAACTTGACGTGAGCAGATAATTACTATTAAAACACGAGGACATTTAGCATTATTACGACATACAGGAATGAAGTGTTTGCTTTCATCCTCGAAGGTAGAAAATATAGAGCTTGATTCGGTTACTGGTTGAACGGATATGTTGTATGTTGCACGTCGATTTTCATCATGTATGGATGGCTTCCTTCCAAGTTTAGATACGAAGCCCTTCCCTGAATAAGCAATTTAGTATAAATATGTGTAGGGATGCGAAATAACTAAAGCAAACCAAATAAACCCAGTATATCTCACTCGAAAGTAAGGTCAGGGGCACACAAACCGGTAATCTACCTCAAAGGGTAGAGTATTGTTTTTATGAAGATCCCGACTTGTGCAAAAGTGTGAGTAAAAAGGAAAGAACCAAGACTAGTAAATAATAAGCAACAAAAAGAAATAGGCAAATTGAAACATAGAATAACCAAGGAAAATCACACCTTCCTCCACGTGACATCCACCCCCTCCCTTCCAATTAATATTACCATTTTTTTTATTTATAATTTAAGCAAAAAAGTATGAAAAAGTAATAAGGGGGTATTTTGGTATTTTTGCTATTTCATTCCAATTGGAGCAAATCTGCCAAACAACATATGGAGATTTCAATTCTTTTGAAAGATTATTCCAGTTCCTATCAACCAAACGCGTAGTTAAATTCTATTCTAATTCCTTTAAAGTCAAAATCCTTTGATGAATTTAAATTCCATTCTGCAAACCAAACGTCCACTTAGTTTATCCACTTAATCAAGCTTGAGTTGCAACCCTAGGAGCATAAAATAGTAAAACCAAACGAGTCCATTATGTCCCACCTGGAGATGGGGTCAGGGGGTGATCTAGCGGCTGTTTCCATTAAAGACGTGTGTTGTACTTGAATCTAAGTTAAAAAGATATGCCGAAAGATAGTAATTATTAATTAATGTGATGACCAATGAGATACCTGGTAGTAGTTCTTGCTCTTTATCTAGATTGTTTTCCGCTAACGAAGAATTTTCAGCAATCAGCACTTCACCACTATTCTGTCTGAACGAAGGAGTCTGGCCAGATGAACCATTTGGGAAGGTTTCCGAGCCAACAGGGTCCTGCAGAGTCTGGGCCACTGACTTCTTTAATTGTTTTTTAGGTAACGAGAAACTTGGTGTCGTTTTCTGCTCTGGCTTGAGTTCTAACTCAGATCGATCACCATTAGCCCTTAGCCTCTCGAATCTCAGTTTCGCCTGCTCTTGAATAGAGCTTGCCTTCCCAAATTATTAGCGTGGTGAGATCAACAAACTGAACGTAACGGCTAAAACAAAAGGGAACCCGTAAACATCCAAAGTGAATACCTGTTTATAGTAAATTGTATCGGGTGCATTGTATTGCATTGCATTTCTGCAAATCAGAAGCACGTCATGCTGCACTTCAAGAAAACCGATGCTTGTTCAGATATTTATTGACCGAAGAAAACAAAACCAACTATAAAGTCAACGCTTTATCGATAGACTAACCTCAAATTCATTCAATGTTAAATAGGCTCCTTTAGCAAGTTTTTTCCTGATAGTGGCGAAGTCCATTGGATGCTTGATCACGTCATGATAATCAGGCAACTGAAATCAAGCAAACAACGTCTGTTACATTTGTTTAAGAGTCCCACATCAGTCAGACCATTTCTCCTCTATATGTGCTCACATGGTATCAGAGATGGATTACCACTCTAGGATCACGATACTCTGGGGCAATCCGGATGCCCCATGCCCGTCTAGCCTCTCTTGGAGGGTGCGTGTTAGAGTCCTACATAGACTAGATTTGGACCATTTCCTCTCCGTATATTCTCACATGGTATCAATGCAGTGTACAACACTATGGGGCAATCCGGATACTCAATGTCTGTCTAGCCTCTCTTGGAGGGGGCGTGTTAGAGTCCACATAGACTAGACTTGGACCATTTCCTCTCCGTGTATTCTCACATGGTAACAGAGCATGGTCCGGGCGCTCTGGGGCAATCTGGATAATCCATGCCTTTCTAGCCTCTCTTGGAGGGGGCATGTTAGAGTATTGCATTGGCTTGACTTGGACCATTTCTCCTCTACGTATGTCAGAGCTCTGTTCTGTCCTCAAGGGCTCGATTCCACATCTTCTCACAGTATCAAACTCCAATTATCAGAAATACAAAATAGTAAGAGTAGATAGTAACTCAAAAGTACCTCCTCAGGATCAACTGGTTCAGCGTAAACCCCATAAATATCTTTTCTGCCACAATTAAGCCATAGCAAAAAATCACATATTGAAGAAGCTCTTACCCAAAAGAATACAAACCCAAATAGTAAGGGGTCGTTCACTAAACACTTACCCAGTGTCGGGTAAGAGTTGGGTAAACGGCCCCTAAACCACTGATACTTACTTTTGAAGTTTGTCGAGGATAAACTGTAGAGTCTTTTTATCAGGCAACATTACCTCCTTCCGAAGATCCAACGCCGTCCCTACTCAATACCCCAATCACCAATTAGTAATCAAGTTTCATAATGTTTGAAGCAGAAAGAAACAGAACCCAAGTTCACGAACCACAAACAAAGTTCGTCCCTCCTGCTTCTTCTTCTTCATCTTCGGATTCCGATTTTCGTCCTCTTATCTGCAAAAATGTGAGAAATTAAACCTCAAAAGTCTAAACTAATAGTCCCACAGCTCAATGCAATTAATTGTGAACTTTCTATAAACTTCAAACACCATGTTTCTGAGAGCTCATATGCACACATGAACGGAGAGAGTGGATTGATTGCAATGGTCTAGTCAACTGTCAAAAGCTAAGGGGCGTTTACCAAATTCTTATCAGGCAAGCATTAATAGGCAAGAGACATCACCCTTATTTACCATATCGTGTAACATTCCCGGCAATCAAAATGGATTGTTAGTAAGCGTATTACACCGGGTAAGAGCTAAGAGTTTCTCATGGCTTACTGACTCTCGTGCTTGCTATGCTTCTTATCGGTTAATATTCCAAGTCCTTGTCATGCCCAATCAGCAAGTATGATATCCGTAAGCGCTTGCCCCACGCACAATCGCATAGAATCTAAGCAAAATACCTGCATCCTCTATGTAGTTGAGTGTCACTCACTATGTCTTCTCCTTGAATAGGTCTGCGGTTACTTTTTACATTTTCGAAAAAGTGTGCAAACACCCATAAGTAGAAGACAGAGTGAGTGACAGAAACTAGAGAGAGAGAAATGTAGGCCGCGTGCTTAGATTCTGTGCGACTATGTGGGGATTAGTTTTTGACAGTTGACTCGACCGTTACAATCAATCCAATCTCTCCATTCATATACGAATATATAAACATGGCGTTTGAAGTTTGTAGAAAGTTCACAGTGATTTGCAATGAGTTCCTCATTATCAATATGCAAATTCGAATGATTGCAGATCCAATAAATCAAATACCTCTTCAATTTCATTATCTTCGTAATCCTCTTCATCAACTCCACCAATCTTCCGTTTCTTCAAGGCCTTACTATCGTCATCTTCATCGTAGTCGTCAGATGACGTATACGACGGCGCGTGTCCCACGCGCCGTTGCGACCTGGAATCATCTTCACATGGAAGTAATCTGAGCTTCTTCTCTCTCCTCCCGACTTCCTCATCTTCATCATCATAAAACTCGTCATCGTCGACGTAATCATCGATATCAAAGCTGTACTTGACGTTCCGGCGTCTACGGCTCCTCCGTCGGTCCACCGGTGACGGCGGCGCTACGAAAGAGTTACGGCGTGCTCGATCTATCTTGGATGGCCTTCCTCTCCTCTTCCTCCTCACGATCTGACCCATCTTTTTCAGCTCCAAAGCTTCTTCTTCTCTCTCTCTCTCTATCTACGCAGTTTCTCTCTCTTCTTTTACTAGTTCCGTATTGCAGAGTATTATTTCCCTAGGTATCCCGAACCTATCTCCGAACCTCAGGTTCGGATTTTGGTACCAGAAGGTAATTTGTCTTTATTTGAAAAAATGGAAAAAAAACAAGTGCGATTTTAAATTTATTTTTTAGATAATTTTTATGTAAGAAGCTTTATACAGGATTAGTTTTCGATGGAAAAAAAAATAAGTAATCATTTTTATGCAAAAAGTGGAATCACATCGTATAATCCACTTTTTGCATAAGAATTTTCATTTATTTTTCGGACTGAAAACAAATTTTTACCTATTTATATTATATTATAAAGTATTTGATAAAAGTTTTTAAAAACTGTTTTTATGCATGAAGTACTATTTATTGATGTATATTACTTAAAATTCAAGATTACAAGTAAATTGTGTGTAAGTACAACTTATTAAAGGTCCATGTTTAAATTCGTGTAACTAAATGTGGATAAATATAATCAAATAGAGGATAAACATCTCATTTTAAAATATATAAAAAATCTAAAATATAATTATGAAAATTATTGAATTCTAACAAAATTAATTATTATCTTAATAAAAAATATATTATTAAACCAAATATAAATTAATTCATTTTTTAATTTCAATTAAATTATAATAAAATTTTGAATCAAAAAAATTACACAAAAACGAGAACTTTTAGATAGTTAATTTAGTATAATATCGTTTGTTTTTTTCAAAATTTTATGATATCTTCAAATTTATATTTCATTCAAAAATAAAAACATTTTCTTTTTCTCATAATCACATAGCATAATATTAATAGACCAAAAATATAAAACGAAACATTAAAATCAAGATGTATCTCGCTGTATTGCGCGAATACGCTTCTAGTACATACAAGCCTTCTGCATAAGGATTGATTAAAAACTGAAACCATATTTGCTGATTGGTTATTTCTGTCAATTTCTCTAATTTATTTCACATAAAATTGATTTTTTTTAATAATGAAAGTAGAAAGAAGAGCAGTTGTAAATTCTTCTTGTTAATAAATCGGTAAAATAAGAATAAGTTTATGATAAAAATAAAACATACATTATAAGGATGGTTATTTGTCCCGATCTGGTGGGGAACCCGGCTCACCCGATCCGAATGGGGACGGGAATTTCTCGCTAAAACGAGTCCCGGATCCGGGGGCTGTTACTCAAACCGGGGTTGGGGTCGGGATGGGGCTGTTACTCATTCTGAATAATTAACAAACAATTATATTTCATTTGGCACTATATTATAAGAGTCTCTTAATCATTCTACACTAAACCATTTAGTAGCTGCCAACACAGCTCCTAAGCCTGTATAACCCTATGTGCGGGTTTTAAGATCTTTTTTTAAAAGCAAATCGATGTATTAAACAAAAGTAAGGAAACACAACGACGGTTTCTTTTAAGATGTCGTTTGTTTTTTTACCATTTCAGTGTAATACTTTTTTACTTTTTGGTACATGATCTAATTTAAACTTTTCGGTATATTTACATCGCTTCAACCAGGTTAGTTTTTATGATGCTTTAATTGATGTATAAATAAAATTACACTCACCAAAAATAACTGATATACGTATAAGTAATTAACAAGATGACAACCTTTTCACGTACTTTTCAAAATGGCCAGCTATCTATACTGTATTATAAAACATTTGACAAAAACTCTTGAAAACAAATTTTTATGCATAAAATATTGTTTATAGATGCATATTACTTAAAATTCAAGATTACAAGTTGAATGTGGATTAGTACATCTTATTAAAGCTTCATGTTTATATTCGTGTAACTAACTGCAGATAAACATAATCAAATACATTATAAACATAATTTTAAATATAAAAAATATAATATATAACCATTGAATTCTAAAAGAATACTTAATTATCATAAAAAAATTATTTTATTAAACTAAGAATAAATTAGTTCATTATTAAACTTCAATTAAATTATAATAAAAAATTAAATTAAAGAAAATTACACAAAAAACAAGAATTTTTAAATAGTTAATTTGATACTAATATCGTTTAATTTTTTTAATATTTTATAATATCTTCAAATTTATATTTTATTAAGAAATAAAAACATTTTATTTTTCACAAAACCACATTATTTTTTAATATATAAGAAATAATTAACGTTTTATTAATTATTTTATAAATAGAACTCCACGTATATTTGGTTGGGACGCATTTAATGATGGGAATAGGAGATACAGGTGGTAATAGTGGTGGGTCCACCACCCACTAAATATTTCTGAAACGTGGGGACCACGTGACTACACACACCCAATCACCATCTGCCACGTAATAACATCAAAAGTTTCAAGTCGTTTTAAGTTATGATTTGAGAATGTATTTCATGTGAAAACCGACATCAGCTTTTACTTGCATTCATCATGTTTTTTTTAACGAGAGTCGGCACGTAAAAATGTTGGGAGGTTGAAAAAAGTATCCGTTAAATGAGGGTAACGACTCTTATATCAATAAACAGTTATCAGTTTTTATATGATGTTATTTTGATGGATTAAAATCTTACCTGGTAAGTTAAATGAAATTGTTGATTCTTACTGTGTAATCGTTGGATAAACGGCCCGTTTAAGGGTCGTTTGCTGAACGTTTATCGGGTTAAGTGTTTTTCAGCAAAAGTCTTCTCCCTCATATACCGGGTATAAAACTCCCGATTGTTGGGGGTTAAATTATCGGTCTTTGTTATGTTCGCTTGATAGAGTAAATCACTCAGTAAACGTTTACTCGGTAAGTGTTTGGTAAAACGGTCTCTCAATAAGTTTGAGTTCAGTCCTAGACTAAATCAAAACGTCTGATTAGTTTTCAAGCATGATTAAAATTTGGCCCGAAAAATACTGAATGAAGCCTGGAATTTTCATTACAGGTCGAGTCCGGACCAAGGCCGAATACAGCTCAATCAAGCTAGTTGTTATGCACAAAATCAATTTCCGAAAACAGGAATTTCAGTCAAAGTGACCGTTTTTCGTCTTTCTCTACCTTTTTGTTCTTTAAAAAAGATTCTTTACGCGTACAAAAAAGTCGTGTCTATAAAGTGATTTTAATGATTTAGTATTACTAGAGACTGTACGAGGCTTTACTTAACGGTTAAGTGACTACCGGCAAAAGAAATTATCATCACCTTGTCATCTAACATTCTCGGACATCAAAATGAATTGTTGGTAAGCGTCTTAAACCCGGTAAATACTTATCAGTAAAAATCTTTTCCCTCACCGGGTAAGACTCTTGGTCATTGTTTTGCCTCTTACCGGGTAAGATTTTTGGTTCTTGTCATGCTAAGGGATATCGTTAAGTGCTTACATGGTAAGTGTTTAGTGAACGGGCCCTATGTGTTATGCAATTTCACACAAAAGTTTTCAAAAAATTGATATTGTTATATCTGATATTCGAATTTCATTTTCAGTAAGTTTTATATATGGTATTTTTTTTATTCTTGCAAGTTTCAGATTTATCAGTATTTTAGAGTCCTTGAGGTTTTTCGACTCCGGTTTGTATTCCTGCCAAATGCATCCTAAAATCACACCGTCATGACCAATCATAACCATATAATGGATCAAATGCAAATTGGTCTCGACGGGTCCAATTGGGTTTTCTACGGAGATATTCGACATTTTTTTTATGTATATAATATTTATATACGGCAAATGCAACAAATAAACTCACACACCCTCCTCGCCTATGGTGAGGTTTGAACCCCTGACCTCTGAGGAGGTTAAAGGCTACGATACCGCTAGCCCAAATACCCTTTGGACATTTTGATCGTAAAAGAATCACGACATGGATAAAATAGCGAAAACACCCTCCAACTGAGTTTTACAGATTACCATATACGAGAAAAAATAATCAGATTTCATTTGGTAACGTTGTTAATAATATCTTAGTAGGAAATTAAAAGTTACTTTAAAACACGTTTTAGATTTCCATACGTTAAAAAAGAATCGCTACGATGTTCTATAACTATAAAAAAGCAAGAACATTACAAGTTGATTCTGATTGTGACGGAATCGAAGCATTTGTAACAGTTTTAAACAGTTTTTTTTTAGTGACGTGATTTTAACGACATGATGCCACGTTCTTTCGAAATATTCGATAGGGATACGTGTGTGTGCACGTTTTCGAAGGATCGGTACAATAACAATGAGTCAATTCAAGACAACTAATCATTGGACCGCAGTCTCGTTGAAATCAAAGCTGACGTATTGGAGAAAGAACATAACACATTCACAACTCCAAACACCGTCAATGAGAATTATACAATGTTCCAGAAGATAACGACATTGTATGCAACGATTTACCCGGTAAGCGCTAATTCTGGTAGGAGTCATCGTCCTCACTTACATGTTAAAACTCTCGGTCCTTACGTTCGCTCTTACCAGATAAAATTATTTGTCCTTGTCATATTAATTTGTTGTAATCAAAATTCGAATTATTTTAATATTTCAAATAAAATACATGTTTTTAATTATTAAATCCGAATTAGTGCTCGAAATGGCCCGACCCATTTCCTATGGCCCAAAACCGGCCCATATTTCACATCCAAAAACGAGTGGATTCGAATTTTTTTTCTTACTGAAACCGGGCTTGAAAGATTGGGGTCCGATATAAAAAAGCTTCGGCCTTGTGCATATTTTCAGAAAATACGTATGTAAATAATACAAGTTAACAACTAAACGACATGCATGTATACAGATGCATTAAACATTATTAATGAATAAATACGTATGTATATGTTTCTATTATCATTCAGTTTTACTGAAAATTTTAGATTTATATAAAAAAGGAAAAACAATTTATTTATGAAAATTTATTCTTTTAGGAATATTAACAGACTGTAAATCGTATTTGTAATGTTTGAAAAAAATAACTGAATTGGAAGTTAGAATATCGTGCGTTAAAGGGAGTTCTTTTTTGGATAAATTCAGTACAATAAAATAGCTTACGATATCTCAAACATGCTTGAACTGATACAAATTACGCAAAAAAAAAATATTCATTTTATTTTAAAGTAATTTGACATCCATATTGATATACGTTTTCATTGATTTTTCCATGGTTTTCTGGTTTTTCTATTTTTTATATCTACCCAGAAACCTAACACCCCCACACACACAAAAAAAATGGAACAACAATGGTGGTGCCTGATTGATTTGAGCTTGACTCCAAAGATCAAAAATACCAGGAGGTCTCAGGTTCAAATCCAAAGAGGAATAAAAATCCCCTTGTGACCACGGAGGTTCAAATGCGGTGACTCCGGGCTATATGCAAAGCAGGTGGTTGTCCTGGGATTAGTCGGCTCACATAGTGGGTTAGATATCCAGGTTAATAAAAAAAATGGACCACCAGTATATTTTAAGAATTGTAGGGACGAAAACCAAAAAGCAGCACATATGAGGGACCAAAAATGTGTTTCACCCTTAGTTTTATAAAGTTCAAATGTATTAATAGACTTGGGATCACGTGAGATCAGTCTGTTTTCATGAGACCCGTGGAGACCACTTTTTACACTTAAAACTTCAGAACAAAACGCTGTGAAGGTAACCTTCATTGTGTGTTTTGTTGTGAAGGTTCGGCTTCTTTTACTTTCACATATTTTCTTGTGAAGTTTCAAATGTAAAAAAGTGGTCTTATGGGTCTCATGAAAACAAATTTGTCTCACATAAACTCAACCTTGTATTAATTAATATTTTATTTTATTTATATATATATATATATATATATATATATGGGGGGGGGGTTTGTCAAATAAAAAAGATTGTTAAATGCTTTATTTATAAGAAGATAATACTGAAATTTTGATCAGATGATTTTTAATTATACCTCAAAGTCGACATTCTAATTTGAATACGTCAATGGACCTACATATTTTTGTGTGAGATTGACATTCCTTTTGTTGGTATTATTTGATACAAAATATGAACGGATTTCTTCGAACATTTTGACACTCGTTGCTAGATATTGACACAAGACAAAAGGAAGGAGACAAAAACCCTGAAAATGAGGCACATAGTTCACACAGTTGAAGCATCGGTACTCATGGGTCGACCCCATGTTCAACCTCCCATTTTTCAGTCATCCAGTTCCCGATTCACATCAGGGTTTCAAGTTGATACCAGCGATACATTATTTTTATTATCTTTAATCATTTAACGTGTAACTTGTAATTATGAACTATATAGATAAAATAACAGCAATATCAAAAGTCAATCGTGCACCATAACCGATCATCCGATCCGTCCATTTTGCCTCCTTTGATTGGATACAGAATAAAATGAAACGTGATAAATCAGTTAAAACTGCTAAATAATATATAAATGATATAAAGTGCACTAATTATTCTTATAGTATTTTTGCTTTATGTTAGTGGGAAATATATAGTGGTGGATTATATTGCAAGGGTGGAAAATTGAGGTTATGGGTTGACTTATAAGTATTTGGTAGGGTGTGAAATATTATATGATTTAATTTAAACTATAAAAACTCATCTCAGATGAATAGAAAATAGGATTTGTGAGCTTCTTATAAGCCTTAACTTATAAGCTATCAATAACTTTCATCATGGTTTTAAGTTGGATTCGAAGTTATTGGACCAACTTACTGGTTTGGGCTTTGGGGCGTTACGTAAACCGATTGACGATAATCTAGATAGGCAATTTTAGTTGAATTGAATCAGATCCAGTTTTTCAACATCTTCATTAGATCGGTTGGTTCTTGAATAGTAGTCTAGAAACTAGTAAAACCGAACTGAACTGATCCAACTACCATCTAAATATTATCCAACCATCATCAAATTAAAAACTATATATCGTTATTAACATTTTCGATACTGTTTTTAACTAATATTTATAATTAGTAGTTTTTATTAAATTAGGGTCGGGTTCACGTGAGACCAAGGGTTTTTCGTGAGACCCGTAAGACCAGTTTATGGTTATTGATCAACTTTATAAGCTAATGATCTAATGGTCTAAAGTTGCATGATGACAATTTTGTGATTATTGAGAAGTCTCGTGGCGTTTATGAATGTTCAGATTCTCAGATTGTAAATCTAATCTAAGGATTGAGAATTGGTCTTGTGAGTCTCATGAAAAACTCTTGGTCTCATATGATCTCAAGTCTCTCTCTCTCTCTCTCTCTATATATATATATATATATATATATATGTGTGTGTGTGTGTGTGTAATTAGTTGAAAGTTGTCTTAAAAGAATTGGATGAATCGAATATTATCCTATTGATAACTAATACTTCTACTCAAAGAATGGAATTGATTCAATTCAATCATCAATCGGATCAGATGTTCGTTGTTAATCAGATGACAAAAAGTCAACATCGATTACATGATCGGATCAAGTTAGATACTCCTAAATGCACTGGATTTTAACCAATGAACACCTTCGGTCATAATTATTTAATAAATAAAAAAAATGGATTTTATGTTATTAAGCTTTGTTATAAGTTATATTATTTTTCATAAATAAAATTTTGTACCATTCAAATACATGACAACTAAATTAAGGGAGTGTTTGGAATCGTTTATAAAAATAACTTATTGACTTATTCCGGTGTGATACCGGTAATAAGCATTTTTGAGTATTTAGATAAACAGTTTATATCGGTGTCAAACCGATAATAATTTTTTTTGAAATAAGTTAAACTACTTAAACTTATAATAAGTTGATAAAAACTTTTATAAAAAAAACATAAATTGTTTCAAATAAACAATTCCAAACAATCCTAAAGTTCATAAATTTAGTGGAGAAAATATTAAACATTACAATTATACGTGTATAAAAAGAGTGGTGTGAATCCATCATATGGAAAGTTGAGTTTTTATGTTTGTCCAAAATAGTGTAAGAAAAAATTTCTCTCTCTTTCACACACATCACATATATAGAGAAATGTGAGTTATTATGTAACATTTTACATTTGTATAACCAATATAACTCAATCTTAACCGTCCATTTAATTTGATAAATATATGATCTTATAAAAGTTTAGATTGTTTCTAATATAAAATATTGATCATAATTAATGAATTATAGTCATCTTTCAAATCATAATAAATAAACTCTCATTATTTCCATAAATATCTCAATTGATTGAGTTGCATTAGTTATACAAATATGATGAGTTGCATTTAAAACGTCATCTCTCTCTCTCTCTCTCTCTCTCTCTCTCTATATATATATATATATATATATCGGGATGTTTACACGAGAAACTCTTTATTTTATAAAAACGTAAAATTATTTTTATCACATATGATAATACACGTAAGGGGACTTGATGGTGTATGGACAACTTATCTTACGACCTAGATCTTGCTAAAGATTGTCGACGCATTTGATTTAAGATTATATTTGATTTACTACACACACACACACACAAATTCATAATTAGAGAAAGTGACGACCAAACGAAAACATGGTCAAAAGAAGAAAACACGAAAACGATCAAAGAACATGTTTGCACTGAAATCATATGTGATTACATAAGACTGTCAACGTAAGGTGTGTAGTTAACTTCGCATGTGAACTCAAGTTTCGGCCAAGGTCGCAAATCACATATGATTTTATACGTGATTGTAGTATAAAATCAAAAGTGATTCAATCTTTCTCATGTTTTATTATTTGGTAATTGTTCTCGTCTGAACACAACTCTCTTTAACACACATACACACACACACACACACACACACACACACACACATATATATATATATATACATACATACATACATATTATGGATTGAGTTCACGTGAGACCAAGTGTTTTTCATGAGACTCGTAAGACCAATTTATGTTCATTGATCAACTTTATAAGCTAATGATCTAATGGTCTAAAGTTGCACGGTGACAATTTTGTGACTGTTGAGAAGTCTCGTGGCAATTTTGTGATTATGAATGTTCAGATTGTAAATCTAATCAAAGGGTTGAGAAATTAGTCTTACAATTCTTACAAAAAACTTTTGTTTTCACATGATCCCAATTCTACATATTATATATATATGACGAAGCATGTGGGAAAAGATTTTCTATATATGGCATGAAATAATGAAGAAAGAGTGGATAGAATGTGGGAGGTGCTTTGAAGGTGATGGTGCCATATGTGTTGCCCATCTCCAACCCCCCATTATTGGATCTTGTTTACACTTGACCCTTTTAAACGCTTCCTATTCCCAATATATCTTATATCCAATCATTTCATATATATATATATATATATATATATATATATATATATATATATATATATATATGGACCTATTCAAGAGAGAACTGAGTTGTTTGTGATAACTATGAGAACCAATATTAACCACAAATCAATAGATAAATTAGGAAATTTATAAATTTGGTAATTTTAAATTAAAATCAATAGATAAATTAGGAAATTTATAAATTTGGTAATTTTAAATTAAAATCTTAATGCAATGATATTTTTGGTATTTTAAAACTCTCCTCTCTCCTCTCTTCTCTCTCCGGCCACCGTTCTCCGGCCTCCGGCCACCGTCCTCTGGTGATACCACTATGATACCACTGTGATACCTAAAAATATTGACTCTGTTAAACAAAAGATACATTGTGATACCTAATCATATATAAGATGCATAGTGATATCATTGTGTTACATCTTCGATCGACCACACAAATGACATCAATGTGATATCCAAGCACATATATGATGCATTGTGATATCATTGTAGTGTCACTGGAGGACGGTGGCTGGAGGACGGTGGCCGGAGGACAATGGCCGGAGAGAGAAGAGAGGAGCGAGGAAAGTTTTAAAATACCAAAAATATCCTTGCATTAATATTTTAATTCAAAATTGCCAAAATTATAAATTTCATAATTTATCTATTGATTTGTGGTTAATATTGGTTCTCACAGTTACCACAAACTAATTAGTTCTCATTTGATATATATATATATATATATATATATTACATTATAAAACATTTGACAAAAACTTTTAAAACTATTTTTTATGCATAAAGTACTGTTTATTGATGCATATTACTTTAAATTCAAGATTACAAGTAAATTGTGTGTAAGCACAACTTATTAAAACTTCATATTTGAATTCGTGTAACTACCTGCAATAAACATAATCAAACAGAGGATAAGTATCTCATTTTAAATATAAAAAAATAATTAGAATAATCATTTATTTCTAACAAAATATTTGATTATTATCTTTATAAAAAATTATATTATTCAACCAAAAATAAAAAAATGAATTAAAGAAATACACAAAAAGAAGAAATTTTTTAAATAGTTAGTTTGGTACTAATTAATATCAATATTTTCTTTTCATTTTTTACGATATCTTCATATTTATATTTTATTCAAAAATAAAAACATTGTTGTTTTCTCAAAACCACGTAAAACCGTATTATAACATCGATTGAGAGAAAAAAACATTAAAATCGCGATGTATCTCGTTGTATTGTGTGAATACTCTTCTGGTATCATATAATTCATTTTGTATCTTGATTTTTCATATTAATAACGAGTTCTTCAAAAAAAAATCAAAGAACGATTCATATGTGAATCAATAAATATTCATTACATATACGACATAAATGATCAAGCAACCGGTACACATAAAAACACATTTATCAGTTCGTTTTTATTAGGTTCTCATCATGTTACTCTTTGCTTTTTCTTAAATATAAATAAACACGACATGTGAGAAGCATTTACTAAATAATAATAAATAAATAAATAGAAATTCATGATTGACTTTTATGTTGACTTTTTTTATATAATTCAGATTACGAATGTGATGATGTTACCATACACATAAAAATTATACCTTCTAGATTAAAAGTCAAATTTTGACTTTAGGAATGATTACATTTTATTTTCAATGAAGAGGCTCTTTTCATAGGAACGGTATGAACGATCTGTAACTGTCTATCGTTTTTTTAATTATCTAGAAGTGATGTTTATATGTTGTTTTTATTTATAAAAGAGGGGTATTTTGGTCTTTTAATCTGACCACGTTAAGATCGTTTTTATGGATGCAAAGCTAAAACCAGCTCAGGGAAAGGGATCGTTGAATGAGGGGCCGTTTACCAAATGCTTGCCCAAGTAAGCGCTTACCAAATCACATTACATTATCGGATGAATATGATAAGGACTAAGAATCTTATCCGGTAAGAGCAAGACAATGACCAATAATCTTACCCGGTAAGTGATGACAACGACTCTTACCACGGTAAGTGCTTACCGGGTAAATTGTTGCATACGATGCTGTTTTGATGTACTAAAAATCTTACCCGATAAGTAAATGATAGTGTTTTTTTTTTGCCGATAAGCACTTACCGGATAAGTGTTTAGTAAAGAGCCCCTAAGCAAAACAACCAATTGATGYCGTTATAGAAGAATTTCCACCTATGGATGAGAATTCGAAATTAGAAATGGATAATGATGTTTGGACCCCTACCGAAGCTGGGACTCAAGCCCAAGGCATGGATCTGGTTCGGAAAAGGGTGGACGAAGACTTGGTTGAGTCCAATATTTATTTGAGGGCTACAAGTGGTTTTTACAGTTATCGAGCCCAAGGTATGTTTACAATGACAAATGTCAATTAAATAGGTCTATTTGAACTAGTAATGTATATTGTGTCTACATACATGTTCATAGATCAGGCTGCTAAGTCTGGAAAAGAAGCCTCTAGATTTAGAAACTATAGAAAACATATCGGGGATTTCTAATTAATATGGGAAATCAGTTAAACCACGTAAACGAGAAAATAAACGTGTAGAGGGACATATGTCACTTAAATAGACCTATTTGAACCGTAAGTGAAAATTGTGTCTAGATACATGTTTAAGTGGGAAAAATCAAAAACCGTCGCACAGAAACATGACACGTGACCCCAAAGGTCAAAAGTACCAGGAGGTTTCAGGTTCAAATCCAAGAAATAATAAAAATCCCCTTGTGGCCACGGAGGTTCAAATGCGGTGACTCCGGGATATCTGCAAAGCAGGTGGTCGTCCTGGGATTAGTCGGCTCGCATAGCGAGTTGAATATCCATGTTAATAAAAAAAGTTACTTATTTATTAAGTATGTAAATGTATATACATATAAACAATGAGAGTGTTAATGGCACCCCTTTAGCAAAGGGTGTTGAATAGTTGGAAATTGTGTGATTTCTAAAATATATAAAATATCAAATCAATTTAATAATATATTATATTTAATTATCATTATTATTTTATATACATATATATTAATTAAGTTATA
>NC_037533.1:16612297-16613804 GCF_001531365.2 Cynara cardunculus var. scolymus | reverse complement strand
TATATATATATACACTATTATGTACTAGTATTAAAGTCTCATCGTAGTTATTTAAAAAAATCTAAAATAGTTTAATCCAAAAATTAATTTTATGATTAATTATTTATTTTAATGGATGAGCGATTTATAAAAACCATTTGTATTGAATTTAAATAAAAAAAAAGTTTAAAAAACTAAAGGAACTGTTCCATTTAGAATTATTAAGTTTTTGAACCTTTTTTGATTGAATAAGTTGTTGAATTTTTTTTATGTTGAATGATTAAGTCGTTGCATTTTTTTGAATAATTAAATGATTAAGTTTTTTAGAAAATTAGTTACTTAAATTATTTTAACTTAAAAAAAATACTTGTATTGTTGTAGAAGAGGAAGAATCAAAAGATTTTTTGATCATTTTTTTGGGCCCTGCTATTAATATCACTCTTTTTGATCATTTTTTTCGACCTATATATATATTTCATTATATTGTTGTAATAGAGAGAATCGAAAAACAAAAAAATAAAATAAAAAGAGGAAGACCCCTTAGATATAGTTGTTCAAATGCGTCAACATTTGTTAACTTGGATGAAATTAGCTATTAGGAACTAGCGAGACAGTTCTTTTAAAATAAGTGAAATATAATATAAAATAAATTATTTTATATTATATATATATATATATATATATATTCTGTTTTTTATGTTTTATTTGTCTCAATGTTTTTGTTCGATTTTTATAATTATATAATTACAAGAAAAAATAGTAATGTCTATATATGAAAGTAAAAAATATAAAAGAAAAAAAAAACTTAACGTGAATGTAAAATATTTATTTTATTATTAATATTTATATTTTTGAAATAATATAATTAAATATTATAAAATACATACTAAAATACGACATATATACTATAAAAAATACGTTTATTAATAACTAGAACGGTACTTGCGCAATGCAGCGAAATACATCTCAATTTTAATGTTTCGTTTTATTTTGTTCTCCACTCTCTCTGTCGATGTTATAATACGGTTTTATGTGGTTTTGAGAAAAACAATAATGTTTTTATTTTTGAATAAAATATAAATTTAAAGATATCTTAAATTTTTTTAAAAAAATATATTGATATTAGTATCAAATTAACTATTTAAAAAATCTTATTTTGTTGTGTAATTTATTTAATTCAACTTTTTTTTTATTATATTTTAATTTAGGTTTAATAAGAAAATAATTTATTTTTGATTTAATAATATAATTTTTATTCTGTAAGAAGATAATGATTATTCTAATTATATTTTAGATTTTTTGTATTTAAAATGAAATGTTTATCCGGTATTTGATTATGTAACTGTAGTTAGTTACACAAATTCAATTATGAAGTTTTAATAAGTTGTATTTATGCATTATTTATTTGTAATCTTAAATTTTAAGTAATTTACATCAATAAACAATACTTCATGTAAACAAAATAGGTTTTAAGAATTTTTGTCAGATGCTTTATAATATAATATAGATTATATATTAATTAAAATAT
>NC_037533.1:16602351-16611953 GCF_001531365.2 Cynara cardunculus var. scolymus | reverse complement strand
AATAATAACAAAAAAACAAAAAACATTAAAAACAAAAAAAACAATAATAATTAAAGTAGTATTAAAAATACCATTAATAATGAATAGGGATGTCATTAACCTCCGTACACAATGCATCATGTGGGAATCACTTCATAATTAATAAAGTAGACAAATACTAGTGATTGACACGTATATTAAATCATATCACTTGTATACATATAAAAACCGAAATGGACCATTAATTAGAAACTTACTGTACAACCCCAAAATGCACGCACACGCTAACAGAATCGTACCTTCCATTTTTCTCCTCTTCGTTCACACTCCTATTTTAACTTCCATTTCATCCCTTTAAAACCCCCATCTCCTTCCATCCCGGAACACCCACACTTTCACACAAAAACACACACTAGTAACCATCCATGACTACCTCCATTAACGGACCTCCACTTAGCTTCATCGTTTCATTCTTTCTCTGCGCTGTCATCTTCAGATCTGGTGTTGTTCTGTGTGAATCAGTTCCCGGACTTTACATATTCGGAGACTCATTGGTTGACGTCGGAAACAACAACTACCTAGCTCTATCCCTCGCCAAAGCTAATTTTCCACACAACGGCGTCGATTTTCCGACCGGGAAGGCTACCGGAAGGTTTAGTAATGGAAAAAATGCTGCCGATTTTTTAGGTATGGTTCGATTATTCGATACTGTAGATGATTTTATGATTCCATGCAGTTATGATTCAGGAATAAGAGTTAGGTTAAGTTTCGATTTGTGTCGGAATTGAAATGTTTTTGTGTGATTTGGCAGCTGAGAAGGTCGGATTACCGTCCGCACCGGCGTATCTATCATTGGTGTCGAAATCAAAAAAGCTGAGCAGCTCCAATGCGACGGTTACCGGAATCAGTTTTGCATCTGGCGGTGCCGGAATCTTCAATGGAACAGATGAACTATTTGTGAGAACATATATACAATATATATATATATATATATATATATTACTGATGCAATTCATTCATTCAAACGTCGATTTCGTGATTCAGCTCTCCATTTGTTTATAATCTATAAACTATAAATTTTCGCCTAGACTTAGATCACAAATTAAAATATGGTGGTGAATGAATATGTGTGGGGTTGATACTTGATAGCTAAGTTCGGTCTTTTAGTTATCAACGGGTAAGGACACCATTAATGCGTAGGAGAGTGTGAACCTAAGGGCCGTTTACCAAGTAGTTGCGGTGAGCATTTACCATTTATCATTTGTCTTATTTGTTGTACATGACAATGATCTATAATCTTATCTTATAAGGGAACAAAAACTTTGAGTTTACCAGATAAGAGATGTTTATTAACAATTTGTTTTAGGTTTGGGTTCTAGTGAAAAAGGAAGTTATGGTGAGAAACATACGAAAAGATTTATATCATTAAATCAATTCTAATTAAATATGAACACTAATGAAGTGTATTCATAACTTTTTATAACTTGATGTAAGGAAAGATAAATCCTCTTTATTCATTTCCGAGTTTGGATTATTATTGTTTTATTTAAAGTTTATTTTTAAGTGTATTAGTTTATAAAATTATATAATATTTTGATAATATAATTATTGTAATTTTATATTAAAAATATATTAAGATAATAAAATTATATTTTTAATAATATAATTAGTATTAAAAAATTAAAATAAAGAATGTAAAATTTATGTGATTTTGGTTTAAAGATTTTATTTTATTTTTAAATAACTAGAAGGGTACTCGTGCAATGCAGTAAGATACATCTCGATTTTAATGTTTTATTTTATTCTGTCACCATCGATCTTATAATACGATTTTATGTGGTACCGAAAAAACGATAATGTATTACTTTTTTAATAAAATACAAATTTAAAGGTATCATAAAATTTTAAAAATATATATATATCGATTATATCAAATTAAATATTTAAAATTTCTTGTTTTTTGTGTAATTTTTTTAATTCTATTTTTTATTATAATTTAATTTAAATTTAATAATAAAATCATTTATTTTTATTTTAATAATATAATTCTTTTATAAAGATAATATTTAGTATTTTGAATTTAATGATTATCCTAAATATATTTTAGATTTTATATATTTAAAATAAGATAGTTCTCCAGAATTTGATTATGTTTATATGTAGTTAATTACACAAATTCAAATATTAAGCTTTAATAAGTTGTACATACGAACAATTTACTTGTAATCTTAAACTTTAAGTAATATACATCAATAAACAATACATAATGCTTTAAAAGTTGTTTTTTAAAAGATTGGATCAAATATTTTATAATATAGTATAGATATAAAGTTTGTTATATATACTTTTAAAGACGCCGCGTTAATGCATAGCTGAGTGTGAACCTTAAAGTGTCCTTTTATTTCGTCCACTAAAAAGCTGAAAAGAAAGGCCCAAACCACGAATCAATTCTTGTTCTTAAATCAAATTCTGAAAAGAACAAAAATGCGGTGAACGTGGATCGAACACGTGACCTTCAGATCTTCAGTCTGACGCTCTCCCAACTGAGCTATCCCCGCTTTCATGTTCATCTTCTAACATTCTTTTCTTTATACTAATTTACAGAAACAATCCATTCCATTAACAAAGCAAGTGGAGTTCTACTCTCTGGTTCATGACCAACTGGTTCAGCAACTTGGTGCAGCCGCTGCTCAAACCCACTTATCCAAGTCCCTATTTCTCATCATTATTGGAAGCAATGATCTCTTTGGCTACTTCAATAAAGATTCCAATGTTTCCAAACAATACACCCCACAACAATATGTTGATCTCATGGTCTCCACTCTCAAATCACTCATCAAGGTAAACCAACTTCTTATTCATTAATTTCAGTTACCCAAAAAGTTTATTTAGGAGCCGTTTACCAAACACTTATTCTGTAAGTGCTTACCGATAAAATTATACACTATTATTTATTTACTGGATAAGATTTTTGTCCACAAAAACGGCATCGTATGCAACAATTTACGCGGTAAGCGCTTATCGTGGTAAGATTTGTCGTCATCACTTACTGGATAATACTCTTGGTCCTTGTCTCGCTCTTACCGGGTAAGATTTTTGGTCCATACCATATTAATCCAGTAAGGTAATATAACTTGGTAAACGTTTACCCGAATAACCGTTTAGTCGGTAATGGATTCAATAGGTAAAAGCCTTTCATTCAGTAGTGTTAATATTTTTAGTAATGATATTGTAGGGCTCGTAGGGGCCTTGGGGCCGAAATTTAAAAGATGAAAAATGTAAGTATTTGCTAGTTGTAAGAATCTAACATGGAACCTATTGTGAGTCACGATTTAATTTAACTATATAAACCATCTCATTCATGTTGATATTTGTTATAATTTTTGGTTTCAAAATATTTGAAAGCATCATTCAAAATCAAGTGGATGCACCTTTCAAAGTTCAAATGCTTACTTTTTTCCCATACAATAGTCAAGTGAGCTTAATTCATACCTATAGCTTAATCTATGCAAGGGTTAGTGAAAAAATAGCCGAACAACACCCAAATTCATATAAAAATTTGAATTATTGGCTTTTCAAACCTTTACAGATAGATTCACAATACAAAAAAGTAAAAAGACTACATTATTCTTACAACAAGACTGCTTTTGTGAAAATGACTACAGAAAATGCATGGATTGGGAGCTCGTAAATTTGTGGTAAGTGGAGTTGGAGTGATCGGTTGTTGTCCGGCACAAAGGAAGCAGAACAACACCGAGTGCAAGGCAGAAGCAAATTATTGGTCTAAAAAATACAACGACGGTCTGCAAGCTTTGCTAAGGGAACTGAAATCAGAATTATCAGATATTAACTACTCCTATTTTCATTTATACGATGCCATGAACGGCGTCATTCAACATCCTCAAAATTACGGTACTTAATACTTGATTACCTTAATTTATCCACAACTAATCAATTTCACACCTCTGAAATTATCAGAGGTGTGTCAATTGGTAAAGAATAAAAGATTATTAATTCCATTGGTATTTTTATTTATTTCAGGAATTACGGAGATAAAAGCGGCTTGTTGTGGACTTGGCAACCTAAAAGCCGATATCCCTTGCATTCCAGTTTCAACTTTTTGCACGAACCGGAAAAACCATCTTTTCTGGGACCTTTACCATCCGACAGAAACAGCATCTGGTATTTTTGCAGGCATTATCTATGGTGGATCGCCACAATTTACAAACCCAATGAATGTAGAACAACTCGTTAAAGCGTGAATGCAGAACACACACACAGAGAGTTTGATTCACGTGAGAGTAGTCTGTTTTCGTGAAACCCATGAGACTTTGTCTTTACACTTGAAACTTCACAAGAAAATATTGTAAAGGTAAAAGAAAATCCGAACCACCTTCACAGTGTTTTTACTATGAAATTTCAAGTGTAATAATATGGTCTCACATGTCTCACTAAAATAAATTGGTCTCACATGATTCCAAATCTATATATATTCATTGTATGTTTTTGTGAAAGAGAATATGAAGAAATAGTTAAAGTATATGTATACATGTAATGTGTAAGCATCAGTTTATCCAATCATTGTAATTCAATTATGCAATGAAAAATGAAACAATTCATGCAATTTAAGCTTTTTTTGTTGTATACAAGTAAACCACATTGAAAATATATGAATACTACATAATATTTCACTTGGTACAAAATTTAATAAAAATTTATTTTATGATTGGATACACAAATTTTGCTATATTTATTATTTTTTAATTAAAGCCATTTTTTTTTATCATATAACCTTTATAAAATAAAAATATAATATGGACCAATAGTAACGTGACATGTGGCATATAAAATAGAATAGAGAATTACAATCTCCTTTAGTGTGGCGACCAAGTTTGGATGAGATTACATATTTCTTTTTGTTTTTCAATAAATTTTTTGTCTTAGTTACGGTCAGATTGGTTGAGACCATGAATACAAATTGTCTTAAGGGTTGTTGATTTGACAAAACACCAATTTTATTAACAATCTATATTACTGTTATAAATTTAATATTCTTTTTTGGTATTAAATGAGCATTTATTCAATCATTCAAATCACCAGACAACTATGTTACAACCGAATGACTTTCAAACCTGTCCTCTTCGCTTCCCAGGACAGACCGATAGCCCTTTTTATTTTTCTCTCCATAGAAGACCAATGGGCGGAGCAAGAGGTCAATCCTGCCAAAATTCATACTTATTTAGAACTTCGGAAGATGGTCAAATCTTTGAGGAAAGATGCTCCTGTCCACAATAAATCCTAGTATCCACACAATGTTCATCCGACAAAATAAATGATCTCGTAAGCATTTAACGGTAAACGTTTAGTAAACGATCCCTAAGAAAAAGAGTGCACAAATAGAAAAATAGTGCACAAAAGTTGAAATCTTATGAAGCTTTTGGTTGAAGATTTAGAACATCGTTTGATTCTTTTAGTAAAAAGAGTAATAAGTTGTTTGACAGTTGCTGAATGGTTTGGTGCAGAATGATTACGTGGTCAGGTTGATTAAAAGACTCTCATGATATAGTGCAAAATGAAATATAATTGTTCGGTAATTATTTATAACGAACTTAGGACGCTAAATGGTTAAGGGAGACACATGATACAAAATCATCTAAATGGTTATAATCATTAAGAGAGAGATTTTTTTTTACCAAACAAGATTCATCTCTTAACGATTCAGATGCTGTCTCTTAATGGAACTATTAAGAGGTAAACAAACAACCCATAAGTCAAAGTGACTTTATAGCTTTATAAAGTAGTGTGTGAAATTATTGAGTTCAAGAAAAAGTTGCCTTTCAGTGTTTTTTTATCGTAAAAAACGATATTAAGTTATACAGAGTTGTTTTATAAAGTCGTCTTTAGAAAAAGTAACAGATTTTGAAAGATTTGAATTTTAAAACATTTCGGTAAGTGGATAAACTAAGCTTTAACAGTGTAACATTTATGTTTAAATCTTCCTGGGAAAAAAAATTGACCTTGGAAAATCAGATATTTTATTGAAAAAAAAATGTCAGTTCTTCAAAATTTGATGTGTCTAAAATTGCTTATTTAGAAATATCTACGTAGATATGTTTTCGGACGTCCGAATGGCCTTATTTCAGACATTTGCATTTGAAAAAAAGAAATTGCAATCTGAATCAGTATACAATCAAACCGTCAACTTTATAAAGTGTCATTGCAAACGTCCACGATGATCCAAACAATTTGATAGAACGATGTTTGACAGAGCTTAATGACATAAACACAATACTGATTGATTAAGAATATTGAATGACGATAAAGTTTATGTTTTTAGAAGTCACTCAGATGGAGTCCCTCCAAGTTCACTAAGAGCATATCTAACAACTTTTTTATAATTTCTCTAAAATAGAGAACTAAAAGTCAAAATCTCTAAATAATTTTTTTATTAACCTGGATATCAAACCCGCTATGCGAGCCGACTAATCCCAGGACGACCACCTGCTCTGCAGATAGCTCGGAGTCACCGCATTTGAACATCCGTGGCCACAAGGGGATTTTTATTTCTCCTTGGATTTGAACACGGAAAAACTCTAAATAAATAACAATCAACTCCAACAGCTTCTCTATTTTACAGGTTTTAGCATTAATTATATTATTTAATTATTTTATAAATTCATGGTCCCAGTACACTTTTCTTTAAATATATATAAAACAGTAACATCTGTATTTGGAGTTTTTTCCATGATTATCTGTTTTAAATAACGAGTTAGGGAAGCTGTTGGAATATCATAAAGAATAAAATTTTCATTTTTTCTATTATTGAGAAGCTGTTATAGATACTCTAAGAATTTCTTGTTTACTTTTCCTAGGCTCCATGAACCATCTAAAATGCACATAAACTGACTGAAACATCTACAGTTAGAATAATAATAATAATACTGAATGGTTAAAAAAATATCAGTACAATTATACTGTATACATGAATGATTAAGACGCAAACCAAACCATTTTAGTTCATTAACATAAAAATTAAGACATTCTTAATCACATGAAAAAATTAAATAACCTAACTATTCAAAACAAACACGAAGGGTCCAATTTTATAATTTTTGTCTCTAAATTTTCGAAATTACAAAAGAGTCCTTGTAGTATTTGAAAACGTTCGAATTTGGTCTCGGTCTCTAACAGCCGTTAAAAAATTATGTTAAATGAAAGACATTTTTGTCTTTTTATCGACTTTTGTCTTTTTACCTGGTCATAATCCAAAGGGAGCAAAATCACAAAATCAATTTTAATTGAGTAAAGGACAAAAAAAAATCGAGAAAAAGACGAAAATATCCCTCGTTTAGTAGAATTATTTAGCAGTCGTTGAAGATACAGGTCAAATTTGATCAGTTTTACAATCTACGTTGGTCATCTTGTAACTTCAAAACTATAGTAAGCGTGATATTTTCGTTACCACGTAGACCAAATCTGTAGTCTACTCTTAATCATATTATTGAACATTCAAATAAAAAGTTAAAAATTTACTGCTTATTACTTATAATTCAAGATTATAAATTGATCAAGTATAAATACAACTTATTAAAGTTATATGTTTGAATCCGTATAACTAATCATATGTTTGGGGGGTTTCAATGAAATCTTTCAAACCAAACATGGGATTGGAATGTAATTCAAACGGGACCTTTGATTTTGATTTTGAGGGATTTGAATTTCACATAATGATTTGGAATTGGAGGGGTTTGGATTTGGAATCTTTGGTTTGTTTTGTTTGAATGATTTGGAATGGACTTGAATTCCACTGTTTATTAAAAAATTATAAAAATAATTAAATTACTCTTTTATTAATTGATTATTACAAAAATACTGCCTTTAACGTATTTTAAACTATTATTACCTACAAATCATATGAGATCTCATGAAATACCAACCGACCCATTGGGTTTTAAAATCATAGATTTATATATAATACGGTGTATTTATAGGCCAAAGACTTTGTGAGAAAGAAAGTTATGGTGATAATCATAAAAAAAGATCTGAACCCTTGATCACTTTTAATCTCATGTTTACCCATGAATTATACTATAGAAGATAATTGATCCAGTGCATTTCAGTGCACCTCATTAGTGTTGACATTTAATTATGATTGATCTAAAGATGAAGATCTCTTCTTATATTTCTCACCAAAACCCAACTCTGTATTTATAATAAGTTTTTTATTTTTAGTTTACAGTAATTGTTTGGAGGACGGGTTTAACAGAACATTCAAATGGATGATGATAACCGCGTTCTGAATTTTTTTTTTATAAAAGTTAATGAAAAATATTGACGTTCTAAAAACAACATGGGTCATTTACCAGACATTTACCGACATGAGTCACTACAATCATTACCTTATCAGTAACATTCTCGACCATCAAATTGGATAGTGGTAAGGGTCTCTTTGTCCAGTAAACACTTGTCGGGTAAGAGGTTTCTTTCTCACTTATTGGATATCGGGTATGATCTCGGTCCTTGCTATGCTTTTTACTGGACACAATACTCGATTCTTGTTATGCTCAACTAGCACGACAAATGACACCCGATAAGCGTTTACTTGATAAACTTCTGATAAAATGTGTTATGATTGTTAAACAGGTTTTTCGACCTGTTTGATGATGTCCATCATGGATTTAGCAGGATAACCTTTATTTTTTTGGAACCAAACTTCTATTATATTTATGAGCTTTTATATGACTTTCTGAAACTGAAATATGTTGCAGAAATTAGAAACCTGGACTTGGGGTCACATTTATCTGGTAACATAGTAACTACAAAGACTGATGTCTTCAACAAACAATATCCTGTACTCGACCTTTACGGAACTGGCTACCGAGGACGTGTGGATCAATCCTATAACTAGTTTCAGAACTTGAGGCTCGTGGTTAAATCTATGGTGGGACTTAGGCGGTGTGTGCTCATACTCCTATTTCCCAACCGTCCGTATCTGACCATCGGACAATGTGTATTTGTTGCACATAAGAGAATTTAAACGATTTTAGACTTGGTTGTGGACCGAGACTCTGATGCTGACTTCCTTTGTTGTTGATCCGTGGTTGTTTTTGAGTTATATTTTCAATAGTTATTGATTCATTGAATATACATATACATATATATATATATATATATATATAGGTGGAGGTTCAAACGAAAACCCATGTGATTTACGAGAACGCGAGAACAACCCAATAACCTHAAACTTTTTTAATTAATAAATTAACTTTTATTATATATAAATAATTTAATAAGGACAATAATGTAATTAAGTAATTTTTATAATTTTTATTTTATTTTAATTAACCATAATTATCTTTTCACGTTCCACGTTATTCTCTTGGTAGTTATCTTCTTCTCCTTCGTTCATGATAATCTCCATGGCTTAACATCTTTTCTTCATATCACACCTCTATCACATAAGTATCACACTCATATCATATGATTATTTAACATCTTTTCTTCATATCACACCTCTATCACATAAGTATCACACTCATATCATATGATTATCACACTCATATTTTATGATTACATCAAAATTTTAACTTATCAATCAAAACGATAACCCAAGTGATGTATAA
>NC_037533.1:16583728-16602165 GCF_001531365.2 Cynara cardunculus var. scolymus | reverse complement strand
AATCCTAACCTATTTCGTAACCGTTTAAAAGATTTGATAAGACTAATGATAATAAATGATCGTGTTTAAAAGATTTGATGTTCCATTATTACCCTTTTAATTTTAATTTTTTTAAAAATCTTTTTAAATTTTAATTTTAATTTAAAAAATCTTTTAATTTTATTTTTTACTCACAATATGAGGTTATTGGGTTGTTCTTGCGTTCTCGTAAATCACAGAGGTTCTCGTTTGAACCCTTCCCTATATATATATATATACACATTATATTATGAAGCATTTGACAAAAACTCTTAAAAACCAATTTTTATGCATGAAGTACTGTTTATCGATTCATATTACTTAAAATTCAAAATTACAAGTAAATGTGTGTAAGTACAATCTATTAAAGTTTTATTTTTGAATTCGTGTAACTAATTGCAAATAAACATAATCAAATAGATGATAAACATCTCATTTTAAATATAAAAAACTTAAATATAATTAGAATAATCATTGATTTTTAACAAAGTACTTAATTATTATCTTTATAAAAAGTTATATTACTAAAGCAAAAATAAAAAAAACAATTAAAAATATACAAAAAAAAGAGAACTTTAAATTTTATAGTTTAGTACTAATATCAACATTTTTTTTCCAATTATTTATGATATCTTCATATTATATTTTATTCAAAAACAAAAATATTATCGCTTTCTCAAAAACACATATAACCGTATTATAACATCGACTGAGACAAAAAAAAAACGAAACTCTAAAATCGAGATGTATCTTGCTGCATTGTGCGAGTACCTTTTTAGTGTGTGTGGATGTATATATATAGATAGATATATATATATATATATAGATATATATATATATATATATATATATATGAGCCTAATTAAATGAGAACTAAATAGTTTGTGGTAACTGTGAGATCAAATATAAACCAATCATTTTAGATAATTAATGTTACTAAAATAAAATAAAGAGTAAATAAGTAAATTATGTCGATTATTCAATTTACTTTAATTAGTTTAATATATGTATATATACACACACACATGGACACATAGGGACCAAATTCGGCCTCCACCACCACTCCTATGACCTCCTCTGATCTCCTGTCTGACCAATACACCGTCTCCGATGATCGACCACTAAACACCAACCAGTGAGCATTCCCGACAGCTAGCGCCATCTTTGTCCCTTTGACCCCATCACTACCTATTTCCCTTCCCCCATCTCTGTCACAGTTGGTATCACAGTGGTACCACAGTTTGGTATCACAGTTGGTCTCAAAGTTTACTTTGTGTGGTTTTGGTATCACATTGTGTATCTTGGTGTATTTTGGGTATCACATGGTATTCGTCGGAGGCCAGAGGTAGGAGAGAGATAAGAGATAAAAAATTTAAAATACCTAAAATCTATTTTAATTATAATTTTAAGTCAAACTACTAAAAATATTAGTTTTCTAATTTATACATTGATTTGTGGTAGAGATTGAATATCACGATTATCACAAACTAATCAGTTCTTGTTTGAATAGACTCATATATATGCACACATATATAGATTTGTGATCATGTGAAACCAACATGTTTTGGTGAAATACGTGAGACATTTTTTTACAATTGAAACTTCAATGAAATCACACGGTTGAATAGGCATGGCAACAGGGCGGGGATGAGGCGGGTTTTGTAATACCCGGCCCCGGCCCCGGTTTGTAGTAGCATCCCCCGGCCCCGGTCTCGGCGGGTACGTGAATTATCATCCCGTCCCTGGTCTGTTTTTTCTTGCAATCCCCGGTCAAAACCCGATCAAACCCCATAAATAGTATTCTCTAGTTTGATTCTACCGGGGATCCCCGACCTTGGTTTGAGTAACATCTCCCGTCCCCGGTTTCCGGACCCGGGACCCGTTTTAGCGGGAAATCCCCGTCTCCGTTTAGGTCGGATGAACCGGTGATAAATGCTTAAATTATTATATTTTTATTATCAAATTACCCGGAAATTAGTGAGTTTTTTCTAAAATAATACAACACTTATCTATTATTTGTGATTTGGGTCGGTTTGTTTTAAATATATATAAACTTTAAGATCCATTATAATTGTGGATTGGTTTATTATATGCAGCCCAAAATCAAAGCCCATCAAAATCAAACGGCCCAACAGCTGTTTAGAAAGAAGAATTGGGCTGCTGCCCAAAATCAGACTTGTCGAGCGGGAGAAATCAATCGAGAGAGAGAGACGAGGCAAACGTGGAGAGCAAGAGATCGGGAGCGGGAGAAAACAGCAGCAAGACGTGGGCAGCGAGACGGAAGACGTGGGCAGAGAGGGTTCGATTGGAGAAGAGTCGATAGAAAGGGGCTGTCAATAGGCGAGGGAGGCAATCGATCGAAGAGGACAGCAGAATCGAGCAGCCGAGAAGGAGCAAAAGGGAGAAATGATTTTGGGGAAGAACATCTCACCCAATTTCACCCAATTTCATCCAATTTCTTAGGTATTTTCCTTAATTATTGCTTAATTATTGCAATTGGTAATCTAGGTTTAGCCATGTGTGGCTAAACCCTTTTCTTTCCAACATTAGTTGCTTAGATTTTGATTGTGGTTACTTTGAGACTCCATTGTAATCGTTTGGGATGAAATTATATGTTTGATTTCCATTTTAATGTCAATTTCATTTTGAGTATTGAGTAATCTGGCCAATTTCTTGATGTTCTTATGAAATAGTGTTATTCAAAAGTTGAGATACGTAATCGTMTTTACATTTTGATAAAGTAACATTTAAATCTATTTGGTTTCGTTGAGGTTTCCRAATTARAWTTTTGAAATCTTGCATCCAAAGCCTCATTAAGCCGAGCTTATGAGCTTATGGCTTTGAGTTGATGTTTTTCTARYCCTATAAAGCTAATTGCACATTTTTAGACTTGAGAGCTTATTCAACGTCTTAATTGCGATTAAGATCCGGCTAAAGAGCTTGTTTTAACCGGTGTTTCTTAAGGAAAAACATAGGTCGTTAGAGCTTATTAACGACTATAATCAACTTGGTTTTATTCATTACGTTTACGTTATTGGAATCGATGATTAGTACCACCTTCTTAATCAAAAGTAACTAATGTTGGGTTTTTATTTATTTGCTTTAAGTTGATTTTAATTATATGCTTAGCTTAATTAATTAAATCCAAACCCCCCCCCCCCTTCGTATTTACTTTTATTCAGTCAACTCGTACTTGATTAGTTTGGCTATAATAAGTTGAAACCGAGTCTCTGTGGAATCGAACCGACTTACCGCTATTATAATTTTGGTTGTAATTTGCCGTAGTTGGAACTTATTATTTGTCGGACTCGGCATCCGTCAACCGGGTTTCCCACTGTCAACCGGGTTTTCCACTGGATCGTGGCAAATCACCAGTTGAACAAATATATTTGGTTAAGATTTACAACAAAAAATATATTTGGTTAAGATTTACAACAAATATATTATTAACAAATAACAATTATTGGAAAATCCGAATTGATAATAGCAATGAAATACGAGACGCGCACTCTCCGACTGGTTCTTCAATCTATACATACACAAATATATATATATATATATATATATATATATATATATATACACACACACATGCAATTGTTACAGAAAGAGAAAGAGAGAGAAAGCGTGTGTGTGTGTGTGTGTGTTTCTGATTTCTTCGTCAATCCATTGGTGAAAAACTCGATTTCCCTCCAAACATGCCCTCAAATTCGTAGCCAAATCCGCAACAGTGCAGAAAATGGCGGCGTCTTCCACTGGTTTTGTATCTAAAGCAAGGACCGCCTTCCATTCCGCCGCTGCAAAAGCTGAGAAAGTCTTCACAGACATTAAAAAATCCGATTCTTCCACCGATCTAGGTTTTTCTTTTCTCTCTCTGTTTATATTTCATCTGATTTCAACTTAAGATTCGTGTTACAATCGAGAATCGAAGTGCTATTTTTAGTAGTTTGAGTTTTTCTTTGGGGTTTATTAATTCTTTGGATCTTGACTTGACTGAATATCTTGTATCTTTGATACTGAAGAAGAGTCCGCTAAACAATCCTCGGTTTCTGACAAAAACGATTCTCCTAGCGATGTGATCGTTACAAAGGTGAGTTGATTTATATATTACGTACAAAATCCATTCCATATCGTATCCTTTTCGGATTCCAATGTTTCGTATGTAGAATCATGATGTTTACTTTAGTGATTAGGAGAATGATCGATGAAGACAAGAAAATAATCAAAAGGAATTGGATTTCCAACTTTGTCTTGTTCCTTCCTCGAGATCTTTTCCCCCTTTTTTTACTGTTTCTGGTTTTCCTTTGAAAATTCATATTTGTTCACAAGGAATTTACAGATGTTTCAGTTCAATAACAGTAAGCAAATGTGATTATTACGAAATGAAGATTTAATAATAACAGAAGTATGGGGGCCTAGTTTGCAAGTGAACACTTATCACGTTTTGGTTTAGTTCTTGGCTGTTTATAGTCGACTTGTGTTGAATCTAGGTGCATTTGACTTTGGTATTTCTACAGGAAAAGAATGCAAAGTGGAGGCCTGAGCCAATTAAGACAAAGCAAGATTGGCAGGAGAGATTAAAGAACATAAGGTTTGGAAAAAAAGGAGTTCAAGAAGCTGATAAGACTGATGATACGACAATGTCTTTTCCAATATTTGATGAAAATATGTTCCTACCAAGTGGGAGTCCTATGCCTAAGGTAACAAAAAGAATTCACATGAACATTGATTTTCTTTAGATATTGTTGCGGGTATTTGTATTCTAGTATTCAAGTAATCAAGAATCTCTGCTGAAAGTGAAACTTAGATTGGGAAAGGCTGTAGATGGAGAAAGGCTCTAGATGGAGTCATGTGAATCTTGATGATTTCACTGCAAAATGTAGAGTTGCTGAACCTTTTTTAGTTAGTGAATGGTTTTAAGCATATGCACCGGAAAGATGAAGAGTTAGTGAATGGTTGCATGACTCTCTCTGTGAATTTTGCATCCATTAGCAGAAAGTACAAGCGATAGCGTAAGAAACCCATAAAATGGATATTGAGATTGATCCCTGAACCTGCTGTGGGTGACTTCTAAGAAATATTGAAAGAACTTTATTTTTCATGTCATCAACTGAAAAGTGATGTTCAATCTTCTAGGAACCAGATTGCGGTTTATTTGGTTCAGACGAGTCTAATATTGATATCATACCTTCAGCTGCTGTGCTTAGGCAATTGGCTATTGGCGTTGAGTAAGTGCTTCTTGTTATTTTTTTGTCAAATTTCCAGCTGATTTTTGTGATCATTGTGTACATGAGATTGTAAATGAAAATATAATCTTTTCAGCGTCTTCCTATTTTTATCATGTACTCGGCGTCTTGCTGTATTCTTAAAAATGTGAAGTAAATCATAGCACATATATCATATTATTGTCTCTGATTTTGGATGAGACAGTTTCACTGATCAAGTTATTAAGTTTGAGAAAACCCTATTGTAGTTCCACCAGAATGGTGAGGTCGATGAAAGATCTTCTCATGTCATCAAGAGATTCTTCACCTGTTAGGGAGAAAGCTGGTTTGAACTTCTCCGTGATGAAGTCGTTAGTACTGAGGGATAAAGAAGATAAGATTGATGTGGAGTTTGGTTCACTGCTTGGTGCAGGTAGATTCTTTGTTTTGGTGAATGTTGGTTGCTAAAAAGAAATATATTGGCTGAATTTTCTTGCATTGCCCCTTGATGGTCTTTCGATTTCTTGCAAGATATTCGCAGAAGGACATCGTTCTGGTAGGAAAACTAGCCGTATGTTGGAGACAAATGCAACAATTACATCTTTGCCCAAGGACCTTCATGCTGCTCCTCCTGACAGCTTTGTTGTAGAGCTTGCTGAAGCAATTGGATGTTTGAAAACTCTGAGGAAAATGGCATCATTTTGGTCCAGGGTTGTTGCAGAAGTAAGTGAGTTGCTCCAATTTTTACCTTATACTTGGAACTAAAAGTAAAATCAAAGAGACACCAGTATCCCCTAGCTTCTCATAGAAAAAGTACGTTCTAAAACCTTGCCTGTTTACCAGAAGCCGCGGAGGTTGTGATTTAGCCTTTTGTATGATTCTGGGGTAGCAGACTAGGTTTTGGGATGGTAGCTAGTGTGGTGGGACTTAAGGGAGCCATGGGGGTAGAGTCACAGAGAGCTGGCATTTTAGGCTGGAGGTGTGTTGTTTGGCATTCCTTGCTCCGTCTGTGTTCTGCCTTCCTTCCCTACTCGTTACTCTTTCATGCTTCTTCCACTATATGTTGGTCATTATTCCTTCCACCTGTTTTTTCTCACTCTTGCACAAGCCAGGGGTCGTCAAGGAAACAGTTACTCTACCCTGTTGGGTAGAGGTCTACCTACATCTTATTCTTCGCAGACCCTACTTCTGAGTGGGATCTGCTGGGCCTGTTCGGTTTGGTTTGGTTTCGTTTGATTTTTATGATTCTACCTCCTTTTCTAAGGCCTTCTTGATGTGTAATTCCATTTTTGTATTTCATTCTATAAATCCTTCAACAAGGCATTCCATTGTGATACTGAAGTATGAAAACTTCCCTACCGGCTTGCTAGCCTTGCTCATGCCCTTACTTGAGCTAGCTGGAGTATGCTATTTTTTCTATTTTTCACCCAATGTCTGTTATTATTTTGCTAGTAACATCACTTATGGTGTGCAGTTGAGAAGACTATGGTGTGAAGGACAACATATTCCTGGCATCCCTGCTGATGAAATTCCAGATTTAAATTGCTGCCTGTTGTATCAGCAGTTGCAGGTTATCAATTGCTGTATTTCTAGGAAACACCGCCGTGCTGTTGCCACGGAATCACTAGATTCTGTCCTAAAACAAGCCAGTATTAATGGAGAAACTGCTTCAGAAAGCTCTCTCATGTATGCTAGAGTTAGCTCTGGACAGCTTGTGCTTCGATTGGGAGCTGCCAAGCAATGTGAGAATTTAACACTGCTGGAAACTGGTGAACCTGTGTATGCCCCGGTTATGCAGGTTTGATCAATATCAATGCTCAATATAATTTGGCATTGTCGAGGTGCTTCCTTTTCTTATGGGAGTATTTTCATTTGCTGGATTACAGGAAGAGCCTTTGCTCACAGAAGATCTTGTCAAGGAAACAGAGGAATTTATACTACGTACAGGGAGGTCAGTGGACTAAATGCTCATAGTTCCATGTTTAAACAGATGTATTTAGTTAGACTCATCTTGGGTTATTTGAACAAGTGGCATTGCTTTTTAGGAAGTGTTTTGTTGTTACAAAAAGTCTGGGACCTAAGAATGAGAAATAAGAATCTTAGGCAGCTCGATGTTTTACTAAGTTATGTTTTATTGCTCTTGCTCTATTTGTATGTTTCAATGTTGTTGCTTACTTCTAATCCATTTTTCAAAACTCAACTTTCTAGTTTTCAAGTTCTTCTTTTTTCTTAAGTTTATTATTACTTCTCATACACTTTGCACAAGCCCTTGGACTCCACGGAATCAGCCACTCTACACTTCAGGGTACAAGTCAGGTCCGCTTACAATCCTCCCCCCCAACAAACAAAATGACCCCTCACTTCCGGGTGGGTTATACTAGGCTCGTTTGCTTAGGTTTGGTTTATGGAGAAAGAGGACTGTTCTGTAGTTTTGCCGACATGATTATGATCATTAAAGATAACATATCAATAAATGGACTCTCTCTCTTGTTGAAGCTCCTTGGTACTTGTTAAGACTATAAAAGGGAAGATGGAAATAACATACGGTTGTGCATATGAACTTGTTAGACTAGACTATATTACGTGAAATTGATGAATTAGGCATCTTTTTTTTTTGCTTTATTTATATGCGTTCCTGGTTCTCTGCTAGCTTTCTTTTCTTTTTTTCTGATTGTTTTTGCGTGAGCATTCTTTCCTGCTATTATTTCATTCAGTCCGTGAAAACTGACAAGTGCCAGCATATTGTCTTCTTATCTACTCATGTTTAACAAACTAGATTTGCTTGTGTCTTTATAGATGCCAACTAGCCAAAGTATGTTGCTTTTAACATCTAATTATCTATATTGATCTTGAGTCACATGCACCCATGTTTCTTTCTTCTTTTTTAATTCGAAATGAACGAACCCGTGTTATGGCATTCTAAACAAGTTGTCTTTTACTATGTACTCAGTGTTGGAGCAGGGTGCTCTCAACTACTATCAGACATGCAGGCTTTCAAGGTGAATTATAGGCTACAAAGCGGCAAATATTATCTTTAGAGGGCCGCGTGCCTTGTATAAAAATAAATGTCATCTTCTAGCTAACCCTGTGGTGCATTTAATCATTGTGACTTAGGCTGCAAATCCTGGGTGCATATTAGAAGATTTTGTTAGATGGCACTCACCCCCCGATTGGATGGAGCCAGCGACAGATGATGAAAGCAAAGAATCTGTTGATGGTGATAATTCGTCTTCTAGAGGACGCTTAAGTATGCGTATGCAGAAAGAAGGTATATATTCCTGCCATTCAATCATCTTCGGTACATAGTTTTCTTTGTGGATCATCTAATGTTTATTACTGAAGAACCATAACAAAGTGTTGTGAATGTACAAACCCTAACACCACTCAAGAACTAAAGAGAGAAATATATGGAGAAAAATGTCAAAATACAACTGGTTCGTCTAAAAAAATATCAATTAAACTATTATTTATAGTTGATACTAGGTACCCCTTGAGCTTTCGCTAATAGTGCTCCAGTACCCTCCAACTTTATTCAAATGTAAGACACAATCCTTCTACCCTTGAAATATCAACAAATGACCAATCACTCCTCCAAGAATAGAAACACCAACAAGCGACCTTGAACAAAGTAATAATAAGAGCATAATACAAATGACAAGATTGACAAATACTACAACCATTCTCAAATCTCAACAACAACATGCAAACTGATTTGTCATTGCTTTACTGGAGGTGTATGGTGCAAAGCATGAAATATAGTTTCAAGACCTTGGGAGTATCTTCAAAGTAATCAACTTCTTCAACTTAGATCAGTAATTTAGTATGATAACCAGTAATTGGCCGGTGGATGGAGATTTCATGGCACTCCGTCACACCTTATACATAGATTATGACCCTGGCTGTTTGTATGATGCATTCAGTAACGGGTTTCAGGGTTAATGTCTGGATTATCCCTGCATAAATTTTGCCTTGCGTAGGATGAAGCTGTCTTGACTGCTAGGACTTCTACTGTTAATTTTTTTTAGCATGTTACATGAAATTGTGCTTTAAAGTCTCTGCTCAATCAATGTAGAAGCAGAAGCTTCAACCTTTTCTGGCACTTCACTTCAAAATATTTTAATATGTTCACCTTATGCATTTTGTTTACCTTTCATGACATTAATCACTTCCTTTCTCTGTGCAATCACCAATGCCTTGCATACATTCTGTTTAGTTTTATACGAACAGAAGCTTGATTCAGCAACGGGTTTTTGTGTTGGTGTTCAGGTAATTTGTGGAGAGAGATCTGGGAAACTGCAAAACCGGTACCAGCTGTTAAACAGTCTCCATTATATGATGAAGATTTGTCTGTGTAAGTGGGATAAGTTCTTTTCCATCATCAGATCATGATCACTCTCTTGACATTATCTAATAAAAGGTGTATGGTTTCTTTGTGTCTTTAGGGAAGGCATTCTGCATGGCTTAGAAGATTTCTTGCCTTCTAGTTTCTTTGAACAACTATACATTTCTCTTGTAAGTCATGGCTCTATATATTTTACCTTTTCTCATCGATGATCTCCTATCTTCTTGCTGTAAGATGAACATTTCTGGCTTCATTTGATGTGTTGAATGATATAAATTGTTCAATTTTCAGCTATGTTCAGGATTTGCGGTTGCTGAGATCAGAACATCAACGAACGAATATTTGTACAAGATGTTCCTTGAGTGCAAAGACTACATTGTTGCCACTTGTCAAGGCAAAAGTTGGTTTGAGAAAGTCAATGATATATGTCAGGTATCCTATACAACTAACCTGTGGTTTAGATATCTACTTCTGTCGTATGAATCGTGCAACCTCTTTTGACATGTTAGGAACTAAAAGGAACATAACATATGGGGTTTTGTTTTCCAAGTGTGCGTTTGGTACACTGGACAAGACAAAACATAACAAGGATCACCGTTCCACGCTTGACAGGTTTTTTATTTGGAACAAAGTGGAAAAACAGGCGTGTTCCACCCCCACCCCATGTAATAAGGTGGAACAAACGTATATTTTACCAATATAACATCAAAATAAAACCTAATTCACGCTTCCCTCTTTACATTTTATTCGTTCTTTGAATTTTATTTATTGTATTTTATGCTTTTTAAACTTTCACTTATTGTCTTCAAAATATTATTTTTATACAGTTTTCTATATTTTGGTTGATTTATTACATAATTTATTAAATATTAGTAATAAAAAAATAATATAGAAAAGGTATGAAATAAAAATTAGAAACTACATAATTTTTTTGTTTTAGTGTCATTTTTAACCGTCTTGACAAAAACTTCCTAATGATATATCTTGTTATAAAAATATTTATTTTATTATAATTTAATAAATTAATCAAAATATATAAAGATATAAACAATGCATTAGAGGTAAATTGGTCATTTTATCTGTTTAGACTGTTTTGTTCTATCTAATTCTGTCTCACCAGACGCCGAACAAATGTTTTGTTCTGTCCTGTTCTGTCATGTTTGGATACCAAACGCACCTAAATGGATGAAAATTTGATAGCTCCTTATAAGCTTAAGTTGCGGGCTGCCAATAATTTCCACGACGGTTTTATATGATTTAGAAATTAGACGTTACTGGGTTGGCCTATTGCTTTGGGCTTGGGGTGTCACAAAATGATATCAGAGTCGATCCTTGTGCCATATGGATGATGGCCGAGTCCCTTGGGAGTGTTTATAACATCTTAGTTGAATTCCACCTTGCCAATATAGGAGGATGTTGGGTAGGCCAGGCGAGAATGTAAGAATGTTAAGTGGGAGAGTTTGTGACAACCCGTCCGATGTACATAGAGAGTGAAATAAGTGAGCTCTGGCTATCATTAACTTCCAAAATGGTTCCATGTAAATTTAGAAGTTATGGAGTATTGCTTTGAAACTTTTTAGGACAAATCCTTCTAATTGATAACAATTCTTTCATCACTTATTTGCCTATTTCCGTGATGGGGACTGTAATCTTTCTTGTTACTGTGTTCCTGAAAGTGTTGAAAACATAGTTTGATCGTCAAAATCTATATTGAATGATAATAAGTTGAGTTTTTTCTTTTATGATCTTTTCTTGAAAAATGTTTAACATATATATATATATATATATATATATTTATGTATATATGGGCTTAATCATTTGAGAACCTCAAAATCTGTGAGATTATCATTTGAAAACTCTGGAATCTGTGACAACTTCTACCTTTAAGGTTTTGTTTCACATATTTTTTTTCCATCTAAACATGGTATTTAATGTATTGATTAACATATATTGTTTCACAACATGTTTGTTCCAAATCTATTCGGTTCACAATCTGATACTTGTTTATGTGTATTTTTTATTTCACAAACACGCCAAAAATGTTCACATTGTGAAACAAATATATGTTAATCACTACATTAAGTTCTAGCCATAGATGAAAAAAAATCAAATGAAATAGCACATGATGCATTGGTTCGCAAAGATCTCACGATTTAGAGAATTCTCAAAAGAAGATCCCCCTATATATATGCATTGACACAATCGAATTGTGTATCGTGTCAATGAGTATATTCATGACTGAATATCTACTATATATGCAAGTCTATATTCACCGATGCATATACTCACTGACATTCATAAAATGTATATGCTTATACTGGTTCTCACAGTTTTTAAAATATTCACGGTTATCATGTGTGCGTATTAATGATTTTTATTTTCTTGTGATAGGTGTACGAGACGGTGGCGATGATGGTTTTGAACCCCGATGAGTTCATAAGGCTCACAAAACAGCAACAGCCCGATGAAGGTTCCACAGGCGGTGAACAAAAAGGTCGATTTAGGAGACTAAGCTTCGTCTTCGGTAAAACACCACCAAAAGACCCAAAGAATCACGTAGACGAGAACCCATTACGCCAATCCTTCTCATCGATGTTTTCAAAGAAACCACCGAAGGCCGGGAGTGCATCCTCGGCTGAGAAATCAGTCCAGAACGATTGGATAGATGTATAATCATTCTTCTTCTTCTTCACCTTTAGATTTAATTGTAAATTTTCTTGAAATAACGAGGTAAATTTAATTTGTTGGTTTTTTGGGGAGATTTGGTTATTCGTATACAAACAAACTAAGTATAAGTGTATATTATCATCATCAAAAAGACAGTTACATGAATCAAAATCAAGTGGTTTTTTGTCACTTGGTGCCTTGGAATCCTTTCTTTTCTGGTTCTAAACTAACTTCGTTGGGTTCTTGATCTTTACTTGCATCTTCAGATTCGAGATCCTTCATGATGATTCGTGGCACCACGAAGTTGGTGATCCAGTAAAGAAACAGGAATGCTGCACTGTGAATCAGGTACAATTATAAGATATTTTTGACGCTCTTTAGAATGTTAGAATTTATTGAATTTAAGTTTGGATAATTACTAAACTAGCTGAATTCGGAGGGGTCCTGTTGCAAAATAGCCAACTTTTTCGACATTTGCACAAAATAGCCACCTGGTTAGCGAAATGGGCTTCGCGGGTTCCACTTTTTTAGGTTTTCGGTACGATCTTGAGTGTTTTAATACAAAAAGATCTTTGAAGCTCTTTAGAAGGATTTAAGGTGGGATAATTACTAAACTAGCTGAATTCGGAGGGGCCTTGTTGCAAAATAGCCAACGTTTTCGACATTTGCACAAAATAGCCACCTGGTTGGCGAAGTGGGCTTCGAGGGTTCCACTTTTTTAGGTTTTTGGTACGAATCTTGACTAATATAATACGAAAAGATGTACTTCTAATGCTTCACAAAGTGGCCTGTTTTGCTAGTTGCTTCTTATTTTGCTAGCTAGTCGTTTGTGATGTTTCTAGGCTTAAAACTACTACAAGATTGAAAGCTTACTGAAGTTGTTTGGAGTGGATTTCATAGTGGGGACTAGGGACTCAGGGAAAAGCTCATGCTCGAATTATGGACTAGGTCCGGCCTGAAAAAGCCCGGCCCTAGTGAGCCTGCAACTTGGTCCAGGCCAGGCCTCGGAGCCCGTGAGGCGAAAATTTTGGGGGAAGACCCGGATCGAAAAATCCCGACCTAGAAAAAGCATGGAGGAGCCCGATCGGACCCTCTTCATTCCCAAAGCCTGGCCCGACCTTAAAAAAGTCTAGGCCGGACTTGGAAGGCCTGTGCCTCGCTTGAAAAAGCCTGGGCCTTGTGCATCTCTGGTACCATCTCGCAAAAAAAGGGAGCTTGCAAATCCACTTTAGTTGGTTTTCCATCAAATCCAGTATGGATAAAAACTGTTTGTATGGATTAATTTGTCTGTACAGATTGAGAATATTTTTGTTTCGGAGGTTTTTCTTAATAAATGGATGGAGCATGTTTTTTAATTGGGAGGGACATGTTTTGAAAAAACTTAGCTTTCTGCATAAAGACACCCCTCCCTCCCTCCCCCCCAAGCTTACTGAATAAGCCATTTTCAATATCATTAAGCCACTATTAAACATTCATGTAGCTGATCGAATAAGCTATGAGTCACATTAAGCTGCTAACAAACATACCTTTAGCTAACTGGGTTGACTATTTTGTGCAAATGTCAAAAAGAATTGGCCACTTTGCAGTGGGACCCACCGGATTTGGCTTAGTTTAGTGATTATCCCATTTAAGTTTTATAAGCTAAATGGAATCTTGGAATGGAATGCACCAAACTTGTGGTGTTGAATTTGGGACAAAGTTCTG
The DNA here is from genome assembly GCF_001531365.2 of Cynara cardunculus var. scolymus. Lineage (NCBI taxonomy): Eukaryota > Viridiplantae > Streptophyta > Magnoliopsida > Asterales > Asteraceae > Cynara > Cynara cardunculus. The sequence continues at coordinate 16,588,230 of NC_037533.1, read as the reverse complement.
TATAAGCAAAAGAGTGAATCATCATGAAGCAATGTGCCCAATTTGGTGTAGTTAGAGAACATATAAGAAGAATTGAAGAAGGGTATTTGAGGAAAACCTTGTGGGAATCAAAACTGATAAGTCTCCGGTGGTGGCAGGGGGCGGATTGACACCAAGAACCACCAGATGAGAAGAGGTGATAGCCATGGCCTTGATCCTTAAAGGTGGATGTCTAGAGAAGTAATGGAGTCTGTGAGGGTTGAGGTGTTGGGTATGGTTCAACTTTGATAGGGTGGAGAGTGGTGGCGGCTGCGGCGGCTGGTGGTGGTGGTGGTGGTGGTGGATGATGGATTTCATTTTTTCAAATTCCAGTTTAACCACACATACCATATGATATGATGATGACTTAGGTGGAGAATTTGGCTGGCTATGGATAATGTTTTTGGGGTTTAGGTTACCTTTGGAAATTGGGTGTGGGGGTATAGGGGTAATTTTACGTTATCACGTGCCTATGCACGTGATTTTTCTCTATTTGGCCATTCTATCTAACGTCTGCTTAATGATTTAGAATGACTTATTCATTAAGCTCTCACGGTGAAGCTTTATGCAGAAAGTTTAAGTTTTTTCTAAACTTGCCCTTCCCAACTAAAAAACACGTTCATTCGGATCTATACAGACATGTTAATCCTTCCAAACAAATTTTTTTCCAATCTATACAGACAGAATAATTTATGCAGACAACCTTATTCATATAATACTTAATGAAAAACCAACTAAACAACCTCTATGTAGACAGATTAATCCATGCATAAACCACAGACGAAAATTGTAATTTACTCTACTTATAAACTATATTGATAAAATACCAAATATAACAAGTTTGGTTTGGTTATAAAAACAGTCCGTGACACCGCGCTTTGTGCGGTGATAATTTGTTTTTGTGAGAGAATATGTAACCAAATTAACATGAAACACAATTCGTTAGTCAACAACTAAAGAAATGCAATATACTTTTATTTATAATGAAACCGAATAAAGATGAGCATGTGAGGTGTCTTGATGTACATACAAAATGTGTTGCGTTTTTTAATCACACTGGCGCGTTGCAGAAAGCGGAATACCAAATATAGAGAAAAATTTCCTCTTGTCATGGTTAGACATTCAACTTCGAGCTATATCTTCAACACAATACAAAATCTATTGTTGAAAGATTATGAGTAGAATAACTACAAGGGTGGTGTCCGATTGGTTTGAGCTTGGCCTCCAAAGGTCAAAAGTGTCTGCATGTCTCATGTTCGAATCTAAGGAGAAATAAAAATCCCTTTGTGGCCACGGAGGTTCGAATCCATTGAGTTCTAACAAAGTACTTAATTATTATCTTTAGAAAAAAAATATTATTAAACCAAAAATAAAAAAATGAATTAAAGAAATTACACAAAAAAAGAAATTTTAAGTTGTTAGTTTGGTACTAATACCAATATATATTTTTTTTCAAATTTTTATGATATCTTCGTATTTATATTTTATTCAAAAATAAAAACATTATCATTTTTTCAAAACCATATAAAACCTGTATTATAACATCGACTGAGACAAAATAAAACTGAAAATCAAAATCGAGATGTATCTCGTTACATTGTGCGGGTACCCTTTTAGTTTTTTTTTTTTGATAATATATTTTTATTTGATTATAAATGTAAATCATTTTCTTAACCAGTCCAAAAAAGCTTGACGTAGAGCAAATTTCTATTCTGGTTGGGCTAATCGGTTTGGTTTGGTTTGTTTTGTTACAGTCTAGTTGCAGCTAGGTAGAGGCGATCCAAAAAGTTGTTTTTGTAATTGTACTGTAATATATAACGAAACAAAATGATGGTACCCATAAGAACCGTAAAAAAATACAGTGTTGGAAAATTTTAGTGGTTGCACAATGTCCGACCGACACCTCCCTGAATCTGACCTTGGAGCCGGGTCCTCCTTCATAAAATATTAATCATGCCCAATTCTAGTTGATCATGACAGGTCCCTCTGGTCTAGTTAACGATACCATTTCTGATGTAAACCTTGTCGGTAGCCACTGATTTAGAACAGTTACGCACGAGTGTGTAATTATGTCGTAAAAATGATTATTACGATTTAAATTCGTAATAATTAGTTTTGCAGTGTTTGAGACAGATCATAAAAAAGGGCAAATTGCATGGAAAAGTAACGTATTTTAATTTGATTCGTATTTTCGGTAGCGTACATTCAAATCTTTCATTTTGGTATCTAAGATTTAAAGTTTTAAATATTTAAATATCCGGGTAACCGGTTGAACACTAATTTTAGATTAAAAAAATAATTTTAGATTTAAATAAATCAATGTCATTAACCACGTCAGCAAATAATACCAAGTTGGATACTACATCACTCGCCACATTATCATGAAAACCGGTTAATGCTTCAACCAGTTAACCGAGTACTAATGTTTAAAATTTTACATCTTAGGTACCAAAATAAAAGTTCTTACAGTACATTACCCAAAATAGGAATCAAGTGACAGTACGTTATTTTTTCATGCAATTTGCCCTAAAAAAATAAAATTGAAATTGTTATAGCGACAAATATCAATATTAATTAATACATTATTTTATTTGTTTTATTACAACATAAAACCATGGTTTATTTATGGTTTTCCAACATTAAAATAATATGAAAACAAATTAGACAAAAAAAAAGCAACAATTAACTCACAACAAATCCATGCATAATGTAATTATACATTTATGTGTATGCATGCATGCACTCAAGGAATTCCACCACCCAAACCTCCACCGGATCCACCACCCAAACCACCGCCTAAACCGCCTAAACCGCCGAGACCGCCGAGTCCCCCGCCAAGTCCACCGCCACTACCGAGCCCAGCGCCACCACCTAACCCAGACCCACCTCCAAAACCGGCACCGGCTCCTCCACCAAATCCAGATCCACCTCCTAATCCACCGCCAGCTCCACCTCCACCACCGAACCCTCCTCCTCCACCACCACCCAATCCAGAACCCCCACCAAGACCAGCACCTCCCCCAGCACCACCGCCAGCACCGCCTCCTAGTCCACCACCACCGCCAAATCCTCCACCACCACCACCTCCGCCTCCAAGGCCGCCACTGTAAAAAGTCTTGCCATCTTTAAAAGAAGCAGCAGTGGAAGTGAGCTGCCTGGCAGTGGAGGTTGAAACAAGAACACCAATAACAACAAGAAGAAGGAATTTGGAAGCCATAAAAAATACCAATGATGATGATGGTGGTGGTGGTGGTTATGATGGTGCATGTATATATAGGGTTATATAAGCATGCAACGATGTGTTGTACGGTACAACTTTAAGAAAAAAAATATCAAACCAATAAATGCAAAGGTACAATGAAATGTGGGAAAAATAAATGTGACATCTTTTTCATTCAACCATCTCTTTGACAACAATATATCCATGAGATTTAACATATAATGCCTTCACCCACCCAATTCTAATTTCATTTTTATGCACCGTTTACTGATAAATATTACTGGATCTGATAAATCGGATCTTTTCAACTGGATTTGTTGACTTCAGTCATGAATATACTTTCGTCCCTGCTCGACGGATGGGTCAGAATATATCAGTGATCCAGCACTGATTTTAGTTATCTTTTTATATTCTTATTCTAATGATGCCCGTAATATGCTTAATTTAAGTTATAGATTTGATACACTGCATGCAAACACACGCACGCATATAGAAAAACTGGATTTTGTAAGTTATTATAAACTGATTCAAGCACATATGTATATGGAATATAGGGTCTGATGTACGCTTACCTGGTCACGTCAAAAAGTAGAGCAGTCATTTTAGTAGAAATGTAAAATAAAGTGTTTTAAAAAATGATTTTGATGTAGTATCATTTGATTCAAAAAATTTGGACGAAAATGAAAAATGCGACATGGGAACCAGAAATGTAAAATACTCAAGTTTTTGAAATACAGAACCAGTACTAGAAAACAGTAGATAGAAAACTGGTTTCGGACGTATTAGGGTAAGTGTATAAAAACATAGGAACGTATAGTAACAGTTTTACAAACTACTCGCTACATCAGCATGGTAAACGGTTAACGCTTTATTTCAATAACAAATTTCTAAAAAACAAATTACAATAAATAACAACATAATTTAACTTTATTTCTAATTTAATTTATTAGATTTTAAAAATCAAGAAAAGCCATTAATTATTGTAACCTTATCCAAATTAAATTTATGGAAATGATGAAAGTTCGTTTATTATGATTTATATTGGTTGACGATTGAGATTGAGTTATATTGATTGTACAAATATAAAAGATTACATAATAACTCATTGGGATCATGTGAGACCAGCCTGTTTTCGTGAGACCCGTGAAACCAGCATTTTACACTTGAAACTTCACAGCAAAATGCTGTGAAGGTGACTTTTTAAAACCTTCACAGTGTTTTTGCTGTGAATGTTCGACTTTTTTTAAACCTTCACAGTGTTTTT
>NC_037533.1:16574932-16583413 GCF_001531365.2 Cynara cardunculus var. scolymus | reverse complement strand
ATATATATATATATATATATATATATATATATATATACACACACACACATATATGGAGATTTAGAGGAAAACCCTTAAAAAAAATTATAAAACAGAGCAACATCTTCATAACCGTTCATTTAGACAGTATGTATGCATACAAGTAATTGAAGTTGTTTTTTGGTTTTTATGCATGTATGGATGTTATGAGCATGTGCACCCTATATATATATATATATATGTGTGTGTGTGTATACATATGTAGGCGGAGGATAATGTGAGAATGAGAGTTAATGTGAGAAATGTAAGAAAATATCTAGACTCTTAATCACCTTTAATCTCAAACTCATCTATGAATCGTGCTTGATATAGGGATTAATCTGATGCATCTCATCCGAATGTGAATTCAAGGTTGAAGATCTATTCTTACGCTTCTCATGTTAACTCTTATTCTCACTTGAACCCAATTATATATAAAAAAATTCTAATCAAATGAGAACTCAATATTTTATGAGATCCAATATAAACTAATGATTTAATTTAATTAACTTTATTTATTTAAGGGTAAAGTAGTAATTTTATAATTAAGATTATAAATGAGCAAATTCTTTTATTGTTTGTATCATAATCCGTTACTCAATTACATCTCACTTTCCATGTTTATATTCAAAACCCCAGGAGTAGGATGAATATCAATATTAGGTGTGTTCATAGGTTGAGTTAATCGAGTTGAAGACATTTGAACAATCCAACCTAATGCTTGCGGTTTAAATTTTTTTAACCCAATCCAATCCAAACCAAAGTGCAACCCAACCCAAACCACGCGGATTGGTCAGATTAGTTGGATTGAGGACTTTGGTACATTGAAACATTCTTATAACCTCGAATATGTTATTTCTCTACTCATAATTACATTTTCATAATCAACCATTTGATATAACTTATTCATACTTTTTACGTATATTACATTCAATTAATTTTCTCAATTTACATATATATATATATATGTTCATGGGTTGGGTTGATCGAGTTGAAGATATTTGAACAATCCAACATAATGCTTGCGGTTTAAACTTTTTTAACCCAACCCAACCCAACCCAAACCATGTGGATTGGTCAGGTTAGTGGGGTTGAGTACTTTGGTACATTAAAATATTCTTATAACCTCGAATATATTATTTTTCTACTCATAATTTATTTTTCATCATCAACCATTTGATACAACTTATCCATAATTCTTACGTATATCACATTCAATTAATTTTCTCAATTTACATATATATGTTCATAGTTACCAGACATATATACGAATGAGTTATATATAGATGTGAATAGATTGAAAATATGTATATATGAAGAGCGTACATGATAGTGTCATTAACTAATGTATATATTAATAGAACTCAACAATCATATTAAATCCAACAAACAAAAAGATATCGGGTTGGATTGAGTTCAAATAATAGTAACCCAATAACTACGGTTTGAAATTTTACAACTCGATTAGACATCGGGTTGGGTTGAGTTCAAATAATAGTAACCTAATATCAACTCAATACCTACGGTTTGAAAATTTTACAACTCGATTAGACATCGGGTTGAGTTATTTCACGTTTGAAGTGGATTGATCGGGTTGGTCGGGTTTTTGAACACCCCTAATAATAAGTCCAGCTTTTCAATGAAATTCGTAAGTCATCTCCACTTTGCCATTCATTTTCTCGTAGAAAACTTACCTGTTACTCCTTTACGTTTACACACATAATTCTACACATTGTTACCTATTTTCGATATTATAACGTGTATCATAGGCATCATACTCGTATCAGTAAATATTACAGTGGGTATCACAACGTGTATATAATGGATATCAGTAAATATCTCTGGATATATGAAAAGAATTATCACAACGTATCTACAGTGGGTATCATAATGAAATGTTCACATCAGAGAAAAAGAGAAGAGATGAGAGATAATATTTCTAAGATACCTAAACTACCCTTTAGTTAAAATTTCAAGTCAAAATCACCAAAATTACTAATTTTTCAAATTTAACCTTTAATTTATGGTTGAGATTGGATCTTACAGATCTCACACAATACCGAGTTCCCCTTTGAAATGAGAAAAAAATATAGTGATTATTTAAATATATAAAGTATTTTTTTAATGAAAATAAAATTAAGTCTATTTATAATTTAATTAAATATTTAATAAAAAAGGTAAATTAATTATGAAGCTATTCAATATTTTATGTGAGACAACAAAGTTGTTGCATTTATTTTCTTTGACTGTTTGTTAAAAACGCAAATTGGATATAAAAATTGATATGTGACGTATTTTATTTGATATTTTATGTATAATATATGATTAAAAAAAACTATATTACTAAAACAAAATAAAACAATTTGGGGTAACACCTCAAATAATTAGGGCTATAAACGAACCGAATGAACACGAACATAGGCTTGTTCATGTTCGTTCGTTTAACTTAACTGGACAAACGAACGAACATGAATTGAAAAAGAACGAAAATCTTTGTGTTTGTGTTCGTTCGTTTAAAAATCAGGTGTGTTCGTGTTCGTTTATGTTCGTTCGTTATCCTGCTAAACGAACGGGTTAAACGAACATAAACGCGAATAGGTCTAAACGAACAAGTCTAAAAAGTTAAAACTTAAATAAATACTATTTGAATTCAAACTAAATAAATAAAAGATTATATATTAAATTTAATATACAAACGAACATAAATGAACGAATATTCACGATATAGTTTATTTAAATAGACTAGAAGGGTACTCGTGCAATGCATCGAGATACATTTCGATTTCAATATTTTTTTTTATTCTTTGTCTCTGTCAATGTTATAATACAGTTTTGTATGTTTGAATAAAACATAAATTTGAAAATCCCATAAAAACTTGAAAAAATATATCGATATTAGAATCAAATTAAGTATTTAAAAGTTCTCGTTTTTTGTTTAATTTCTTTAACTTTTTTATTATAAAGATAATAATTAAAGATTATCTTAATTATATTTTAGATTTTTTATATTTAAAATTAGATGTTTATCCTATATTTGATTATATTTATCTGTAGTTAGTTATACAAATTCAAAAAACAGAGCTTTAATAAGTTGTACTTACGCACAATTTACTTGTAATTTTAAACTTTAAGTAATATGCATCAATAAACAGTAATTTATGCATACAAAATAGTTTCTTAGAGTTTTTTGTCAAATGCTTTATAATATAGCATAGATAAGGAAGACTAAATAAACAATAGATAAACCTCTTTAACCAGATAAACCTCTTTGACCCAGTTTTATTCTTTCACTCCAAAGTAAGAATGTGTCACATCTTCTGTTTTAACACATAATCAATAACCTGGTAACGATATTGAGATACTTAATACGAAAACTGCATGAAATTGGAGGTGTCAAGGCCACCAATTTTGGTAGAAGTAGTAGTTTCGACGCCCTTGAAAACTGGTTCATGATTATGAGTTTAACTGATGTTTTAGCATGAAATACAGTTGTAATAAATGGTAATAGCATTCTTATGCAATTTGAATAAGTGAAAATTGGAACAGAAATAAAGTTATTATACCAGAAATTGTGAAACAGTCAAAACTAGAGCCTATGATTAAGTCTCGTGCACTCTAGAGATGGCTAAAAATTGGTTTTGGGTCCGGCTGGTCCCAATTCAGTCCCATTAAAATTGGGCCGACAGGTCCCAATCCCGAGTTCCCGACTAAGAACCCTAGGCCCATAAACTGGTCCGGGTCCCTGTCCTATCGAGCTGGTCCGAAATCTGTACCAGTTCTATGAATAAAAAAGAACTTCTTACGCTAAAAATGCTGTTGATGTTTTTTCTAATTGTGATTGGAATTTAGCATTGAAATACGTCTTAAATGATGCATCTACTTAAAAAAATGTTGAATTATTTGAGAAATGTTGATAACGAAACTTGAAAAACTTGTATATATACTATATTATAAAGCATTTGACAAAAACTCTTAAAAATCATTTTTTATGCATGAATTACTGTTTATTGATGCATATTACTTAAAATTCAAGATTACAAGTAAATTGTGCATAAATACAACTTATTAAAGCTCTATGTTTGGATTCGTGTAATTAATTGCGGATAAACATAATCAAATAGAGGATAAATATCTCATTTTAAAATATAAAAAATCTAAAATATAATTAGAATAATTATTGAGTTCTAACAGAATACTTAGTTACTATCTTTATAAGAAAATATATTATTAAACCTAAATTAAGTTACTTCGTTACGTTAAATTAAATTATAACAAAAATTTTGAATTAAAAAAAATATATACAAACAATAAATTGTAAATAGTTAATTTGATACTAATATTGATATTTTTTTTGCAAACTTTATATGATATTTTCAAATTTATATTTTATTCAAAAATAAAAACATTATCGCTTTTTCAAAACCATATAAAATCGTATTATATCGACATGGATAAAAGGATAAAAGGAAACATTGAAATGAAAATGTGACTCGATGCATTGCACGAGTACCCTTCTAGTATTAATTAATGAAAACTTTAAAAAATTTGAAAAAATATGTCTTATACCGCTATACTTTACCGGTTCCGGTCCCGGTCCCGAGCCGGATCATGAAATTCCATAAAATTTATATTATGTCCCGAACAATCAGGCTATAACTGGTCCCTATCAGTGCCAATCGATCTCACACCATATCCAATTTGACCATCTCTATACTGCACTCTACAAGACTATGAAATGGTCCCAGACCCGGTCCTAAACCAGGTCTCGATATCCCATAAAATTTATAACAAATCCCAACTATCAAACTACAATCGGTCTTTACAAGTCCCAATCATGCAATTTAACCATCTCCAAACTAGAGTGATGGCCAAATCGGCCCGAATCAGCCCAGCCCGGCCCGGGATCGGCAAAGGACCAGCTATGAAATGGGCAAATCTGTTAAGCATAACTTAAAATGAAAATCATGGTATACCTGAAAAGCCCATTTCCCAGCATATAGCCTTTGGGCCAATACCAACATTCAATTTCTTTAATTTTTATTTTTTATTAATAAAAATATATTTTTAAGCATTTTAATTTTATTGCAGTTATATTTTATCATTCATTTGGATTTTGGAGTCAATTTTAGACACTAATATGTCACCAATTCATAGTAAAAATGTTATGGGGCAAATTAGTAATTTTTTAATATATATAGAGAGATATGGTAGGTTTACTTTGCAAACCATGTTATTTGTATAAATCGTATAAGCCTCATTCAACCAATCATAATTTTTCATTTTGTTTATTTTTTTTGTAATTGTGAGAGGTTGATTAATTTTCATTGTGGAGGGTGTTAATCATGGATATTATGATCTTCATTATATTAATTTTAAAAAAATACATGAAACAGTTTCATTAAAATTTCATAAGTATCATATGAAATTGTTTCATAATCATATATGAAACAACTTCATAAAAAAAAAAGTGTTATATGAAACAATTTCATGAATATAGATGAGGTACATGAAAGTTTCATTTTCACCTTCTTACCATAGCTTTTATTCTTACCAATATCCAACCCATATATAAATATAAGGTTGGATTCTGGTGAGAATAAAAATTAAGGTAAGAAATGTTTGAAGAGATCTCCATCATTGGATGCACTTTAGGATGAGATGCATCAAAATGCACCTTAAAAATGATCAAAGATTCATATCTCTTCTTACGTTTCTCACTTTAACTCTTTTTTTCACACGTTTTTTGCGCCCATATATATGTGGTATATTTCAAATGCAACCATGTCCATTTGTACAACACTGCAACCCAATCAATTTAGATATTTATGAAAATGATAAAAGTTCATTTATTATGATTTGAACATTTATGGAAGATGACTATGATTCGTTAATTATGGTCAATATCTTATATTATGAAACAATCAAAACTTTTATTAAATCACATATTCATCAAATTAAATGGACGGCTGAGATTGAGTTGTATTGATTGTACAACTATAAATTGTTACATAATAACTCATCCTTCTATATATATTATGGATTTATGTTCATTTATGTAGATTGTAGCCTCACAAAATATATATATATATATATATATATATATATATTTATGTTCATTTATGTAGCCTCACAAACACACCATTCATGAACACCCAGAGACTGTTGACAATGGAAGATAGTCAAAATCAAGACTGCCATACAAAATATTTTGTACCACATATTTCTCTCTCATATCAATTAATTTTTTTTTTTTTTTTGTCTTTTTCTGTTTTAACGTTACACATAACTGATCTCTATCATCTACAAACTTCATACGAAACGTTACATAAATTTCTAATTTTTTGATCAAATATGACGTATCTTATAGAAAACAGAAATATCTACGAGATATTAGATGATCGTGCACGGTTACAATAATGATACAGTTTATATGGCATTAAATTTACTGGACGTGTGGATATCTGGTTTTAGAGTGTGGATGTGATACTGAATAATTATCAGTAGTTTTTTGATAAAAACATGTTACATGAGATGATTGTATATGTTTCACTACGACAAAATAGAGTTTATAGGACGCCTCCAATCTCTATGCGTTTCAATAGACTGCTTTATATGACTAAAATATAAAGCGTCATATCTAAAAGGTGTTGTAATAAGTTTATATGACGATTTTAGGCGTCTTAACAAGTTTTTTAGGACACTTTTAATACAAAACGTCGCATTGGCAACTTTATACGATACTTTCGAGAAAGTGTCCTATAATCTCAAATTTTTATAAGACACTTGTTTTTATAAGACAATTTTTCAAATAATGTCATACAAAGGTGTTAATGGAATGTTTGATACTAAAAGTGTTCTAAAAAATTTATCACGACGTCGAAAAACGTCATATAAACTTATTACAACGCCTTTAGATTGGACATTTTATTTTTTGGTCCTATATACTAAGTCTTATAAAGAAGCCTATTATGACCGCTTAAAAATTGGGAGCGTCCTTTAAACCCGATTTTGTTGTAGTGTTTATCTTAGAAATTTGGTTTATAGGATGAGTTTATAAGACTTAATAGACCGATTTATAAGACTTAATTTATAGAATCAAAAAATAAAACATCTTATTAAAGGTGTTGTAATAAGTATATAGGACACGTTTGATGTAACAAGTTTTTTAAGATATTTTTATAAAAAGAAGCGTCATATTAACTATTTTATAGAGTACTATCTGAAAAAGTGTCATATCAAAAGATGGGTTTACAAATATCTTAGACGCCCAAAACGTTCTATAAATTTATTATAACGTCTTTAGATATGATAAAATGTTTTATTGTTTGGTCTTATACATTAAGGGGCTGTTTACTTGCGCCTTAATTAGTCTTATTGGTCTATTTGGCTTATTCGCACAGCTCATTTGAGTTGTTTACTTACGGCTTATTTGCATAGAATATGACTTAATCAAATAGATAGAAATGGTGTGTTATCCTCATTCAGCCACAAAAATGACACCATTACCCCTTATTTAAAGCACCGTCTCCTTCTCATATGAGATACCCCATCTTCGGCCACTTTATGATTTTTTGTTTTGATGTTCAAATAATTAATATTGGGGGGTAAATTGGTCATTTGTGTTATTCAGACTGTTGACTCAGATAAAAAAAGTAAACAACAACACTCATTTATCCAGACAGACAAATTTATCCATACATGACCGAATAAAAAATTTGGTAAACAACTCTTAAGTCTTATAAAGCAGTCTATCAAGACACTTTGAAATTGGTGGCATTCTATAAATCTAATTTTATTATAGTATCCATAAACGATCTGAAAGTCATAAATAGAAGCAGACCTAATATCTACTCTAAAGTAAAGTATAATGTGCATAAATGTAACATCCATTTTCAAAAAAATAGACATGTTGTTTGAGGGGCTGTTTACCTAAACACTTACCCGGTAAGCGCCTAATAGTAAAATTCAACTCTATCGCTTACTTATCGGGTAAGGTTTTAGTCTATTAAAACGATATCGTATGTAAAAAATTTACCCGGTAAGTGCTAACCGTAGTAAGAGTCGTCACCATCACTTACCACGTAAAACTCTTGGTTGATGTATTCGCTCTTACCAGGTAAGATTTTTGGTCGTTGTCATATTTAGCCGGTAAGGAAATGTGACATGATAAGAGCTTAGCCGAATAAGCATTTGGTAAACGAACATGAGTAAAAAAAAACTGATGTATATATTCTTTAATGTCTTAAGAAATTAAGTGACATTTATGAAAGTTATTATGAGCCTTCAAAATAAAAAATTGAATTTGGTATTTCCTAGACAAAATGGTTGGCTTTTCTAGTTCATTTAAATGGAATTTAATGTTGTTATTTTAGCACTTGGTATACAAAATATATGTATGTGTGTGTATATATATATAGGGGCCTATTCAAGGGAGAACTGAGTTGTTTGTGGTAACTGTGAGAA
>NC_037533.1:16571074-16572107 GCF_001531365.2 Cynara cardunculus var. scolymus | reverse complement strand
TATATATATATATATGTATGTGTATATATATATATGTATGTGTATATATATATATAGATTTGGGATCATGTGAGATCAAGGGTTTTTCGTGAGATCCGTAAGACCAATTCTCAGCCCTTGGATTAGAACTACAATCTGAACATTCATAATCACAAAAATTGTCACGAGACTTCTCAATAATCACAAAATTGTCACCGTACAACTTTAGACCATTAGATCATTAGCTTATAAAGGTAATCAATGAACATAAATTGGTCTTACGGGTCATAAAAACCTTTGTCTCATGTGAACCCAACCCTATATATGTATGTATATATATATATATGTATGTATGTATGTATGTATGTATATATATGTATATATATGTATGTATGTATATATGTGTGTATGTATATATGTGTGTGTGTGTGTATATATATATATATATATATATATGTAGAGGACGTTTCTTGTAGTATTTTGTTGTGAAAGTTCAATGTTATTTATGTTGTCTCATGGGTTTTACGAAAATAGTATGGCCGGTCTCACATGATCCCAGAGTCTGTATATGTATAAATGGATTTGGGATCATGCGAGACGATGATATTTCCGTAAGACCATAAGGCGTAGGCGGTGTCGACCACAATTTCCCAAAAGAGAAGCAGACCCAACGAGCTCATTTGGCCACGTCTTTGTGAGCTCTTTCTTTGAACCGGATTTGCTTTCAAAAACATCGGTAGATACAACATCCCCTAACACTGAACCTTTACAGTGTTTTTCACTGCAAAGGTTTATTGTTTTTCGTACTTTCACGATGTTTTGCTTTCACTGTGAAGGTTTGTTGTTTTTCGTACATTCACTAAGTCTATATATATATATATATATATATATATATAAGGATCATGTGAGACCAGCCTGTTTTCGTGAGACCTGTGAGACCARCATTTTACACTTGAAACTTCACAGCAAAATGCTGTGAAGGTGACTTTTTAAAACCTTCACAGTGTTTTTGCTGTGAAGGTTCGACTTTTTTGAAACCTTCACAGTGTTTTTG
>NC_037533.1:16535615-16570974 GCF_001531365.2 Cynara cardunculus var. scolymus | reverse complement strand
TTTAAGAGTTTAAGAGTTTAAGAGTTTAAGAGTTTTAGCCAAATGCATTATAAGATAGTATAGATATTTTGTCATACAGTAATTACGGTTAGCCAACATAAGTACAATTGACAAAATTAATTAAGAGACAGTCTTGAACCGTTAAGAGGTGAATTTTTGTTTGGTATTTTTTTTGTCTCTTAATGGTTCCATTAAGAGGCAGTCTTGAGTATCCCTTGACCATTCAGCGCCCTGTTTTGCACATTGAACAATTATCAAATAATTATATTTCATTTTGCACTATATTATAAGAGTATCTCAATCATCTTATATCAAATCATTCAGCAAATGACAAACAATTGCTTAGTAAAAAACAAAAAATTATTTGATAAACGTTGATAGTTTGTATTGTTTCTAATTATAATAAAATCATGTGCGAGTTTATCCAACAAATTACATATAAATTATATTTCAAATTAACAGTATTATCAGATTATGTCATTATTTTATAAGGGATTGTTTGTTTACCTCTTAATAGTTCCATTAAGAGGCAACATCTGAATCGTTAAGAGGTGAATCTTGTTTGACAAAATAAAAGTTTGTCTCTTAATGGTTCTAAAACAATCTGAATGATTTTGTATCTTGGATCTCCCTTAACCATTAAGAGCCCTAATTTCATTGTACACAATTACCAAACAATTATATTTCATTTTGCACTATATCATGAGAGCCTCTTAATTTAATAAAAAACAATTGAATTAAAATCTCAAATAATTATATTATTTTGTGTAAACTATGTTTTTCGTTCTTGTAGTTTGTGGAAAATTGCTATTTTTGTCAACATGCTTTCAAAATTATGGTTTTCCTCCTTATGGTTTATAATTCACGAGCAAGGTTCAAAAGGAAAATAAAAATTTAAAGATAAAATAAAAACAGAGGAACACCCTGATAACTATTAATCTGTACTGTATGTACACATATATACAAGTAATTGAAGATGTCTTATGCTTTTTATGCACATGTGCATATTTATGTACACATGCATATCGTATTGATGAATAGTTACAAGAGTTTTCGTCAGCTTTTCCTTTTTCATGAATTTCCTCCAAACTTGACCATATAATCCATTATCTGTTTTTGTTCATACAGTGTATAATTCATTGTTGTTTTTGTTTCTATAATTTAAAATTTATTGATGTTTTGTTTTTCATACTTAACAGTAAAACCATAGACAGACTCGGTCCCATGAATGAAAA
Organism: Cynara cardunculus var. scolymus; assembly: GCF_001531365.2. Lineage (NCBI taxonomy): Eukaryota > Viridiplantae > Streptophyta > Magnoliopsida > Asterales > Asteraceae > Cynara > Cynara cardunculus. The sequence goes on along the minus strand of NC_037533.1, from coordinate 16,569,739 downwards.
CATCAACGAATGAACCATAAGGATGGTATTCGATTGATTTGACCTTGAGTTCAAAAGGTCAAAAGTGCCTGGAGGTCCCAGGTTCGAATCCAAGGAGGAATAAATATCTCATTGTGGTCACAAATAATGAAATGCGGTGACTCCGAGCTACCAACAAAGCGGGTTATTGTCTTGGGATTAGTCGGCTCGTATAACGGGTTGGATTTCCAGATTAATAAAAAAAACATTAATGAATTATAAAATATAAGGACTAAAACTGTAATTTTTAAAACATAGAAACTAAAATCGTAATTTTTAACAAACTATAGGAAGTAAGAATGTAACTTATTTTCAATTTTTTTAAGAGTATATATCAAAGGAGACCCGTTTCCCTACCCATTTCCGTTTGGGTTCACAAACGCCGTCGGGGGGAAATCGGAATAACGATCGGAAAATGCAGTCCGCCGAGCAGTTAGTACTCGATCTCAGCAGTCCTGATCTTCGCGAAAATGCGCTACTTGAGCTTTCCAAGGTATGTGTACTCACTGAACTTCCGTTTTGGTGGATATGTTGGTCGTTTTATTCGCTCTTTTTAGGAATTAATTCGCGATGGAACCTAAGATTATGTGGATTTCTGAAGTTACGAGTTTGAAATTCGTGTTGAATTTGATGATTTTGAGGTGTGTGAACGTGAATTTGATCAATTGTGGTATTCAGTTAGGGAATTGTGTACGCCAACGAGGGCATAAGCTGTTAACATAACTTTCGTTTTATTGAGAGAATCATATACAAAATCGACATCTGACCTTGTTTGTGCCTCTCTTTAATTGGAATAAATATCAAACAACTGGATGTTATTAACCAGCTTTACCAATTCGCCTGTTATATACTGTAATGGTCGTCAAAGAATTGGTCTTTACTACTATAGATGTGAATCTGCCTTCTGTTTTACTTTTTGGAACTATAAATTATTTCTTGATTTCGCTTCTTCTATGTGGGATTCTTTTTGGACATTTGGTACTATTGCTGCACTCATTCTGGTATGCCTAAACGACTTTTTGTGCCTCTGTTTCTTCTTCAGAAGAGAGAACTGTTTCAGGATTTGGCTCCACTATTGTGGAACTCCTTTGGTACCATTGCAGCTCTGTTACAGGTCTGCTCTACTACTGATAAGATACTTCACTTTTTCTTCATATGTGCAGTATAGATCTTTTATGGATTTTCAGTGTGTCCGTCTCACAATAATTCTCAAAGTTTGTGTCTTTTCCTTTGATCTGCAAGACTCATCTTCACACACAATAAGTAGTTGTGGCCTATTCTATTTAATCTCCAACAAAGAAACCGACATATATAGCATTATCTAAGACACTACAGGAAATAATTGAATAATATAAAGGAAGGCGAATGTAATGGAATTTGGAACATAATTGCAAGAATATTGCATTCGAGGACATTAACTTATTTCTCATTCTTTTGCTTGTGTTATTGGGTGTTGGACCAGGCTTTATTGAGCTTATTCGAGGACATTAACTGATTCCTCTTTCTTTTGCTTGTGTTATTGGGTGTTGGGCCAGGTTTTATTGAGTCTTGAGCTTACTTGGGCACTTGTATCTTTTATGGTGTTAAGGATGAACTGGCTAGAATTTCGCACTTACAGTTGAAGTCTCCATACCATGATTGTCTGTTCAATATTTCTATGTTGTTCCGGATTTATTGATATCTCTATCTCACCAAAATCTTATTGAGTAGAAAGATTCAGCTTGGCTTCTTTCATATAATTAATTCTGTTCTATTTTTGTTCTATTCCATGTCTATTTTATTTGTCCATCATTTCTTTATGTCCTTATAGATGGGAAATGTTTAGTTTCCATTAGTGACAAAAGCATACAGATTCCTGGGATATGCAGTTGGCTAAAGCTCTATTGCCATAAAACATGGATTCACTATTCTTGTACTCTTGTGCCTTTCGCTTTGATGATTTACAGAATTCATAAAATGCAGTATTCTGTCATGTTTAATAACATAACTGATGCCAAGTCTTGCATTTTACAGGAGATAGTTTCAATATACCCCTTTCTCTCACCACCCAACTTGACTCCAGCTCAATCAAACAGAGTCTGCAATGCACTTGCGCTTCTTCAGGTGCACCTTTTAGTATCTGTACCTTTTTTTGTTGCATTTTCAGGCTTCCGAATCTTGATTCTCTTGGTTGAATACTAATTGCTATGGTTCGTAGTTTTGTTCATAGATAATGGTGAAAACCATGTTTAAAGTAAGATCCTGTATCACCATTCAGCATTACAACTATAATCATAGCTTATGTAATCTAGTGATTTGTTCTCTTTCATCTAGCATCAAGTACACATAGTTTCCTTATGTATTGACTTATATTATTCAAGTTTAGTTAACAGCAGGTACTTAGTATACTTAGTCTTTCATCCTCATAAATTTGTTTCCTATCAGCTTCTCTCATTGCTGTTTACCAAGATTTGCATTTATAATGTCATGGATCAATGAAAAGGCCATTTTCATGGAAGATTGGGACATATGATATAACAAATGAAAATTTAAGTTTGTTGCAGTTGGTGGGAATGTATGATTTTTTTAGAACATCATTCCAGGTGATTTTGTCAAAGCCACTTTTTAGCTGTTCTAAAATTGCAATTTTCAGTTAGACATATGGAAATGCAATTAGAACACTCAATATTTGTGGTCATTTGGTTTAGTAACATTCACATCTGCTTTTGGCTCAATGTCCTGGATAGTTAGAACTTGGTTTAGAGTTTTGTCTTCTCTTAGTTTGATGATTATTGACTGATGCAATCATGTTTTTTCTCTTTCCTTATTTTTTCAGTGTGTGGCTTCCCATCCAGACACAAGAATGCTGTTCTTGAATGGTAACTTCTTAGTTTTATGTCTGTGGTGTTGCTTTGCATCTCTTTCAAGTCATGAAATCAACAAATCACCTTGCTTTCCAATAGTCTTATGGTTGTTGTGCACTTGTGTTTCTTTGCATCTCTCTCGAGTCATGAGATCCAACAAATCCCCATGATCTCCGATAAAGTTTGTGTTTAAAAAAGTATTACCAGATTCTCTTGTATCCCCAGGAACCAGAATGAACTTGTGCATACTCTTTGGGTTGCCTTCACTAACCAATCCAAATAATAGGCAAACCAGTGGCAAATAGTGTATAACTAAATCACAAGAAAGAAGTGTTTTTTATGATGGTTGAGAAGGATACATGCATGAGGGGATGAAAGTGTGTGAGAAATGATATATCCTTTCATACTTATCTTTTAATATGTTACAATATAATTAAATTGGAAATAAGTCATCTTCTACTATTTCATTGCTAACCAAACATGTTATATCCTTCTCTTTTCTTATCTTTATCGCCTGAAAATCTTATGAAATGCAAGTCAATAAGAACGAAATTAGCAACATAATAAAGTATAGCTTCCTCTTCTTCTTTCATCCACAAAATATTACCACCGTATTTTGTTACCTCTATTTTAAATTCTAGCAGTCAATACTCCCACTCTATAGAATAGAATCAAAACTGGATCCTAATTTAGTGTAATATCATATTTCTATTAAGATGAACTAGCTTGATAAGATTTCTAACATTTATGAAGGTAGCCATAACCCATATTTAGATGTATTTGTGTACTGCACTTAAGTATTTAATATACCGCATACCAAAATAACATACGGAATGAGCCACAAAACCATGCTAACGACTATCTGTACCAGTTTAGCACACCCACACCCACGCCCATACCTCAAACCAACCATTTATCGAGTTCGGTAACATCATTCAGACATGAATAGAATCACAGATGATACCTATTCAAGTGAAGTATTCTGTAAAGTATATCACATGCACACACTTGTTTCAATTCGACTCCTAGAGAAGATCAGTGTCAACATATTCCTTGCTCATTCCTGGAATGTCAACAAGAAAATGAGCTGCTTTACAAGGGTGAGAGATCTCCATCAATTCCATAAATAGTTAACTGAACATTTTGTTTCAGCAAAAAATAAAAACAAAACAAGAGAAGGAAAAATAAAGAAAATAAAATTGGTAAATTTTGTTTGCCAGCATAGAAAATATGCTTTCAAGTTGATTCCAGATCAAATTATTACTTCTATTATTACTTGCCCATCCTTGTAACTTTTTGAAGTGCATCAAGTTTTCCGCAAGATAATTGACAATTTTTCAACAAATTTGTTCATTTCTGCAGCTCATATTCCTCTATATTTATACCCTTTCCTCAACACTACGAGCAAATCAAGGCCATTTGAGTATCTGAGGCTTACTAGTTTAGGTGTCATTGGTGCCCTGGTGAAGGTACTTCATTTTTTCTTACTATTACTCTCTCTTTTTCATATACCTTTCATTTCCAGCTTTTCAGATGTTCATAATTTCTCCCTTTTGTCACAACTTAACAAGCCGGGGGTCTTCATGGAAACAACCGCTCTACCCTTTGGTGGGTAGAGGTGAGGTCTGTGTACATCTTACCGTCCCTTGACCCCACCTCCAAGTGGGATATTAAGAGTTCGTTAGGTTTGTTTTTCTTTTTCTTTTTGAGTAATGCAAGACAATTTTTTTCCTGGAGCGATATGGAAGGATGACGTTCCATAATTGGGAACTGATATCTTTGACATACAATATGACCTTCATATTTTTAAGTGGGCTGCAACTGTTTATTTGACATTGAGCATTTGGGCAGGTTTTAATCTAGTTTTTGTTGTGCATTTATCTTATTAGTTGAGATGAAGTATTTCGACACGGAACTTCATTATTTTACGAGTGAACTTTGATTTTCGTCCCTGATCCTTAAAAACTGCTCTTGTTTGCAACTCGTTGCTTATTTTCATCCTTAAAGCCTGTTATGTTAAGGGTAATTTGGTCTTTTTACGCTTCTTTTATTTAACAGGTCGATGACACAGAAGTTATCAGCTTTCTGCTTTCGACAGAAATAATCCCCCTGTGCCTGCGCACAATGGAAATGGGAAGCGAATTGTCAAAAACAGTTGAGTTTTAGCTTTTCTCTTCTTTCTTATGCCGAACTATTGCTTTGTAATGTCCAATACAGATCTTTCCTTTTTATCGTCATCTGGCATCAATTTTTTAATTTAGTACGGTAAGATCCCACATTGATTTGGGAGGGGAACTAAGGTTACCTTATAAGGGTTTGGATACCTTCTCTACTAGACGCGTTTTAAAACCATGAGTCCAGGTGTGTGGACAAGGTGAACAATATCTGGTGTGGTTAGATTGGGATGCTACAATCTGGGGAACGGGACTGGTTTGCCAGCGAGGACGTTTACCAAACACTTACCCAGTAAACACTTACCGGTAAAATTCAACACAATCACTTATTGGGTAAGATTTTAGTTCACCAAAAAGGCATCGTATGCAACAATTTACTCGGTAAGTGCTAACTGTAGTAAGTCGTCGCCATCACTTACCAGGTAAGACTCTTGGTCCTTGCCTCGCTCTAACCGGGTAAGATTCTTGGTCCTTACCATATACATCCAGTAAGTTAATGTGACTTGGCAAGTGCTTACCTAGGTAAGCGTTTGGTAAACGGCCCCTAAGATTGTTTTATAAGGGATTGGATACCTTCTCTACCGGACGCATTTTAACACCGTGAGTCCAGGTGTGTGGATTAAGCGGACAATATCTAGTAAGGTTAGCCTGGGATGTTACAAGTACATTTCAGTTCTCTCTTATTGTCTTCCATTTTTTGCCATTGCGTGGGCTCATCCATTCTGCAGGTTCTTACAAAAGTTTATTGTATGAAGAGTTATTGCAATCCCTAGAGTTTCCCTTTTTTCTTTTGAGAAGATTTTGTGTGATCATTAGGAGAAAATTAATTTGACTCCCCGTGTTTTTTTTAAAAGAAGAAACTTTGTCGGGGTTGGTGATGTTTGCATAGAGTCGGATCATGAGGAATTTTCATTTTCGTGAAAAGGTGAGAACAAGTGAAGATACTTTTATATTGTATGAATGTTACTTTTCTTGTGTGAATGTTGTAACTTTCACACAATATAAGGGTATCTTCATGGTTCTCACAACAAATCTTTACACAACTATACGAATTCCGTCGTTTTTTCTCACGTTCTCATGAAAAGGGGTTGTTCTCATTGGAACCCAACCCCGTATGTATACTTGCGCTCATGGCAATGTGTGAGTGGGGTTGTGGCTCCAATATTTTTGGTCTTCATGGAAACAGCCGCTCTACTTTTTGGGGTAGAGGTCAGATTTGCATACATCTTACACTCCTAGACCGGTAGACCCCACCTTCAGATGGGATATATTGGGATAATTTGGTTTATAAATTCTGACATGAAAATTTGTGGAGCTGTTGTCCGCTTTGTGGAAATCTGATGAAAGGTTGAATGATCCCAGGTTGCGACATTTATAGTTCAGAAGATCTTGTTGGATGATGTGGGGTTGGACTACATATGCACGACAGCTGAACGGTTCTTTGCAGTTGGTAGGGTTTTGGGAAATATGGTTGCCGCACTTGCTGAACAACCCTCTTCCCGCCTCTTGAAGCACATCATCCGCTGCTACCTTCGCTTATCCGATAATCCAAGGTTAGTCAACTTAGTCAACCACGTTACCAACATCAACTATAAAAGCTAATGTTTACATATATATGATGTAAAACTTGCAGGGCATGTGATGCTTTGAGGAGTTGTCTTCCAGATATGCTACGGGATGCTACTTTTAGCAGTTGCCTTCGTGTAAGCATTCTGCATTTATATATATATATATATATATATATATATTATATTTCAGTAATTGGAAGATGCAAGTAATAGCGAGACATGATAGAATAAACATTTGTTGTCCCCTGTTTGGTGCCCATTAGACTAGGATATATATATATATATAGAGAGAGAGAGAGAGAGAGAGAGATAGAGGAGCGATCAAATACAAACCGTGCAAACCACCCTCATCCGTCGATTTCGTTGTTTAATCTTATGAAATTTTTTCATGAAATTGTTTAATCTTGTGAAATTGTTTCATATAATACTTTTTTTTGATGAAGTTGTTTCATATATGGTTATGAAATTGTTTCATATAATACTTAATGAAATTGTTTTATGTATTTCTCTAAAATTAAAATAATGAAGATGATAATATCCATGATTAACACCCTCTATAACAAAAATGATCAATCAACCTCTCATAATTACAAAAAAATGAACAAAATGAAAAATTATGATCGGTTGAATGAGGTTTGTACGGTTTGTACAAATAACGTGATTTGCAAACTAAACCTCCTCTCTCTCTCTCTCTTTATATATATATATATATATATATATATATTATATTTCAGTAATTGGAAGATGCAAGTAATAGTGAGACATGATAGAATAAAAATTTGTTGTCCCCATTAGACTAGGACATGACGGGATTTTGTCCTTACTGAAATAGGTGGAAAAAGATTATGGTAAAATTACTAAAAACTCCGTGTCAATTTAAAACCCTAAAACCTTCCACTGTTTTTTCACCTGCTTTCCTCGTCCAATCTTGTCATGTCCTATCCAGTCCCATCTTGTCCAATTTTGTTCTTAATGAATCTGGGTTTACATTTTGTTATGCGTGAAATGACGGAACAAAATTTTGTTGTCCCACGACATTAGACTAGGACAAGAAGGGATTGGGTTTTTTTGTCCCACCAAAATAGGTGGAATATTGGTAAGTTACTAAACTGCTCATCATTAAAACCCTGTAGCCTTGTTCAGTTTAGGGGTGCTCAAAACCGGCCAACCCCACCCAAAAAAAAACTCAACTCGAGGTAACCCGTCACATAGTTGATACAAAATTAGGCCAAACCGCATCTATGGGGTTGGAATTGGTTTGGGGTCATTTGAACCCAACCCAATCCAACCCGATGCACCCGATTTCTTCTTATATTGTGGATTTAATATGATTGTTAAGTCCTTGATTAAATATATTTACATTGGACCAATCCGCAATTAGCTATATTCAAAATTGCACTACAATTTCAACCGTAATTTTACTTTCTTATTTGCATGAACTTTCAACCTTCTTTTTTGAGTTTGTTAAGTTTTTTTATATGTTCTCATTTTAATTTTACTTCTTTTAAACACAAATGCTTAGCTAGATTGTAAAATGGTGTATCAAAGTTTCAACCTGACCAACCCAACCCGCACATTTTGGGTTGGGTTGGATTGTAATTGTTCAAACTTCAAGCATTGGGTTGGGTTGTTCAAATGCTTTCAACCTGGCCAATTCTTTGACCTGCCTACCTCACTTTGGGGCTGTTTGATTGGTTTTCCGTCAAGTCCTCTACAGATAAAGATGTCTATGCGCATTAATCTGTCTGTATAGATTGAGAAAGATTTTGTCTGGAAGGGTTTTTTGATTGATGGAACAAACATGTTTTTTAATTGGGAGGGGCAGGCTTGGAAAAAACTTGGTTTTCTGCATAAAGCTCCCCTCTAGAAGCTTACTGAATAAGACACTTTCTATAACATTAAGCCACTACCAAAAAGTCGTATATAGCTAACTGAATAAGCTATGAGTCTCATTAAGCACCCAAATTATCTTGTCCAGTCCTGTCCAATCCAGTCTGGTTCTGAACGAATGTGGGTTTGTACAGGAGGATCCAACAACGAGAAGGTGGCTTCAACAACTGGTTCATAACGTTCAAGGGCCTCGCGTCGGTCTTCAGGGAGGTGGAGGATTTGATCACATGTTGGTGAACTGAAACAAAGTTTGGTGTTGTTATGATTTAGAGACTTGGGGAAAAAGCTGTTTTGAAAACTTAAAATAGCAGTTTGTTTATATTTCTAGCTATCATATTCTTCATCATGTGTATATCAAAAACTAAACTGCTTTATTATTGAATTTATCAAGGGATTTTGGTTTATGATTGTGTAATCCAAAAGGGCAAAGGAACAATAGTTTTATGATTGTGGTAACTAAGGCGGCGCTTGTTTTTTTAAGAGGTGCTGAAATCTGAAGTCTGATTTCACTTCTGACTTCTTATAAGAGGTGGTTTTGGAGTCTGAAATCTGGATCAGTAAGATTATTTGTTTTTACGTCTAAAGTCTGAAATTTGAACGGTTAAACCAGTGCGAAAATATAAATAATAAATAGTTTTTTTTACAAAAGTATAAAAGATGAATAGTTTTTGCTGATAAATCTCTTCCAGCCCTGAAAATATGAACCATATGATAGAAGACGATAGTTATTGATGTTAAAAGAATCAATTGAACCAACAAAAAAGGTTCTTATAAGAATCACCATTGTGGAGTTCTTGATGAGTTCTTAATTTGATGAGGTTGACTTGAGGTGGCAATAAAATGTGCAAAAAATTTATTGTAAGAACCTCCATTGTAGATGCTCTAAATCCTTAGTGTGGTATTTCAATATCAGGGTTTTTTTTTTTTAAAACCAGACATAGAAGGGGAAAAAATTAAAAATGGAACTTTACGCAAAAAATATGACTTTACGTAGAAAATCTATTTTTTGCGTAAAGCTTTTTGTGTGAACTCCCATTTTTTGTGTATACTTCTTTTTTTAACTTATTTTTCTTTTCTTTTGACCTGAAAATAAAATTTTCACATAAATTCTTGTTCTACATAAAGTTTTTTTCATAAACTCCTTTTTTAACTTATTTGTATTTTTTCTTTGATCTGAAAATAAACTTTATACAGAACGTAAAGTTTTTTTTTTGTGAACTTCAGTTATTTGAGGAAATGGGTTTCTAACATGGCTAAAAAATAAGTCGTTTTATAAAATGGCTATTTACGTAAGTTTTTGCCAGAACCTCGGTCATTTTCCCCTTACCACGCACCAAACACACTAAACATGCATTAAACACCTATAATCTTGTTTGGTCCAACACGATGGATGGCCTCGATACTATCTTGATTAGGTGGAGGTTCAAACGAGAATGCCTCCATTTTACAAGAACACGAGAACACCTTTATTTTACAAGAACACCTTTATCACATGTGATAATACACGTGAGGGGATCTGGTGGTATGCGTAAGACGTGTTCTACGACTTAGGCCACGCCAAAGGTTGTCTACGTCTATGATTTAGCATCACATGTGATGGTCTTGATGGATTATAGTAGCATATCAACTACACATTTATCACATGTGATAATACATGTGAAAGGGCTTAGTGATGTAAAGGCAACTTGCCCCACAACCAAGATCGTGCCGAAAATTGTCGACGTCTCTGATTTAGTATCACATGTGTATCATATATGATGGAACTATATTATCACATGTAATTGTCTATTGTAAAAGGGTATTCCCACGTTCTCGTAAAATGTAGGTGTTCTCGTTTGAACTCTTCCCACTGATTATGCCACAACCCAAATCACTATCATACCATAAATCAAGGAGCTATTTGTTGGATTTTCTATTAAGTCATATATAGATAAAGTTGTCTACGTAGATTAATTTATCTATATAGGTAGGGAACAATTTTTGTTTGAACGGGTTTTTTCATAGACGGAAGAAGCATGATTTTTAATTTGGAGGGACATTGTTGGGAAAGAAACTTGACTTTCTGTACAAAGCTTCCCCCTATAAGCTTGTTAAATAATCCATTTTCTATATCATTAAGCCACTACCAATAATTCCTGTATAACTGATCGAATAAGCTGTGAGTTCCATTAAGCTCGTTAAACTGCTAACAAAAAGACACTAAGATGGAAGATTTAGCAGCCCACTGTCATAGATCATAAACATTACCATTTTGTGTAGAAGAGAGACATCACATGATAAATAATTTATACACGAATAATGGGTACGAATATATCGTTACAAACGACATTAGTCGTCTACAGAAGCTTTTTTAAACGTATTTTAGAATAACCACGGGACCATTTTCGAGCAATCAATAACACCTTGTTATCTCCTAAACGATTCTTCAACCTGCTAAAGTTTAGTCGAGCACGACTAGCGTCAACCAACCGTTAAGCTGAGATTTCCATGAGAAATGCCATCACTACTCCCAGCACAGCACCTGCTGCAACCTGCAATTAAACCATTTGTTCACCTTTTGATGGCATTTGCAAATTTTAAACCAACTTTTCCCAACAAACATGAATGAAATGAAGAATATGCAAACAAAATTGTCATTCTAGAATTGTAATCTTCTGATCATAATAACGCTTTTTGACCCGTATCCTTTCACTACCATCTCGAATGGCTCGCTTCCATGAAACGGGTACCATAAAACAAAAATGATAAAAAAAGCAAAGCAGAACAAATAAATGAACCCTAAGACCATCTCCAATAGTGTAATATCCCATGGCAACCAACCGTACCAGATATTATCCACTTTGTCCATACCTAGACTCATGGTTTTAAAACGCTGTCTGATGGTGGAGTATTTTGTCCCTTATAAAGCACCCTTCGTTCCCCTCCACAACCGATGTGTGATCTCATAAATGGGGCCACCAAATATCAAATTCTAGAAATGGAATCTTCTAATCATAATAAGGATTTTAGGCCCATATCATTTCATTACCATCTCGAATGGCCCGTTACCATGAAATGGGTCCCCACAAAACAAAGATGATAAAAGCAGGAAAGCAGAATAAACAAATGAACCCTAAGACCATCTCCAATGGTGTAACATCTCAGGACAACCAACTACACCATATATTGTCCGCTTTCTCCATACCTTGGACCCACGGTTTCAAAACGCGTCCAATAGGGGAGGCATCTATGGTCACTTATAAGACAACATTCGTTTCCCTCCCCAACCGATGTGGGATCTCACAAATGGGTTCACCAACTCTTACACCAAATTTGGTGTAATGAATAATAACACACCACATTTGGTGTAACAGTATTCATCAACATCAATTGGAAAAGATAAAAAGAAATACACCTAGAAACTTACATGCTTTATAAGATTTGGTGTTACCCCTTGGAGATGTCCTAAGCAATACAACTTCTTTAGCGAATGCATCATTATTGGAAACTAACTCCATATTACAATGCATCTCAAGTTAATGTTAGCAACTTCCCAACGATATGGTTCCAAGAAAGGGCTCTAAGCAGTATGGGTTTTATTGTCCGTTTTGGCCTAAGTTTCACTTTCATTGGACAAACATCATAGGATAAAGATACATAACCCATTTTTGAATGTTGAAAATTAATGCAACATTCCATTTTTGGCACGGTTTCAACTCAAGGCTACCTGTTTGCCCGTTAGTGATCATTACAAGGACCAAGGCCAGATAGCATTAAGATCCACAAGATTCATCTATTTTTCATTATTAGAAGATATTTTAGATATTTACTAATAACAATCACTTTCTTAAAGTGTATCCGGTCAAACCTTGCATGTAAGTATGGGCCTATCACTTAAGCAAAAATTACATGTCCTTGTACATACATATATATAGGGAAGGGTTCAAGCAAAGAACACATTTGTTTTACAAAGAAAACACCCATTTACTATAGTCAATCACATCTATACCAAAGCAAATGTGTGTGGCTCTTGGGTCAATTGGCCCGCACACACCACTAGGTCCCCTCATGGGTATCATCACATGTGACAAGGGTGTTCTCGCGTTTTCATAAAATAAAGGTGTTCAATTTTAATCCACCTATATATATAGTGAGAATATGTGGAGCCTTGCTATCCCTTTAAGAAGAGAAGGAAGGTTCCAACTTCCAACATATATAGAGGAGATACAGTCCAAATCTATAGCCAATATGGGACTCTAGCACACCCCCTTCAAAAGGGGCTACGCAGACACATTGTCCCGCAATGTCAAGACGGGAGAGGAAGTTAGACAATTACAAATTGCCTTGTCCCTAAGTGCTAAATCTAATTCTAATACCATAAAAGCTAAATAAACGAAAAAGAATGTCGAGGTAGACTTTTATACTTTGTTTCCCTTGAACTCAAAAGATGATTTACAACAACTTATAATGGTTCGTAGCACCAGACTTGCTGGAATATAGGAACCAAATAACAAACTACTTATTTTCTAGAACTGTGTTTACACATATCTAGGAAAGAAACATAATACAGCCTCCATCTTACATTATCGGTCCAATATTCCAATTTCTTTAAGGGCCCGCTTGGTTTGCTGGATTTGGAATTGAATTCCATTCCAATCCTGTGTTTGGTTTGAAAGCAAGCTTGGATTTGAACTCCCGGGATTAAATGAAATCCCAAAACCGACGGATTTAGAAATCCCTTGGAGATAGTTGTCATTTAAATCCAGATCCCATGAATTTCAATTGTTCCCATCGCATCTCCACCCCGCCTCTTTCATCAAATCTGCCCTAATCTCTCCATAGCCTCCAAACAAACAAATTATTTATAAACAAACAAATATTTACAAAAAATTAAATTCCATTCCAAATCCTACACAAACCAAACAAGACATATAAAAGAATGAAACTCAATTCCATTCCAAATCCTACAAACCAAACACACTAAAGATTCCAGATCCTTCCACGAAATCCAAATCCCACAAAAACATTCCGTCAAACCAAACGCTCCCCAAGTTCTTCACCCACCATCTTGTATCGTAGATACTGGTTACGTCCTCTAGTTTCCCTTTCAAATAATTAATTGGCTAAATTACACAAAAGGCCAGCCTGTTTATCTTACAATTTTGAGTTCCTAGTGTTTAATATTGAACACCATAGCTCCTTGACCAAGTTCTTTGCACTCAAGAAGTAATAGTCCAACTAATGTGGTTGTTATGTTAAGGCTAATTGACATAAATCTTAATCACTCATGAATTCCCTTTTTAGATAACAGAAATACGTAAGTATACACACTTAGACTTATATGAGAGCTAATGAGCTAATAGTAAGTTCCTTGTATCATATAAAAGATATACATATATGCATACATCATTTTTTTGTAAAAAGAACCTAAAGTAATGAAATTACAAGAAAAAATAATAAACAAGAGAATAAGAAAAACAGAGCCTCTCTCTCATTATGCGTTCACACACAAACAAGTAGTTCAAGCAACACCACAACCCACAACCTCTTCCCATCAGCACCACAACCCACAACCTCTTCCCATCAGCACCACAACCCACAACCTCTTCCCATCAGCACCACAACCCACAACCTCTTCCCATCGCCTCCACCACCCACAACCTCTTCCCATCGCCTCCACCACCCACCACTCTTCCTATCGCCTCCACCACCCACAACCTCTTCCCATCGCCTCCACCACCCACAACCTCTTCCCATCACCTCCACCACCCACAACCTCCTCAACATGCCCCAAGCCCCACCACAAAAGAATCACACCACATATACCTCATACATTGCAATAATTCTATTTTTTCTTCTTCCATGCACAAACTTATATATTCCAACTCAAAACACTTGATGTTTCTTCTTTCACTCTAAAAAAATACTGACAACCTACTCAAAAAAATTCATGCTCAGCCGAGAACTGCCAGGTCATAACACCCTATGTAGAAACTCAACTTTCCTTCTCACAAACTTGTGAAAACAAAAGGGGAGTATTTCATGTTATTTTCAAGAATTACCCTGATATAATAAACCCATGGAGAAGCTCTCACCTTTCTAATCTTTCATCTCATTCACCTGTTTGAATTTTTGTTTAGATAAAAAGCATTGCTGCTTTGCAATATGTAGTTGAAATATTTCGGATATCGATGTTGGAGACTTGTGAATCAAAGAAGATGCAAGATAAGCTCTTTTGGTAATAGAAAACAAATAATGGTGATCGAGATGCAAAAGAATTTGTAACTTCAAGGTTACAGAACTCTAATGTAAGTGTTGAATGTCGGGAGAGCTGATTGTTGCAGGTGGAAAGAGTATGACAAAAGAAAAGAAGTTTCTCTCTTTCTAATTAGAAGCGTACATGTATTTAAAAGTGGTGAAAGGGGTAAATGAAGAACCCTTCAAAATATGGAAGGTATCTGTCTCAATGAAGCAGAGGTGAGAAAATTCCTCCTCCATTTTACAATAGAAAAAAAGCCTATTTTTTGGTTTGACAGAAGAGAGAGATGAGAATGAGGGAGCGGAAGCGAATGATCTAATTGTATCCATGAAATCGTTCACGGTGAGTGCATGCGAATGAGGAACTACAGATGCAAGAAAGACAATTTTTGTCTACTGTTAGACACAATTGTATCCATGAAATCGTTCACGGTAAGTGCATGGGAATGAGGAACTACAGATGCAAGAAAGACAATATTTGTCTTCTGTTAGACAAGAGGAAGAGAGGTGATAAATCACAAATTAGAGCCAAACTGACCAGATCAATCAAACAAGAACATGTGTATATGCATGGCGCCAGTAAGTGCTTTGCCTTAAAATATGAATTTTCTTTAAACCCGGTATGTTTCACTACACTCTCCTTAAACCTTAATGAATCAAATTGTAAGATCAAAAAGAATATGATATTTGACAAGTGTGGCGATCCAAGTGGATAGTAAGCATCTATGTGTTGAGTTATTTTTTTCTATATAACCAACTGTCTGTCTATGCATCCCATTCCATTCATTAACAGATAAATAATGTGATTGTTCACAGAAGAAGCTTCAAAGTGCCTAAAACTTGGTCAAGTGGTGATGGAATCTGATTTGGATCTATTTGTAGGCACAGGAAACATAGAAATTGGAATGACATATCCTCTTTTTAACAGCCCAATCCACACTTTACAAATAGAATGATTAAATGGAATAGCATGTTTAAGTATCTTTCTGTTATCAACCTACTACAAAACTTACTTCTCAAAACAATCATTAGTGCAACAAGCTTCTCTCTTGAACAGAACTCATTCATGAGTCAGTACAGCTGGTACTCTAGTATTCGACAAGACTACAATCACAAACACCCACTAAGCCAATGCATGTGATGATTATTAAGATATGCCACCTTGTGGACACTAAAGATCGTAGAAAAACAGTTCCATGTTGCAAAGCAACAAACATGCAAGAAGTTAGATTGCAACCGAACCTGAAATGGAGTGTGACCAAGTGAGTCTCGTAGCGGTCTAACATTGGAAAGTGGATGTTCTGGAGGCAGCTCACAAACAATTTGATTCAATAACTGCATAGAGAATAATATGATTTTTACGCTATCCAAGGAAAGCATTCATAAGTTAAAACATGGGCTGGTACACACTAGCTCTAAGTATTTACGTGGATTTCATTTTTGTAAATACATACTCCTCCGTCCAAAATAAGTGTCCATGTTTCTATTTATGTTTGTCCCAAAATTAGTATCCATATTCAAAGATAAATAGTTATAATTAACTAAATTTCCAATTCTACTCTTAATTATGACACATGAACATAAGAGTTGGTTAGATGGAGAACTTCAATTACTGGAATAATTATACTTTTCTAAAATAATGTGCGTTTTATTAAGGGTAAAATTGTTAGTCAGTTAATAGAAAGTGTAATAATCACGCATTACTAAAAATATGTCCTTCTATTGTGAACATTTACTTTGGGATGGAG
Organism: Cynara cardunculus var. scolymus; assembly: GCF_001531365.2. NCBI lineage: Eukaryota > Viridiplantae > Streptophyta > Magnoliopsida > Asterales > Asteraceae > Cynara > Cynara cardunculus. The sequence continues at coordinate 16,553,261 of NC_037533.1, read as the reverse complement.
GGAGCATCAAATATTATTATTTAAAGTGATATCCTCACCACATCACAACCAAGGTATAAACTTTCTTATACAAACCGTTCAAGAATACTTAAACATAGAGACATACCTCCGCTTGACGACCCGCATGAAGTCTAACACCAGTTGCATCATACATTACCTGTCAAAGAAAAGAATAATCAATCGAGGTGAATAATAAAAATCTTGATAAATGCATATTTGTTTAGATTAGATCAAATTAATGGGTGCTGTGGGCACCAAAGCACAGACACATCAAACTTGTACTACCCATGGTTTTAAAAAGGGTGTGAGATGTGTGCCTCGAGGCGAGGCAGCCCAAAATCACACCTGAGGCGGCGCCTCTCAGTCCCCAGATGAGGCATACGCCTCAATTGTCTGAGGCAGTAACCAAGGCGGTGAGGCGTGGAGAGGTGTACGCCTCAATGCAGAGGCTAAATTATTAAAAAAATGACTGAAACCTTCTCTATTACTTTTTTGAAAACCTTGTTCTTCTCTAGTTCTCCTAACCCCTATCTGCTACTCGTTTTTGTCATTCGTGAGTTCCAATTTTCTCCCATTTTCTTCTTCGGTTCTCTTTGGTTCACGAGAGTATTATGTATATGTAGTATGCTGGATACACTTCTTTCATATTTAATCTCTACTACATGTCACGATCACACTTCTACCCCCACTTTGTTGATATTAAATATTTTTCTTTATGAGTTGTGAGCATATTAATACATACATATATATATATATATATGTTAAGAATAGATCAATATTTTTTCTCTTTGTTACTATATCTATATTTCGTGATTGAAAAAAGTGTATGTAGATTCTTTTGGTAATTTAGTATGGTGTATATATGTATATATAAACACTGTGTCTAGTACTCAAGTGTGAAGTGTGTCTGTGTGTGTATATATATTGCATATATTTTCTGAGTGGAAGCAGCAGAATGCAGATTGGTAAAAATATATTTTATGTAGTATATATATATATATATATATATATATTTCCGCCTTGGGGCTTACGCCTCGGTCTGCCTCGAGGCTTAAGCCTTGCCTCGTTTGAGGAAAACGCCTTGAGGCACGATTCCGCTTTTTAAATCCATGATACTACCAGTGTGAGACAGAAATCACAAATCATTCCTTTCAAAAGGGTCTATATTCTGTAAAAACCTTTAATCTAATTGAAGTATCACTTAACGACACAGATCGGAGAAACCAACATAACAACTCCAAATTCATATTCATTGATTATAAGAAAGGTAAGCTCCTATGAGTCAAAATGTAATTAAACCAGCAAATATGGCTAATCCTAATTGTTACTTTCTATCTTCAACAGAGAAATAATAGCTACTTGTGATCCAGCTTGAGAACAGCGAGAGAACTTGTGGTTGTTCTAGCAGCACCTTTTGAATCACATACCAACTTTTGGTAGGGCCTAGAAATATTATCCTACAATTTTTTCATAAAAGTAGAAAGCAATCTGAAACACTTGTGACAATCTCTAATAAGAAGCAAGGAACATGATGAAATTCGGGTGTTGTAAACACGTACAACACATGCCAAAACCACTGCAATGGCAAATGATGATGAACCAGTGCCCTCTTGTAACCCTATGCACGCAGCAAGAGCTGTAACGGTTGCGGAATGTGATGATGGCATGCCACCGGAGCTAAGCATCCTTCTGGTATCCCATTTCCTCTCTTTAAACCTGCGCATCCAAAGTAACAAACTAAATTTCCAATAAAAGTATAACTATAATGAAAACCACAGTCAAAGCAAAAAAACAATAAAAGTCGTTTTAAGAAACAAAAAGATACCAAAATCTCTGAAAACCCAAGGCCGACTTGCTAGTGACACAATCATATAAGATGTCTATTCTATGGTGCAAAAACTAGCATATGATCCATTTCTCTACAAAAGAGCTAGGTGGCTAGCAATTAGCATTAACCTTTTGCCATTCTTTCCATCGTGTTCTATCTTACCCAAGCCATCAAAACCAACATAGTCCTACATTCCACATCAAATTCCACTAGCAGTTCCTAGTTCAAAGATCAACGCACATCTTTTAGAGAAAAGCAACATATCTCTAACCAAAAGAACTATGGTCAGTTTCCTAAATGCCCAATGATAACAGGCTTAACATAAATGTAACCTCCTTCATGTTTGAATTCTTTTAGGTTTCAATATATAACTCCAGTCAACATACAATAATGTTGCAACACTGACCACATCTTCGTGTGTGTTGTAGGAGAACAAACAAAAGTTCAAAACAAGAATTGTGGAGAAGTTGTTGAATTAAAAACTAAACATAAGACAAAAGAGTAATCAACTAATCATTATAGTTAGTGATTAAAAAGGGTTTGAGGAAACAACAAGATGCACCATACTACACAATCTCATAGGCATGATCTACACTGCATTGCTAGATTAAGAGAAAATAACAAATCAGACCACATACAAAAGAATCACGACACTTGTCATTATGCTTAGGCTTAGCCTGATCAAGCATTTATATAACACTTCCATGATTAATCTTTACGTTCTTATCTACGTTTCAATGATCACATCGCTTCCTCAAATATCTCATAATATCAAGCACACAGTCCTCGAGTGCTCAAGGCAATTCATTCTTTACAAACCTAAAAACTCCAACAAATTTCGAATTACATGTAAAATAAATCCCAAACCCTAGAAACGCCCAATTCAACCACCAGAAATGTCCAAACAAAAACAAGATTTCATCAGAAACAGATATATAGATTCGCACTGAGAGAGAGAAGAAACGTACCAATGCGTAAACACTTTAAGAAACTGTGCGATAAACAGAGACAGAAAAGCAGAAAGAAGAGGGAGATTCGACGGCAAAGCAGACGATTCAGATGAGTAAGAACGAAGACTAGAAGACGCATCAGCCGCTGTGATCACCTCGTCCATCACAAATACGGAATCGAAACCTCCCCTTCTTCCTAAAAATGGCTGTTAATCGTGTGGATTTTCCAAAACCCTCATACATCAACAACAATGAAATTCCAAGAACAACGCGACAAATTTATAAATCCATGATCGTTGGATTTGGGCGGCGGAAGTTGCAATCAGTGAAAGTAAAGAATTTCGCCATTTCTCCGGGATGGTGGACGTCGGCGACGGACCGATGTGCTATTGACGTTATCAATATTCCACCGAGTTGGGGTGGTTTCTCGATTACGATTTGCAGATGGGCCACACCATAAGCCTTGTGGAATGTGGAGTACATTAACATTTGGATTTAGGCCCATTTAAGTAAGCCCAAATTAGAAGCCCAGTGGCCTAGTTTAAAAATTATTATAAATTTAGTCCCTGTACTATTATTCATTCTACAGTTTCAGTCCTTTAATTTTATTTTATTTGTATGTTGGTCCAAAATTAACGATTTTGTTTCGTTTTGGTCCACAAGCCTAAAATGTGAGTAACTGATTTGTGGGTTCGTTTTGTAATTTATATTTTTCATATAATAAAAACTAAGAGAGAGAGAAAGAGATGAACACAGACTAAAATAGTATGAACATACATCAAAGAATTAAAATTATGGACTGGTTACTGGTATAGAAACATAAGTTGATACAATCTGATCAAACGTATCGATAATAGGCTCTTGGAACTTGTCTTCAGTCTTGGTATTTCGCCTTATTAGGCATGGAAACTGATCCCAAACAGTCTAGAAACCCGATCCACCCGCCCCCGGTCGGGGACCGGGATTCCCCGTTAAACCGGGGACGGGGTCGGGTATCGCAATCCCCGCCCCGTCACGTACCCGTATATATATTAATTAACAAATTATATTATATTATTTATTTCTATTAAATCGGTAAATGGTAATTTCTATTTCAATATATTTTGGATATTACTAGATGTGGTTTTGGTATTACTCAATACATTTTGGTACATGTGATGTTAATTTCTTTAGATTAAATTTAATTTCTTTTGGTTTTCGATTTATTTATTATTATATGATGATCATATGATGTATATATTTTTTTGTATTGAATTAAATTCCTTTCGGTTTTAGGTTTATTGAAAAATATGAGATTTATACATGTGTAGCGCCTCACACATTTGATTTTAAAAAAACTTACACAACCAGGAAAAATCCATGTTCCCTGTGGGGGGCGGAGATGGGGATGTGATCAAATTCCCCGTTGGGGATGGGGATGGAGATAGGGACAAAGATGGGGGATCAGGGATGGGGACTGGGGTCCTCATCCCATTACCATACCTATGCCTTATGCTACAAAGTATCGTTGTTGATTTGTCGGAATCATTATTATTCTTGCATTTCTTTTATTCACTGTGCAGTATGCAATAAACCTTATATACATTATGTATGCAATTGGACGCAACCAGGCCTAACTCTTCGAGCACACTATAATAAGACGTGGATCAACCGTGAATCGTGATGAGAAATACTGGGAATAGACTTCATTCAAGCCTAAATTAGGAACGGGCTAATAACAACAGCAATAGCAAAAGAAGGATTTTGTTAGCGAGCCATCATTATTCCCTACACTGTAAGAGATAGAGGAATAATCGCTCATATACGTGATTTGATAAAAGCAAGCCCTGATCAATTATAAGTGTGTGTCTTAATCGGTTAATCTGACTCCTTAAGCCAGGTCAAAAACAACGGGAGAGGTTATGCATACTTAAACACATCCGTTTTAGCCTCCCACGTTAGTCTCCCTAATGGCCGACCTGAGTCTCGTTCCTCATGCCAGCACCTTTTCTCCTTACCGAACCAAAGTCTTCTGATGGCAATAAATTTAATTGTCGTTAAAAGTCAAGAGGGTGTTTGGTTCAGGCATAAAAATGAAAATGAGTGTGAATTTTATTCCCGCAATTTAACCTTAATGAAAACTTGGGCTTCTGGGAGAATGAACCCATTATATTTATATAAATCAATCATTTTTTTTTCCATTCTCATTAATTACTACTTAATACCTCTAACCAAACACCCTTAACATACGTTTTTTCAGTAACCAAAAGAATCAATTTTATATCCAAGAAAAAATGAATTTTTTCATCGTAATTCAAAACTCCAGAGACGTAATTAACGCAAGCATTTAGCTCAACAATTATGGCAGCAATGACGACAGTTATGGAATAACAGTGGGAATCCCCAAATAAAATAGTCGACATCAGTATTTGATTTGGACTTCTACATATTTGTGGCCTTCGTCTTTTCGGCCATCCGTGTCTTTGATGTTTACTTAAATACAAATACCAAGTAATCGGGTGGTTTGCGCGTCGTTTTAGAATAATGGAGTATTTGAAATAAATTGAAATATGAATAAATTACAACGAAGTTTAACGAGGCTAATCTGACCACTAATTTGATTGACATGAACGGGAATGAAAACAAGTGAAACGGGTTGAAAAATGCTTGTTTGGTTCAGCTACTGTAGGTTCGTAATTAAAATGAAATACTGATAAACGAACAAAAATACAGTTTTCATAATATTTTGTAATTTATTGCGTAAATTATAAACACATTATCACTTGAATGTAAAAGTGTGTAATTTAATATTTATCCAGACAAATATAAAACATAAACATGTACAACACAAATATAAACACAGAACAAATAATATGTTATCAATAAATCTAAACTGTTAATAAACATGAAGAAAACATTACTTAGGGGCCGTTTACCAAATACTTACCCGGTAGAAGCTTATCGGTAAAATTTAACATTATCATCTACTTATTAGGTAAGATTTTAGTCCATCAAAACGGTATCGTATGCAACAATTTACATGGTAAGCGCTTACCGTGGTAAGAGTCGTCACCCCCACTTACCGAGTAAGACTCTTGATTATTGTCTCGCTCTTACCGGGTAAGATTCTTGATCCTTATCATATTCATCCGGTAAGGTAATATGATTTGATGTTCACTTACCCGAGTAAGTGTTTAATAAACGACCCCTTACATATTTCATACATTAACAATCACCCAAAAACAGTGTCTAATTATACATACATACACTGTTGATAACCCATAAATAACATTATTTTGTTTTTAAAAGCATATAACTGATAATATGTTTTAATAGGGTAAATTGCATGGAAAAATAACGTACTTTAACTTGATTCCTATTTTGGATAATGTACTTTCAAAACTTATATTTTGGTACCTAAGATGTAAAGTTTTAAACATTTAAGTACCCGAGTAATCAGTTGAAACATTATTTTTTTTTTCTAATAAACCACAATACATAAAAACTAATTTTAGATTAAAATATTCATGTCAACAAATAATACTGAATTGGACACCACATCACTCGTTACATTAACATGATAACTGGTTAATGTTTCAACTGGTTACTCGGATACTTAAATATTAGAACTTTGCATCTTAAGTACCAATTTTTTTTTTAAAATACACTATATATAAATTAAATTAAAACACGTTATTTTTCCATACAATTTGCTCTTTTAAATATAAAGAAAAAAACAAAAATATAAAAGCTAGTATCTTTTGAATATACCACCGCATCTTCTTTCATCAACTTTTAAGATGACGTCATAATTAATAAAAACCATTTAATATGTCCACAAATAAATGATATAAAGTTAAGGCCAAAATCCAATTCAATTCAAAGGGAGGTGTATGCATCATCTCATCCACATGTTTGTGGGGTCCATTTGACTATGGTCCAACATCAAAATGAAAAGAAAGAGTCAAATTTTGATTGCTATAATTTTAATCTGTCTAAACTATATTATAAAATATTTGATAAAAAAAATTAAAAAATTATTTTTTATGTATAAAGTATTGTTTATTAATGTATATTAATTAAAATTCAAGATCGTAAGTAAATAGCTGTGTAAGTATAATTTATTAAAGTTTCATATCTGAATTCGTGTAACTAACTGCAGATGAACATAATCAAATACATGACAAACATCTCATTTTAAATATAAAAAATCTAAAATATAATTAGGATAGTCATTGAGTTCTAACAGAATACTCAATTATTATCTTTATAAAATGTTATATTATTAAACCAAAAATAAATTATTTTGTTATTAAACTTAAATTATAATAAAAAAATAAGAACTTTTAAATAGTTGATTTGACATTAACATTTATATTTTTTTCTCAAATTTATATTTTATTAAAAAATAAAATCATTATTTCTTTCTTAAAAACACATAAAATCGTATTATAACATCGACAGAGACAAATAATAAAATAAAACATTAAAATCGATATGTGTATCGGTGTATTGCACGAGTACTCTTCTAGTATAGTATAGATAATAGTCTAATAATATTGTAGTAATTTCAAGCTAAATAATTGCACGTGTTGCACACAGTGTCTTAGGCCTAAGACTGATCTTATATCAACCCCATTATGGTCAGTAGGCTTAAAACATATAAATATAAGTATAACATTGAAAGTAAAAAACCTGAAAAGAAACATGAATACAAAAATAATAGTACAACATTGGAGATTGAAAGACCTCAGAACTTGAGTTGGCTGGTGGACTAGTGCAAGGGCCAAGTGAAAAAATGAATAAATTGCGTATATATCCTAAAAGTTTGCCTTCTAAGCAGCAACAAAAGCACAGAGTCGTGCCCACCTATGGCCCTCATATGCATCCGTCACTAATCTAAACCGAGCCTTAATGACTGATATAGACCTAATCTTTAGTTTCAATACTGATCTTTGCTAGTTGATGAATATATCGAACCTCAAATCAATTACTGTACATATTTAGTCAGGAATGTTTGGTTAGTTTTTCATTAAGTCATGTATGGATAAAGTTGTTTGTGTAGATTAATATGTCGGTATAAATTGTGAAGGTTTTTGTTTGTGAAAATTTTGTTTTTAATATATACAAGGAGCATGTTTTATTAATTGAAATGACATGTTAGAAAAAAAAAAAAACTTGGCTTTTTGCATAAAGCTTTATCTAGAAACTTACTGAATAAGTCATTTTAAATATCATTAAGCTATTATCAAATAGTCATTTGTAGCTAACTAAAATATGTTGTAAGGGGTTGTTTGACATTTGATGAATGGTTTTGTGCAAAATGATTAAGTTGTCAGAATGATTAAGAGGCTCTTATGATATAGTGTAAAATGAAATATAATTGTTTGGTAATTGTGTACAATGAAATCATGGCTCTTAATGGTTAAGAGAGATCCAAGATACAAAATCATTCAGAGAGTTTTAGAACCATTAAAATGCAATTTTTTTTTGCCAAAAAAGATTCACCTCTTAACGATTCAGATGTTGCCTCTTAATGAAACTATTAAGAGGTAAACAAACAACCCCCAATTTTTATTAAGTTGCAAACAAACATACTCTTAACAAAAAGTAAAAAAAAAAAATTAAATACAAATAGAAATATCAAAAATACTTATTACTGAAAGCATCATCTCCAACATATTATTCAAAATGGAGAATCGAAAGTCAAGAATTTCAAAGAAAATTCACTTTCATCTCCCACAGCTTCTCCATTTTAGATATTACCATATTAATTATATTATTAAAATATTCAATACAATTAATAAAATATTATTTTTCTCTCATAAACATTTAATTTCAAGATTTCTCATTGGTAGGATTCTTTTTTCCTCTTTTACTGGTAATTTTTTCTGGAAGTTCTCCAAATTTGGAGAATTTCATCATCTTTTTTAGAAGCATCTCCAACAAATTTTTCAAGACGGAGAATTAAAAGTCACAACTTCTTCATTTTGGAGATTATAATATTCGATATCTCTTATAAAATATTATTTTTCTCTCTTGTACATTTAATTTAAAGGATTCTTATTGATATAAATAATCTATACTATATTATAAAGCATTTGACAAAAAACTCTTAAAAACCATTATTTATGCATGAAATACTATGTATTAATGCATATTACTTAAAATTTAAGATTACAAGTAAATTGTGCATAAGTACAACTTATTAAAGCTCCATTTTGAATCCATGTAACTGATAAACATAATAAAATACATGATAAACATCTCGTTTTAAATATAAAAAATCTAAAATATAATTACGATAATCATTGATTTATAACAGAATCATTTTCTTTATAAAAATTATATTGTTAAGCAAAAAATAAATTACTTTGCTATTATACCTAAATTAAATTATAATAAAAAATTGAATTAAAAAATTATACAAAAAAACGAGAATTTGATATTAATATCGATATATTTTTTCAAATTTATTTTTATTCAAAAATAAAAATATTATCTTTATCGGAACCACATAAACGCGTATTATATCAATAGAGACAATAAATAAAACGAAACATTAAAATGAAGATGCATCTCACTGCATTGCGCGAGTACCTTTCTAGTAAAAAATAAATTATATGTCACAAACAATCATTTTTTAAGAGTTCTTCAAATTTGGATAATTTTATCATCTCTCTCCCACTTTCTCAATTTTGAAAAAGGTTTTGAAGAATCTGTTGGAACAAATCATCAAAATATTCATTTTAGAAATGGTTTTATCCGTTATATAATACTAGAAGGGTACTCGTGCGATGCAAATAGATACATCTCGATTTTAATGTTTCATTTTATTTTTTGTCACTATCGATGTTATAATACGACTTTATGTGGTTTTAAGAAAACAATAATATATTTTTTTGAATAAAATATAAATTTAAAAATATCATAAAACTTTGAAAAATAATATCGATGTTAGTATCAAATTAGCTATTTAAAAGTTATTTTTTTGTGTAATTCTTTTAATTCAATGTTTTAATTATAACTTAATTTATGTTTGATAAAGAAGTAATTTATTTTTGGTTTAATAATATAATTTTTTATAAAGATAATATTAAGTATTCAGTTAGAATGACTATCTTAATTATACTTTAGATTTTTTTATATTTAAAATAAAATGTTTATCTTATTACAATTATGGATATCTGTTGTTAGTTACACAAATTAAAAAAATGAAGTTTTAATAAATTATACTTATGTTATAATATACTTGTAAACTTAGATTTTAAATAATATACATAAAAAATGATTTTTAAAGGGGTGTTTGGGATTGCTTATAAATACAACTTATTGACTTATTCCAGTATGACACAAGTAATAAACACTTTTGTGCGTTTGGATAAACAATTTCTATCGATGCCAAACCGGTAATAAGGAGTTTTTGAAGAAGTTAAACTTTTTTGACTTATAATAAGTTGATAAGTGCTTTTATAAAAAAATATAAATTGTTCTAAATAAACAATCCCAAATATCCCTAAAAAAATTTATCAAATATTTTATAATATACTATGGATGATATAAAAGAGTGGGAGAGATATACTTGTATATTCATAAAACACTGTATCTAATTTCAAAGAAACGTCGTCGTTGGGACGGGTGTGGGTCATGTATATGTGTTCTTTTCCCATCCTTGTTCATTTGTGCGACTAGCGATTTTATAGCAAAATACTCGACACCACTCAAACCCTTGCATCGTCACCCCCAAATCTCAGCCATAGAATCTCCTCGGACGACCTTCTACTACTCTATTATCCGGCAACATCTCTATATAATCCAATCCCTTCACCACCCACTCATTCAATCCCATTTCCACAACCCCAATAGCCGTCGATCTTTCTCTTTTGCGGCTTCCCGATTCACTCGTCGGAGAATTTACCAGTTGGGTTTCTATCCAACAGCCGGAATTGTTCGTCGGAGCTTCGAAAAAGATCAAAGTTTGTTGGGGTAAAACCCGGGATCACCAGTTGTAGACATCACGGCTATACACGGAGTAAGGCGGTCACTTGTACATGTCCGATCAGTACGAGGGAAGAACGCCATAGCTGTTGAAAGTAATCCTTCTACGCACGGCGGACGTGGGGCTTTGCCTTCTGAAGGCGGTAGTCCTTCCGACCTCCTCTTTCTTGCCGGCGGCGGTTTTTGCTCCACCTTTGTTCTGATCCTAGCCTAGGTCTTTCTAGGTTTGGGTTTCAATATATATCTATACACAATTGTATCGTTCTTGTTATATATTTCATATCCCCCAATTAATCGAAGAAGATGTTGAGGATCAAGAGGGTTCCTACTGTTCTTTCCAATTACCAAAAGGAAGAAGTGGAGGAAGGTGGTGCCGCCGGTGGTTGCGGTCGTAATTGCATGAGAGACTGTTGCCTTCCAGGTGTTTGTTAAATTGCTTTTCTTTTTTTTACCTCGAATTCCTTCTTTATCTTATTACAATTTGCGTACTTTATGTAATTGTTTCTTGATTTTTTAAGTCCTTATTGCTTTTCCAAGTAATGGTTAATAAATCGTTGTGGGGTTTTGATTTGATACAGGGGCAAAGCTACCTTTGTATGCTTTCCGAAAATCTGATAAGGTTGAATCCAGTGACAAAAAGGAGCCTCCTTTTGCTTTCTTGGATTCACTCCTTCTTGGAGAGGTAATATTCAAATCTAATGGTTTACTTTTGTGGGTTTCGATTATTGAATTAGGCTAAGATTGTTTGTTTTTACAGTGGGAAGATCGCGTGGAGAGAGGGTTGTTTCGCTATGATGTCACTGCCTGCGAAACGAAGGTAGGCATGAATTTTTTTTGTATTTCGTGAATGTTTGATAAGATGAACTAACAAAACAATGGCCTAAGGTTATGTTTGGCTACCATAAATGAGCCTATTGAAAAAGATTAGCCATAAGCTAGCTGATAAAGCCACTTTAAGTAGCTTTTCAATAAGTTTCAATGGCTTTTTTCCACCCTTTTCCCTATTTTGCCCCTTGTATTTTTCCAATTAGTTTCTTCAACATATATTTTTAGGTCACTTTACACTGTCATCTAGCTTATAAGCTAGTTTTTACCGAACAGGACTAGATTATCAGCTAGCTTATTAGCTAACAACTAATAGCTAGCTTAACAACTAATTTTCCAAACATTACACAATATCATCTCCCTAATCATATATGTAATTGAACAGGTGATTCCAGGAGATTACGGGTTTGTTGCTCAGCTAAACGAGGGTCGCCACCTCAAGAAGCGTCCAACTGAATTTCGAGTGGATAAAGTTCTTCAGCCATTCGATGGGAGCAAGTTCAACTTCACTAAAGTTGGGCAGGAAGAGATACTCTTCCAGTTTGAATCAAGTGAAGACGATGAAGTCAAGTTCTATCCTAATGCTCCTATTGATGTAGAACGTTCCCCTAGCGTCGTTGCCATAAATGTAAGTTATTTTGATCTTCTTGTTGGCTGTGTCTATTAAGATATTTAGACATATTTAGCGTCATATAAAGCCGATTTTGCTGTAATGAAAGTGGTTCCATAGTTAACCACATTGTAATGCAGTTTGTTAATTAATATTTTGTTGTTTGTAAATCGATAGGTCAGCCCAATTGAATATGGACACGTGCTTCTGATCCCTCGCATTCTCGAGTGTTTGCCTCAGAGGATTGACCATGAGAGCTTCTTGCTTGCACTGTACATGGCATCAGAAGCCAGGAATCCATACTTTCGTCTCGGTTACAATAGTCTGGGTGCATTTGCTACCATCAATCATCTTCATTTCCAGGTTCATATCTTTCTTGATCCCCTTAACATTTAATCTATCTTGTAATTGGATATGCATTTGTAAGCTTATGTATGTGTGTGTGTGTGTATATATATATATATATTCTTTTTTCACTTTCACACACTTCTCTCTAGCTGGTGGTTTTCATGGAAACAACCGCTCTGTTATTTTAGGATATAAGTAGGGTCTGCTTACATCTTACCCTTCCCAGACCCTACCTTTGGGTGGGATGTACTGGGCTCGTGTGGTTTGGGTCAGTATGCTATTGTTGAATATTAAATAGACCCAACGGAAACAATTGCTCTACACTCTTTAGGGTAGAAGTAAGGTCGACTTACATCTTACCGTCCCCAAACCCACATCCGGGTGGGATATACTGGCCTCGTTTGGGTAAAATCACATTGTAATTGATCCGGCACTTAAATGTCTAATAAGATAAGGAATTTAGGGCCTGTTTGTTAGCAGCTTAATGAGCTTAATGAGACTCATAGCTTATTCAGTCAGCTATACATGACTGTTTGGTAGTGGCTTATCGATAACTGAATAGGAGGGAGCTTTATGCAGAAAGCCAATGCCAAGATTTTTCCAAAACTGCCCGTCCCAATTAAAGAACACGCTCATTCTATTTATGAAGAAACCTCCCAAACAAAAACCTTCTCGTTCTTTACACACAGATTAATCCACATAGACGACTTTCTCCAGAAAGAACTTAATGAAAGACAACCAAACATCCCCTTACTGTGCCCAAATCAATACCATCATTTTTTTGTAATGATAACAAGGACAATTAGGAAATTGTAACTTGAGAACTTACCAAAAAACGATTCATGGAACAAAGAGAGTATATGATATGAAATGTATCAAACATATGCTAATTGTATATATACATATATATAATACATTATATATATTTTTCAGGCTTACTATCTGGCTGTGTCCTTTCCCATTGAGAAAGCTCCGACTAGAAAGATTACTGACTTCAATGGTGGCGTCACAATTTCCGAGATTCTCAAGTACCCAGTTAGAGGTCTCGTGTTTGAGGGTGGATGTTCGCTTGAAGATTTATCGAATGCCGTCTCTGATTCATGCATTTGCCTTCAAGACAACAACATACCTTACAACGTTCTCATCTCCGATTCCGGGAAACGCATCTTTCTCCTCCCTCAGGTATAAAAGCTTATTACTTTCTTCTTATTATATATGTTCTGTTTGGGAAACTGTTTGGGAAACTAGTCGATAAGGTAGCTGTTAGTTGATAAACTAGTAATATTTGGTAAAAAAAACTAGCTGATATGATAGATGAGGATGTGAAATGACCTAAAAGGAAATGTTGATAAATTAGTTGAAAAAATATGAGGGGCTTAATTGGAAAAAAACCTGCAGCTTGTTGAAACATTGCTTGAAGTAGCATTTCAAAAAACTAGGTTATACCTAACAAAACGGGACTCTTTCCAACTAGCCGATAAGTCAACTTTTAGTTGAAAAGTTAGCTGTCGGCTGATAAACTAGTAGTGTTTGGTAAAAACTACTTCCTCCATCCTAACTTAAGTGTCTATTACTATTTTAGTTTATCTCAAATTTAAGTGTCCACATTTAAAAGTAAATGTCTACTTTCCAATTCGACCCCTAAATATGAGATGGACAAATTCATTACTCCCTTTACTATTAAGGGTAAAGTTGTCATCTACACTTCTAAAATTGCATTTATTTTTCATTGTGGATGTTTATTTTCGAGGGGGGAGTTGTTGATAAGCTAGATGACAGTGTAAAATACTAAACTGATCTAAAAGGAAATATTGAAAAATTAGTTGGAAAAATATAAGGGGCATAATTGGAAAAAAGTGGAAGAAAAAAATCCCCTAGAGCTTATTGAAACGTTTCAAAAAGCCAGTTTATGTCTAACCAAATGTCAATAAGCAAAAAAAAAAAAAGTTATCTTATAGTTGCTGAATATGGATAGTTTTCACATCCAATTGATCTAATCTTTTATATGTGAATCGAATGGAAAAAACAGTGTTATGCCGAGAAACAAGCTTTAGGAGAAGTGAGCAGCGAGCTTCTCGACACCCAAGTGAACCCGGCAGTTTGGGAGATAAGCGGACATATGGTATTGAAACGAAAGGAAGATTACAATGGTGCATCAGAGGAAAACGCTTGGAGACTTCTTGCGGAGGTTTCCCTCTCGGAGGAACGGTTTCAGGAAGTGATAGCGATCATCTTTGAAGCCATCTCATGTGCGGTTAGCGAGAACGGGAGCTTGCCCGATGAGGATGAGCATGATCTTGAAGACGTTGATGCACTTAACAACGGGTCCCACCAAACGGCCATCGTGGCTGGGAAGCAAGAATGCCTAGTTCAGCACTAGGTGTAGTAGGGTCAGCATCTCGTTTATCGAGATGTGGTTCGTGTCTAGGTGTTTCGGACGAGTACCGATTGTCGGATAGTTTTGGTACCGGCTTTAAATAAGTTCATTCGGGTTCACTTTGTTGTTCAAGTTGGCTTAATGGGTTATGTATGAAACATTTGAAATGTGCAAAATTTCCAATATTGGTCTTGAAATGGGTGTTTGTTTCTATTACTTAGTGAGCATATTTTCCATAGGAACAAGTTTAATATAGTGTATGGAATAGAAAAGAAATATGGGTATAAAAGGTTCGGGTTTTTCAGGGTCGTCGGGCCGGACTTTAGGGTTTAAAGAGGGCTTAATCGGGCTTTTTTATGTCGATCTAAACTACATTTTTTCGGGGTTTTGGTTTTTCCAGGCTTATCTCTAACTTGGCTTTTAAAGAATTTTTTTTCTTGATCGGGTTTTGTTTTTAGTAAGCCAAAAGATGGTCGTGTTTTGGGGTTTAAAGAGGGCCCAATCAGGCTTTTTCATGTCGAGATAAACTGGATTGTTTGGGAATTAGGTTTTTTCGGCTGGCTCTAACTTGTCCTTAAAAAGAAAAAATTGTCTTCATCTGGTTTTGCCTTTCAGTAAGCAAAAAAAATGTCAGACCTTTTTTTAGGCTTGCTGGCCGGGGGGCTATAAGGTTTTAAGAGTACCTGATCGGGCTTAATTGAATTTTTTTGAGACTTAGTTTTTTTTTTAAATATAGATGAATACCCAGTAAGATATATGATTAAAAACCCGTTATAACAGTAATGATAGAAGTATAAGTGTGTAACTGTCTTTATAGTTGCGGTACATCTTTATTTCGTTATTCTTGACTTCATATTATGAATCTATGTGGTTTTGAGATAGTGAAAGAGTATTATATTGGTTATCAGTTTTGTGGAGTATCTTGTTGTATCAGTAGAGCTCAACACTTTTCTTGTATTTGAACATGTTTGTCGGTTGATTATGAGTTAGTTTACAAGGTTCGAATATATTAATAAGTTGTACGTATGTAATAATAATAATAATAATTTGTAAATATTGTAAAATGAATATACTAAAATATAAATAACTAAATAATATTTGGTTTAGCGGTATGTGAGTTATTGGCTTTCTAGGACGTCAAGGGTTCAAATCTCACCAAAGATGAAGATGATGTGTGAGTTTATTTGTTTTATTTGCGGTATATAAATATTATATACTTAAAATAATATGTATATATTAATAGGGCTGTAAACGAACCGAACGTTCAGTGAACCGTTAGATGGAAAGTTCGTTTATGTACGTTAATTTAATAAATGAACGAACATGAACAATTTTTTTGTTCGTTTAGTTAAATGAACGAACATGAACAAGAGTCTCGTTCGTTTATTTATGTTCGTGAACGTTCGTTCATTTACAGTTCGTTTACGTTTGTTGATATTCGTTCGTTTATATATTAAATTTAATATATAATCTTTTATTTATTTACTTTGAATTCAAATAATATTTATCTATGTTCGCTTAGCCCGTTCATTTATGTTTACTCGTTTAGCATGTTAACGAACGAACACAAAGATTTCCGTTCATTTACCATTCGTATTTGTTCGGTTAAGTTAAACGAATGAACATGAACAAGTCTCTGTTCGTGTTCGTTCGGCTCGTTTACAGACCTATATATATATAATATACACACTGTAGTTGGAATTCTAGGAACCATATAAAAGATCTGAAAGAAAAAATAGAGTAAACCACAAATTTGACCTTGTGGTTTCTTAAAAGTTAACACCTTTTGTTCTTATAGTTTCAAAATCTATATATATCTATAAAGCAGAATCATGATATGCTGACGTGGCATCTCCTCGACGTAGAGATCATATTTTCCTCTTTTTTCCACATTTTGATTTTTTTTCTTAATAATTTTGCAAATTAATGTTCACATTTAACTCAAAACCCTTCCCCTTCTCTTGGTACGTTTCAACTCTATTTATGTGTACATTTAACTCAAAAAACCCTTCCCCTTCTCTTGGTACGTTTTAACTCTATTTATGTGTACATTTAACTCAAAAAACCCTTCCCCTTTTTTTGGTACGTTTCAACTCTATTTATGTGTTCTCCATCTCTATCTCCATGTACGAGTTATAAATTACTGGTACGCTCTTCGCTCTTCTTTTCCATCTCTCATCTAAAAACCACTTTTCCTCTTTTTTCCACGTTTTGATTTTTTTTCCTTAGTAATTTTGCAAATTAGTGTTCACATTTAACTCAAAAAACCCTTCCCTTCTCTTGGTATGTTTCAACTCTAACATTTAAATCATTCAATCCTTGGTTTTTTCTCTAAATCCCTCAATCTTTAGGTTTTTTTCATTTATGTGTTCTTCATATCCATCTACGAGTTATAAACTATAGGTACTCTCTCTGCTCTTCTTTTCCATCTATCATCTATGGCAGAAGAATATACACAAGTTTATCAATATATGTAATAAGACATTGGAATATGGATTAAAGAGAAGTCTAAGACATTGGAACATGGATTAAAGAGAAGTCTCCATTGAAGCTTTAGAATTTTGTGAGAATTTTGATTATTTTTTCCTTTTGTTGTGGATTCACTTAATTTTTTATTTATTATGTTTTCTTATAGTTTCTTAATTTGTAATTTTGTAAGAAAAAAACACCAACGATAAGATACATTTTTAGGCATCGCAATACTAATTTTTAGAAAAAACACAAACTTTGT
>NC_037533.1:16526001-16534385 GCF_001531365.2 Cynara cardunculus var. scolymus | reverse complement strand
TGTATAACTCACAAACTGTAAGTCAGAATAAACTCGTATTTTGCAGTTAGAAAGCCCTTACTATATACTACAACTTTCATGAAAGGTCGAAAAGCCAGTTATGACTCTAAGTGGTTCGAAACAATGTGTGTTCCGAGGCTGTTTCCACCGTATTCAGGATTAATATGTTGTTTTGTAAAATTCGTATAAAATATATGGATAATCAAAATGATGTGGGTGGATTCATATATCAAAGGTAATATTGATTCTTATTAATTTAATATATAAATGTGATCAACGACTCATTTAGCTAACTTCAATAATTTTAAAAAAAATTATCGTCATCGCGCAATGCGCAATATCAAACACTAGTTACAATATATTCATCGTGGTTTACAAAAACGTCTGAATTTGATGCATCTCTCTGACGACCGTTAAAAAAATCTGCTAAATGAAAGGACAATTTTGTTTCATTTATCGATTTTTTTTATCTCTTATTCAATCAAAAACCAGAAAGACCAAATCATATGATTGATTTCGATTGGGCAAAAGTAAAAAATTCGATAAGAAGACTTCATTCAGCGTATTTTTTTACTGAATGTTAGAGGAAGAGATTAAATACAGACATATTTGCAAACCATAATGACTGTATTAATATCTCGTATCAAATTAAAAAAAAAAATTTATTTCATTAAAACTTTATTGCATTTGTGAAAAATACTCAATAAACTTTTTTATTTTGAATGATTTTGTTCTTTAAACTAATTTTTTAAATTAAAAAATAATTAAATTTTCTTATTTTAAATGATTAAATCCGTGAACTGTTATTTTAAATGAAAAACCATTAAACTATTTTATTTTGATTTATTAAATCCTTAAATATATTTTTAATAAATAAATCACCGTATTTCTGAACAAAAAAAATTGTATTAACCAACTAGTAGAATTTTCATGGTTTTTTTGTTTTTAAAAAAGATTCATGGTCTTAATCATTCAAAATATGAAAGTTTAGTGGTTTTTTCATTCAAAAAATAGTTCAGTAAGAGTCGGTTTTTGGATGAAAATGAACATCTTTAGAGAGAGTTGTCTCGCGCTCGTAGGTATTCTCTACCTATCCATTTGTGTCGGTTTCTTGCTCATTAACCTATGAGGTATTAACAAGTATCAAAATAGGATATATGATGATAAAATTTAACAATTTGTTTGATTTTTTTTGAAATTTTCAATTATATTTAAGATAATTTTAAACCTTTTTAGTATTAATTAAAAAAAAAAAATAGATTTCCAAATAGGAGCTCGATTAATCTTTGATTATTATTATTATTATTATTATTTTGATTAAGCTGAATATCTAACCCGTTATGCAAATTGACTAATCTTAAAGCAACCACTGGTTTTGTGGATTTCACGAAGTGTTAGAAATTCTGGTTTTCGATTGTTTGGATTTCACTGAAAGTCATGTATCACTTTCAGATTGAAGTATTTCGATGGTACAATCGAAATTTTAGCCGGATAAAATTCAGTGATTTTCCCGAACAGAGAGTTTTTCGTGTTATGAAATATGTATACCCCAAAAATCAAATGATCAAATCGTATATTTTCCCTCAAACGATCGAAAACTGCCATATGACAGTTAAAAAACCGAGTTTTCAAAACAGAGTGAAAGCCAGGGGCTCTGCCCCTTGGACCCTGCTAGGGGCGCTGCCCCCGGACCCCTGTCGTACCCCTAAATCAAATTAAACTCAAATAAGTGTGTACTCCACATCTTACTTACTTGTTCGATATTTATCATGATTACATTGGTCAACAAATTAATCTCATTACATTTAAAATAATATTAATGATACAAATTACCAACACGAAATTATCGTATTTGAACTTTTATGGTTATAAAAAGATTTTTTGAATTTAAACCTAAGAGTTTAAGACACTTTTAATCTTTAGAACCAGTCACCGGACAACACGATTGTGGTAAAGATTATTACATGTAACGATAAACATGTAACGAGGTTACGCGGTTTGTACACGTGGATTACCAATGAGACGACGTGTCACGAGACCATTCTTTCTGGCGGGAACCTGACGTCATCTTCATCGCATGCAGCTTCTACTGCTTCTGACTTCTGAAACGATAAGAGTTCCCCAAATTCTCCGGCTGCTGGTTCTCATCAGACTTCTCCGGAATGGGCCGTCGCCATCTTCTCTACCTTCTCTACACCTCTTCCGTAAGGCCGCCGGCCTCCACTCCTTACTTCATCTCGCCTCCGCCCTTTCTTCTTCGTAAGGTAAGTCCGTTAATTACTGTTTCTATTATCATAATCGCTTGATTGGATCAGTTTCATGTTTTTTTTCTTCTCCGATTCGATCTGATCGATATATTACGAGATTTCTCTGTTCTCGAACTCGATTTGATATACGAAAAGCATTTCATCTCCAGATCTGCCATTGTTGTTCTATTTCATGGTTTTCTGGTCGTCATTTAGCAATCGGAAGTCAAATTCGTCAAAATTCCTGAAACATCGATTACTTTGAGCTCAAGTTTCTCATACTTTTTAACTCGACTTTTAGATCCGTTTCATTGAATCGAATTTCGAGTTCAGGTCGTTATTTAGCAATCGGAAGCCAAAGTTCCTGAAACATTGAATATTTTGGATACAAATTTGTCATATATTTTTAACTTGCTTTTTAGATCCGTTTCATTGAATCGAATTTCAAAACTGTGATTACTTCCGACAATGATTTTCGTTCGTGTTTTTTGCAATCGTCGTTTTGGATTCGTGTGACTGAAGATTTGAACTGGAATTTTCAAAAAACTGATCATCTTCAACATATCTTTATATTTCAAATTTGATATTTTTCTAATTGTAGTTCAGATCCGCAACAAACTTTCAATTGTTTTGGAGAAAGTTTCTCGGATTTTGCCATTTTGGTAGTTTTTCGCCGTTTAAATCCATCCAACTTTTTAAGACAAAATTGGCGCCACCATTGAATAAAAACCCAAACGGAGCGGGAATCGATTCTGAAGGAGAAAAAAATTCGAAATTCCTTTTCTGCTAATTTCTGAATGTCGGGGGATATTTTCTGTAATTTTCTCAAAACAAAGAAATGTAAGTTTTAGGGGTTGCTTTGCTCAATGGTTTTATCCAGAATAATTAATTGGTTAGAAAGATTAAAAAGACTCTCATAATATAGTGCAAAATAAAATATAATTGTTTGGTAATTGTTTGGTAATTGTTTACAATGAAATTAGGGTTCTTAATGATTAAGGGAGACATCAGATACAAAATTATCATTCAGAGGATTTTAGAACTATTAAGAGACAGATTTTTTTTGTCAAACAAGATTTACATCTTAACAATTCAGAGATTACCTCTTAATGAAACTATTAAAAGGTAAACAAGACCATTGGTTCTTGTTATGCCTCTTACTAGATAGGGATCCTGGTGTTTGCCGTACTCACCGCTAAGGCAAGTGACACCTGGTGTCCGAAACTATTTTTCGAATTTGAAGATTTTTATTCCCGCTTCTTTCTTCATTCTTCATTTTAGAGTGAAAAAAGTACTAATTTAAAGAATCCGTTAAAGACGTTTAAAATCGTTAATTTGTTGTTAGAAGGGATACAGCCAAGAAAGTAGTAGCAAAGGAAAGCATGACGACGAGACAATAAATCATGAGAGAGCACCGTCGACGTTAGAGGAGTTCAAAAGGCTGGAGGAAGACAAGGCAAATCAAGGAGTTGCAAGTCAGACGGTGGAGAAGGCGGAAGATGGTGCCATTGAAGCAACCATCGGCGACCGCAACTTCGAGTCCGTCAAGGAAAGTTTCAAGGAGAATGTCGTGAGGGAGAATGTCGGTGTCGGTGATTTCCGTAGGACCGGAGAAGAATGAATGATGGCGTCTTTATTTAGCAGCTAGAGAAAGATGGAGAACAACACTTCTTTCATGTACAAAAGTTGAGACAATGTATATGGTTTTGTCGTGGTTTCCGTACCAAAGTTCTGGGCTTGGGAAAATATAATAACCATGTCTCGTGCGTTACTTTTTGGTGGATGACTTGATGCAGGTTGGGTTGAGATTTTTAACCCATTTAAAATATTATATAATTTTATTTTATTTTTAATATTATATCTAGTATTCTAATTTTTAATTTTGTTTTCTTCTTTGTTAAAAATCCTACCGTCGTTAGATAAAACTCCAAATTCCAATTGCCTTCGTTACTCTTAATCATCATGAAACCCTAAGAAAACCCTTTAGTCCATTACTCCATTATTACCTCTGAAGTCAATCCGACTCTTCAAGTTTGTTGTCCGCTTCTCGCCCTCTCGATCTCGGCTCTCTCTCCGTCTAATGTTTTTCTTCCTCTCGGCTCTCTCTCCATCCTACATTTGTGGTTGTGTTGTGTTTTATTCAAAAAAAAATTAAATAGTCTAATCCTTTTTTTATTTATAAGTTTAAAATTAAATGGGTCAACCCAGGTTCAACTCATTTATTTAAGGTTAAGAAAATCGTAAACATGTCAACCCGCTGTCAACCCGCTATCAACCCATCTAAGTAACATGTTGGATTGGGTTGAAAAATCTCAACCCATTTAACTAAATAGGTTAGGTTGAGTTGAGATTTTCAACCTGTTTAATAAATGAACTAAACCCAAACCCAAACCCAAACCCAAACCCAACCTGACCCAGTACGACCCCTAGGTTCATATACGCGAGAACGAGAAAAACAGGAATGATTTTCATTCCATTCAACTTAATCTAGAATAAAAATTCAGGCTTTTGAGAATAAAGCTATTATATTATATAAAATTGAACAGTTTCAGATGTTAAATTTTTTTCTAGGCAATTAAAACACGAACTATGGACACAACAAATGTTACTTAATTTAACCATACATTTTACGTAGTTTTTGTGAAGAACAATATGATAGAATATTCATTTTTATTCAACATGAATATCAGATAAAATAGATGGTTCCTAAATTGTTAAATAGATTTCCCTCTACACTTGTATATATTACTGAAAACATATATGTACATAATTCTACTTTCATCAAATTCAGATCATTATTTTATTTTATTTATTTTTAATAAAAGGATTAAGTTTTTTAATATCACTACAAGGGTACTCGCGCAATGCAGCGAGATAAATC
Source organism: Cynara cardunculus var. scolymus (assembly GCF_001531365.2). NCBI lineage: Eukaryota > Viridiplantae > Streptophyta > Magnoliopsida > Asterales > Asteraceae > Cynara > Cynara cardunculus. The sequence goes on along the minus strand of NC_037533.1, from coordinate 16,529,258 downwards.
TCGATTTTAATATTTTAGCTTTTATTATTTGTCTCTATCAATATAATACGATTTTATGTGGTCTTGAGCGGATGATAATATTTTCATTTTTGAATTAAAATATAAATTTGAAGATAACATAAAAATTTGTAAAAAAATAATTCAATAATAGTATCAAATTAACTATTTAATAGTTCTTGTTTTTTTGGTGTAACTTCTTTAATTTAATTTTTTATTATAATTTAATTTAGATTTAATAACAAAGTAATTTATTTTTTGGTTTAATAATAATATACTTTTTTATAAAAATAATACTTAAACATTCTGTTAGAACTCAATAATTATTTTAATTATATTTTAGATTTTTCTATATTTAAAATGAATGTTTATCATGTATTTGATTTTGTTTATCAGCAGTTAGTTATACAAATTTAAAAATTGAGCTTTAGTAAGTTGTACTTACGCAAAATTTACTTGTAATCTTAAATTTTAAGTAATATACATCAATAAATAGTATTTCATGCATAAAAAATGGTTTTTAAGAGTTTTTATCAAATGCTTTATAATATGGTATAAGTTGGTGGATTAAATTTTTGTTTCGATTTCAATTTTGAACTCAAGTATAAGCATAGACAGATATATATCCAACCACAAATTCAGGTATGAACATAGAAGCATCTTATGATTCTTATCAACATCGCATCCATCCATATCCAAAAATGGTCCCCTTCAAAAGCAAATTGTAATTGCGATAATAATGTCAGAATATGTGGAAGATAAATTGAACGTAGTTTAATTAGGTTTATTGGTCTATTTGACTTATTTACACAACTCATTTGGGTTGTTTACTTACGGCTTAGTTGCACATAAGATGACTTAATTGCACAGATAGAAATGGTGTGTTGTTCCCATTCAGCCATAAAAATGACATCCCTACCCCTTAATGAAAGCATCGCCTCCTTCCATATGAGACACCCCAACCTCTTTATAATTTTTTGTTTTGATGTTCAAATAATTAATATTGGAGGGTATATCGGTTATTTATGTTATTCAGACTGTTGGTTCAGATAAAAAAGGTAAACAACACCACTCGTTTATCCAGACAGACAAATTTATCCATACAAGACTTAATAAAAAATTTGGTAAACAACCCTTAAGCTTATCTTTATATATTGTTTAATACATATTTATAATTTTACTTATTAATTTTTTTATACACATTAAAATCAAGACTTGTTTTTTCTTTTTTTTTTTTAAATTTTCAATGCATGATTTGACACGATTCTAATAATTAGAATCGTAAATGTATATAGCAGCACTCTAAATTGGGTTTCCTTCCAGTCGCTTTCAAAAGGCTAAGCACCTCCAACAGATACTGTATAACTTTTGTTCATGTTCGTTCATTAAGAAAATGTTCTTGTTCCTCTTCATTTATGTTCATTTGTTAAGATGTTAAACGAACATAAACGAACGAACACAAATGAACAAAAAACAACCACCATTACTTATCATTTCGTTCCTCAAAATAAGACTGAAAAAACCGGGTAAACTTAGAAGGGATAAAAAAGAGCTCTATAAAATGATTTTGCATATTAATCCATAACTAGAAGAGTATTCGTGCAATGCAGCGAGACACATCTCGATTTTAATATTCTATTTTATTATATGTCTATGTCGATGTTATAATACGATTGTATTTTTTTTTAAGAAAACAATAATGATTTTATTTTTGAATAAAATATAAATTTGAAGATATCATAAAATTTTGAAAAAAACATATATCAATGTTAATATCAAATCAACTATTTAAAAGTTCTATTTTTTATGTAATTTCTTTAGTTTATAATTTTTAAGTTTAATAACGAAATAATTTATTTTTGTTTTGATAAAATAACATTTTATAAAGATAATAATTAAGTATTTTGTTAGAACTCAATGATTATGCTAATCATATTTTAGATTTTTTATATTTAAAATGAGATGTTTATCCTGTAGATTATGTTTATCTGCAGCTAGTTACACGAATTCAGATATGGAGTTTTAATAGGTTGTACTTACTCACAATCTACTTGCAATGTTGAGTTTTAAGTAATATGCATTAATAAACAGTACTTTACGCATAAAAAATGACTTTTAAGAGTTTCTATCAAATACTTTATAATATAGTATAGATATGTAAATACATTTATATATATAAACAAGCGTAATCTAAATAAACAAACATTAACGAACATAAATAAACGAACGTTCACAAACGTAAATGAACGAACGAGAAATTTGTTCATGTTTGTTCATTTATTAAATAAACGAATTTCCCGCCAACGGTTCACGAATGGTTTGCTGAACATTCGGTTCGTTTATAGCCCTAGTTACAAAGGCTTTGACAGCACTTGGATTCGAACCCAGAGAAGACAAGATTTCTATTGCATCCCCTTGAACCTTAACAATGTGCCACAAATCAAGTGGTTAAATGACTCTAGGAACAGGTATTACACCAAAGGGTCATCGGTCCAACGATATCTGAGTTACAGGTAGATCCCAACCTACCTGAAAGTTGGAGAACCATGGAAGGGAACCAAAGGTATTAGGGGCCTTTTACCAAACGCTTAAAAGGTATTAGGGGCCTTTTACCAAACGCTTAAAAGGTATTAGAGGCCTTTTACCAAACGCTTACTCTGGTAAGTGAACACCAAGTCTCCTTACCAGAACCAAGAATCTTACCCGGTAAGAACACCAAGTCTCCTCACCAGGACCAATAGTCTTACCCGGTAAGTGAGGGGGACGACTCTTACCACAGTAAGCGCTTACCAGGTGAATTGTTGCATACGATATTGTTTTGGTGGATTAAAATTTTACCCGGTAAGTAATTGATAGTATTAAATTTTATCGATTTACGCTTACTCAGATACAAGGGACAAATTCAAGAGGCAAGAAAGGGTGAGGCCATTGATGCAGGAATGAGATGATAATCTATCTTAGACAAAATGCTAAAGCCGTAAGCTAACTAGTAATAACTAGAAGGGTATTCGTGCAATGCAGCGAGATACATCTTGATTTTAATATTTTGTTTTATTATTTATCTCAGTCGATGTTATAATATGGTCTTATATGATTTTGAAAAAAAACGATAATGTTTTTATTTTTGAATAAAAATATAAATTTGAAAATATCATAAAAATTTGACAAAAATATATCGATATTAGTATCAAATTAACTATTTAAAATTTCTCGTTTTTTGTGTCATTTTTTAATTTAAATTTATATTATAATTTAATTTA
>NC_037533.1:16500501-16525916 GCF_001531365.2 Cynara cardunculus var. scolymus | reverse complement strand
TAAAGATAATAATTAATTATTTTGTTAGAACTCAATAATTATCCTAATTATATTTTAGTTTTTTTTATATTTTAAAATAAGATGTCTATCTTCTATTTGATTATGTTTATCTGCAGTTAGTAACATGAATTCAAATATAAAGCTTTAACAAGTTATACTTACGGACAATTTACTTGTAATCTTGAACTTTAAGTAATATGCATAAATAAACAGTACTTTATGCATAAAAAATGGTTTTTAAGAGTTTTTGTCAAATACTTTATAATATAATATAGATAAATACTCTCCTTCCCCTGAAGATTGCAAGATTTTAGCAGTGATATGGTTTATAAAAATGTTCAACTATTTATAGAATATCTAAAATCTAAATTCCAAAAGTTATATTTCTACTTAACACTTCAATAAAGATAGAAATTTTCACCAAATCTCTACTACATAATGTGAAGAAACAGCACATTGCATGTTCTTAAATTGTGAACATAGGTGCAGGGACGTTCCAATCTTTTTGGAGGCCTTGTTACATCTAAAACTTTTGATTACATTGTATAAAGGAGATAACAGATAATATATGTCAAGAACAAAAATGAGATAAACCTAAAACGATTAACAATTTGAAACTAAACCTAAACCATTAATGATTTGAACCTAAAACCAAACAATTGATGGTTTGAACCTAAATAATTTCGGCTATAGTTTTATACAGGTCGATAAAAGACCCTATACACGTGTAAATTTTGAGAATCATGTTCAAAATCTCACATTTAACATGTTAATGGACGACCTACATAGGTGGCAAGTGTGGTCTTCAATCTTCAAATGGTAAAAGTTATGGTATCACCAAAGAGTTTTATTGGCTTTGCATGATTTCAAAGGGAAAAGAACTTCAATCCCAAGAGAAACAAGGTGTATGATGACCAATATATACATGTTAAAAGATTCTAAACAGAAACACAAGGGTGGTGCCTGATTGGTTTAAGCTTGACTCCAAATGTCAAAAGTACCAGGAAGTCTTAGGTTCAAATCCAAGGAGGAATAAAAATCCCCTTGTGGCCATGGAGGTTCAAACGCGATGACTCCAGGCTATCTGCAAAGCAAGTGGCCGCCCGGAGATTAGTCGGCTCGCATAACGGATTGGATGTCCAGGTTAATAAAAAAAAATTGTAAACAGAAGTTTATTATGGCTGGTGGAAGCTAAGAAACCTGATGCCAGTGGAGCCGGCAACCGAAGCCCCGGTGAACTGCGGCCGTAACTATAACGGTCGTCAACAAGGGCGTTCTAGTGCGTTGTAGATTCTTATCCAAGACTTGTATCATTTGATGATGTCATGTGAATCACAGGAAACATGTGAAGTGTATGGCTAACCCATTAGAGTCCTATGTTTTTGAGTATCCTTTCCTATATGGACTAAAAGCGTAATTTTAAAAATTCATAACCGGCACATGTTACGATGTTTTATATTTTCCGGTGACTTAACATCACGCCGATCATCAACACCACCGTAAGATCTCCGATTAGTCCTCCATTAAAGTAGCTCAAAATACATAGTTATAACTGTATAACTTCAAAATACTGTTGTTTCAACACTTTAATCTCGAAAAAAGAATAAAAGAACCTCAAATCCTGGAAGAATTGAGCAAGAACTCCTGTGATTTCTGTTCATAATAGAACTTAGCGGTTGAATTCGTTGAAGCAGAAGCATCAGCTGAATATATCATAATTCCATTGATTTCAAATCCATTTTCTTCCAAAACCTGCAACGCATCGAAGAATGCATCTCCTTGTATCCCTCTTCCATCCACTTCGTAGCTCGGCAACACCTTGTTACCGTCGAATTCCTCCGTCCTCAGCCGGAAATCTTCCAGGTACGCCTCCGTCGTCTTCACTTTATCTGTATAAAATTGATGATTCACGTAATCGATTACGTCGCCGTATGCATCAAATAGTTGAATGTAAGGAATCGTCGTCAGACGATAAGGTGCGATCGTCGCGACGGAGATCACGCTTTGATTCTTCAGGTAGGTTATGAGTTCACCGATGCAGTAACTGAAACTTTCGTTGTGTTTTGGAAAGTTTTCGTAATCGATGTCGATTCCGTCGAGATGGTAGGTTTCGACGATGGATTTGATGGAAGTGAAGGCGTTTGAGATCCAGGTTTGAGCGTTTTGTGGTTTGTACCAACGAAGTGTTGTTGAACCGAGACTCCAACCGGAGAGACTCGCCAGAGCTTTGACGTTTGGGTGTTTGGATTTCACGGCGGCGACGGAATCGGCGGTTAACGATGATGACCAGTAGGGAGTGAACTTGCCATTTTGGGGGATGCCGGAGACGTCGGAGTCTATGGCGAAACTAAGAATGAAGTGGAAATCGATGCCGTCTTCGATCGGAATTCCGTCGAAAGTTACCGGTTTTCCAGTTGCTCCGATGTATTCCATCATCACCTTTCCATCTTAAAAAAAACAAAATTTTCATCATTTTAGTTTCTTTTTTAGTTAATTTATTTTTTTTCTTGTTTGATAGTTGTTGAATGGTTTTGTGCAAAATAATTAATGATCAGAATAATTAAGAGGCTCTCATGATATAATACAAAATGAAATATAATTGTTCGGTAATTATTTACAATAGAATTAGAGTGATGAATGGTTAAGGAGACTCATGATACAAAATCATTCAGGGCTTTTGTAACCATTAAGAGACAGACTTTTGTTTTGACAAACAAGATTCACCTCTTAACAATTCAAAGGTTGTTTTTTAATGAAACTATTAAGATATAAACAAACAACTCTAAACCATGATTTTGTTATTAAAACGGGGGAATTTTCACACCAAATTTTACTTTTTACCAAATTTTCAACTGAATTTCCATTTTACCCATAAATTTACGTAAATATATGAAAAACATTTGTATAAACTTGATTTTCAGATCAAAAGAATCCTTATATAAATTTACGTAAAGATCCATCTTTGTGCAACGATCTCTTTTTGGATTAAAAAAAAATTTCATGAAAAAGTAACGTACTTTAACGTGATTCGTTTTTGGTAACATACTTTCAAACTTCCATTTTGGTACCTAAGATGTAAAGCTTTAAACATTTAAGTACTCGGGTAATCGGTTGAAAACTAATGTTAGATTAAAAAAATTCATGTCACTAACGATGTCAACAAATAATACTGAGTTGGATACCACATCAGCATGATAACAAGTTAACGCTTCAACCGATTACTCGGGTACTTAAATATTTAAAACTTTACATCTTAAGTACCAAAATAAAAGTTTTGCAAATACGTTACCTAAAATAGAAATCAAGTTAAAGTACGTTATTTTTTCATGCAATTTACTCTATGTAAAACTACATAAGTAAATAACTTACCACAAAATTGTTGCAAGGCAAGGACGATGGTGACGATAAAGAACCAAAACTCGCAAACAATCTTGCCCATTTTTTTTCGTTTTTCGTATAAAAAGTTGTGACGAGAGTTTAAGTAAGCCTTAGATCTTAGATACTTATGCACAATGACAAAAAAATGTGAAGTCTTGTTTGATGGTTACGAAGAGACTTATGCAACATTGTAGATATCAAATCGACTAATTGTCTAACTTAAAAGCCCAGTTACGACAAAAATTATGGAATTTAAGCTTTGGATACGTCACATTTTACGAAGAAGAAACTTTGGACCATGTTGGATGCATGGACGTGGTTCGGCTTTCGTAGATGCCATTTCACGAACCAAATAAACCACGATTTAAACCACAAGGGTGGTGTCTGATTGGTTTGAGTTTGGCTTCAATGGTCAAAAGTACCAGGAGGTCTCAGATTTAAATCCAAAGAGGAATAAAAATTCCATTGTAGTCACGGAGGTTCAAATGCGGTGACTCCGGGCTATCTGTAAAGCAGATGGTTGCCCTGGGATTAGTCGGCTCGCATAGCGGGTTGGATATACAGGTTAATCAAAAAATAAAAAATAAATAAACCATGATTTTAAGGTGTACGTTTTATGGCAAGTTAATTGACGTATTTTTTTTAATTTACTAGATAGAACATAATTATAATTAGAGATGGCAACAAAAAGAAAAAAACAAAACCGATGGTGAAAACGAATACCGAAACTTTCGAAGCGGGTTTGGGGACATTTTATCAGGGACGGGGAGGGGATCGGGACATATTCGGGGATTTTAACGGGGTCAGGAATGGTGATCACCGGCCCGATATGTGTATATATATTAATTTTAATTTATATGTATATATATATATATATATATATAATTATTAAAAGGCTCACAAAAAATCTAGTTTATTTGTTTAATCCTGAAATCATATGTTTGTTGTATACTTTTAATTGTAAAAATTAACATATTGTAATTTATTTCAGATCGATTCGAGTTTCGGATTCGGATAAATCAACAGGAAGAGGGGAATTTTTCTCTTAACGGGTTCCCCAACGAAAATCGGGGAAACTACGAGGACCCAATGGGGGATCCCTGAGCATTTATTGAATTTTTAATGATTTTGGCCCATATAATTTACTTGTTCCTATTTCACCACCAAGTCTGGGAGTCGTTTTGTAAACGAAACAAACGTTCAGCGAATGGTTCGTGAACCGTTTGGTGGGAAGTTCGGTTACGTTCGTTTATTTAATAAATGAACGAACATGAACAAAATTTTATGTTCATTTAGTAAAACGTACGAACATGAATAAGAATCTCGTTCATTAATTTACGTTCGGTTATATAATAAATTTAATATATAATATTTTATTTAGTTAGTTTGAATTTAAATAATGTTTATTTAAGTTTTAATTGTTTAGAATCTATTTAGATTTAAATTTTATCATCATTTTGTCTTATTTCAAATTTTCATCTTTTTTTACTTTTCACAGTTCGTTTATGTTCGTTCATTCATGTTCACGTTCGTTTAGCATGTTAACGAACGAACATAAACGAACACGTACACACATGATTTCTAAGCGAACGAACACGAACACAAAGATTTTCATTCCTTTACTGTTCGTGTTCGTTTGCTTGTTCGGTTAGGTAAAACGAACGAACATGAACGAGCCTTTGTTCGTGTTTCATTCGGTTCGTTTACAGCCCCAATCACAATACCGTTTGAATCCAATATGACATTTTTTTGCAAAAATATAACGAACCATGTTTTGGGTCTTTTTAGTAAGTAGATTTGAGCGCGAATGAGCTGATAACTGTACACGAAGAATGCTAGATAACGGAATATTGGTAAGTATGATTCAACATTCGGTATCGTCTAATGTATAATCAGAAATACGTTAATGAACAATTAACGAAGATACCATCTTACTAAAAAGCGGTTGATAAAAGAACAATCAGTTATTTTTAAGAAACGGAAAAAAGAAAAATCAAAATTCTTGATCTTCCTACTTGCGTTTCTTAGGGGTTATTTACTTGCTTCTTAGGGGGTGTTTGGGATTGTTTATAAAAAACAACTTATTGACTTATTCCGGTGTGGCAACAATAATAAGCACTTTTTTTATTAACATGGATATCCAACCCGATAAACGAGCCGACTAATGCCAGGATGACCACCTGCTTTACAGATAGCTTGAAGTCACTGCATTTGAACCTCCGTGGCCACAAGTGGATTTTTATTCTTCCTTGGATTTGAACCTGAGACCTCCTAGTACTTTTGACATTTGGAACCAAGCTCAAACCAATCAGGCACCACCCTTGTGGTTAGTAATAAACATTTTTAAGTGTTTGGATAAACAGCTTATACGAGAGTCAAACCGGTAATAAGGAGAGAAGGAAAAAAAATGCAGATAAAACAATTTTTGATGTTACGGAACTGGGAGAGAAACAAAAAAAATGTCATTTTTACAAAGAGCAAATTGTATGAAAGAGTAATGTACTTTAACTTGTTTTCTATTTTAGGTAACGTATTTTTAAAACTTCTATTTTGGTACTTAAGATGTAAAGTTTTAAACATTTAAGTACTCAGGTAACCCGTTAAAACATTAACCGGTTACCATGCTGATGTGGCGAGTAATTAGATGAAATTGGGTTGAATAGCAAATAATACTGAGTTGGATGTCACATCACTCGTCACATCAGAATAGTAACCGGTTAATGTTTCACCAGTTACCCGTCTACTTAAATGTTTAAAACTTTACATCTTAGGTACCAAAATAGAAGTTCTGAAAGTACGTTACTCAAAATATGAATCAAGTTAAAGTACGTTACTTTTTTCATGCAATTTGCCCTCTTACAAATATATAAGTTATTATTGTTTTTCTCACTTCCTCTTACGTGGGTATTTCTGTCATCAAAGATATAACTTTCATTCTGATTTTTTTTTCATATCCATTATTTATCAGATCCGAGAAAAAACATAAACGATATATTCCCTCCAAAAAAGCTTATAGAACACACGGTCTCCTCCTCGTTTTCACTCTATTTCCTTTATATGTTGTTTTGGCGTTTCATACGAAAATCATAGGTTCGGTTTTACACGAGTTCATAATTCAAAAGAGGGCAAATTGCATGAAAAAGTAACGTATTTTAACTTGATTCTTATTTTGGGTAATGTACTTTCAAAATTTCATTTTTGGTACCTAAGATGATGTAAAGTTTTAAATATTTAAGTACTCGAGTAACCAGTTGAAAACTAATTTTAGATTAAAAAAAAGACTAATTTTAGATTAAAAAATCAATGTCATTAACCACATCAACAAATAATACAGAGTTGGATAACACATCAACATGATAACAGATTAATGTTTCAACCGGTTACCCGGGTAAAAATCGTTATTTATTCATCATTCAGAAAAGAACGGCATTATTTTAGTAAAAAATCTACTCAATTTCAACTGTGTAAAAATATATTTTGTAAAATATTTAACAAATTTAATGACTTCTGTAACATTATTAAAATACTGAATTTTTCAATAAATTTCTGATCTCTAATAGACCTTCCAGTAAGGGGGTTGTTATCCAAACACTTACTTAAGTAAGCGTTTACCAAGTTACATTACCTTATTGAATCAATATGTCAAGGACCACAAATCTTACCCGGTAAAAGCGAAAGCAATGACTGAAAATCTTACTCGGTAAGTGATGACGATAACTCTTATCACGGTTAACACTTACCGGGTAAATTGTTGCATATGATACTGTTTTGGTGAACTAAAATTTTATCCAGTAAGTAATTGATAGTGTTGGATTTTACCAGTAAACATTTACTCAAATAAATGTTTAGTAAATGACTTCTAAGATTCAAATACAGATCGAAAACTAATATTTGAAAATTTTATTTATATTATATTTTTAAATTTGAAATAATAACGGTCAAAAGTAAGAAAAAAATTGCACATGTTGATGTTACCCTTTTTGACCCTAGAATCTACCCTTATTGGTCTTATTTTGACTTCAGAGGTAATAAAGCTATGAAAGCGACCATACTACTCCACAGTCCACACACCATTCCCATAATATATTGATTAAAAATTAATAAACTTAGGGGTCGTTTATTAAACATTTATTTATAAGTGATTATCGAATAAATTTTCTTATCGAATGAATATGATAAAGACCAAGAATTTTACTGGGTAAGAGTGATAAGAATGATGGAGAGTCTTACCTGGTAAGTGAAGATTGTGACTCTTACCCAGGTAAGCAAGCGTCTATCCGGAAAATTGTTGCATTCAATATGTTTTGATGTACTAAAATCTTATTCATCAAAATAAATTATAGTGTTGACTCCTATAGATAAGCACTTACCGGGTAAGCATTTAGGTAAACGACACCTTAATTTGATAATTTTATAAAGAGTAAATTACATATTTGATCCCTAAGGTATGTTAAAAAAATATGAATTTGGTCTCTTAACTTTATTTATTATAAAAGAACCCTTCATATATGGAGTTTGTTATGGATTTGGTCCTTCACACTAACAATCGTCCACTTTCTCTATTAAACTCAAGGGCATTATGGTCTTTTTGCCTTTATTTCTTTATTTTACTACTTTTTAAAATTAATTATATTTTTAGGGCAAATTGCATGAAAAAATAGATAAAAATCGTTTTCCCACTTAATAGTTATTTATTAAAATACAGTCTTTTTATATTATTAAATTACATATTAAATTTAATATAATAATAATAATATTATCAGATTCTTATGTATTATAAAAATATTTATTAAACAACTATCTGAATAGATTAAAAATCGTTTTCCCACTTATTTGATATGCGAGACAACAAACCATGATATGTACCATTTTTTTGGATTGAAATGATTAAAATAATCAATTTTTAAAAGTTCGATGATTTATTTATTAAAAAAATACATGCACGGATGATTTTTTTTATAAATAACTATGACTCTGTAAGTTGTACGATATTAATTCCTTTATTATTTTACTCGCAATCTTTTAATTACATCATTTTAAAAATATTAAAATAACCCAATAAATTTGAAATATTACTTTTTATAAAAGTGATTGCATTTTTCAAGTAATTTTATAAAAATAACCTTTAAACTATACAATTTAAAAATATCAAAATAAGTAAGATAAAATTATAATACTAATACTTATGTATATAATAATAATAATAATAATAATAATAATATCATTAATATATAATGTATGTATATGGATGCATGCACAAATTATATGTATAAAATAATTATGTAATATAACTTAAAATAGTAATATATATATAGAGGAGCGATTAAATGAAAACCACATTCATTTGTACAAACCACCCTCATACGTCGATTTCATTGTTTAATCTTATGAAATTTTTTCTTGAAATTGTTTCATATAATATTTTTTTGATGAATTTGTTTCATATATGGTTATGAAATTGTTTCATATAATATTTAATGAAATTGTTTCATATAATATTTAATAAAATTTTAATGAAACTGTTTCATGTATTTCTCTAAAATTAAAATAATGAATATGATAATATCTATGATTAACACCCTCCACAATAAAATGGTTAATCAACCTCTCATAATTACAAAAAAAATGAACAAAATGAAAATTTATGATTGATGCATATTACTTGAAATTCAATATTACAAGTAAATAATGCATAAATACAACTTATTAAAGCTTTATGTTTGAATTCGTGTAACTAACTATAGATAAACATAATCAAATACTGGATAAACATCTCATTTTAAATATAAAAAAACTAAAATATAATTAGGATAATCGTTGAGTTCTAATATAATACTTAATTATCATCCTTATGAAAAATTATATTATTAAACCAAAAATAAATTGATTCATTATTATACTTAAATTAAATTATAATAAAAAATATGAATTAAAAAAAATACACAAAAAACTAGAACTTTTAAATAGTTAATTTGATGTTAATATCGATATCTTTTTTTTATAATTTTAATTACAATATCTTAAATTTTTATATTTTATTTAAAAATAAAAACATCAATATAAAACTGTATTATATCAGTAGACAAAGAAAAAGAAACAATAAAATCGAGATATATTTCGCTGCATTGTGCGAGTACTCTTCTAGTATGTATGTGTGTGTGTGTGTATATATATATATATATAATCGATCAAATGCAAACCACCCCCATCTATCGATTTCATTGTTATATCTTATGAAAAAATTTCATTAAATTGTTTAATCTTATGAAATTGTTTCATATAATAATGAAGCTGTTTCATATATGGTTATGAAATTGTTTCATATAATCCTTAATGAAATTTTAATGAAACTGTTTCATGTAATTTTTAAAAATTAAAATAATAAAGATGATAACATCCATGATTAACACCCTCTACAACAAAAATAATTAATCAACTTCTCATAATTACAAAAAAAATAAACAAAATGAAAAATTATGATTGGTTGAATGAAATTTATACGGTTTGTACAAATAACTTGGTTTGAAAAGTAAACCTCATCCCCTCTCTCTCTCTATATATATGTGTGTAAGTTATTATGCAATTCTTTACATTTGTACAACCAATACAACTCAATCTCAACCGTCCATTTAATTTGATGGATACGTGACTTTATAAAAGTTTTGATTGTTTCATAATATAAAATTTTGATCATAATTAATGAACCTTAGTTATCTTTCATAAATATTCACATCATAATAAATTAGCTCTCATCATTCCCATAAATATCTCAATTGATTGAGTTGCATTGATTTACAAATGTGATGGGTTGCATTTGAAACATTCTATCTCTCTATATGTTATATATATATATATATATATGTTAAGTAATAATGGTAATTAAATATAATGCATTATTAAATCAATTTGATGTTCTACAATTTTTGAGATTGCATGATTTCCAAGCATTCAACATCCTCTGTTGAGGGGTGCCATTAGCACTCCCCAAATTTTATTCTTACACAATCGTTCATATTATAAAGTATTAGAAGGCTACTCACACAATGTCGCGAGATATATCTCGATATCAATATTTCGTTTTTTTTTTGTCTCAATCGATATTGTAATTCAGTTTTTATGTGGTTTTGAAAAAACGATAATGTTTTTATTTATGAATAAAATATAAATGTGAAGATCATAAAATTTTAATATAAGATTAATACCAAACTAACTATTGAAAATTTCTCTTTTTTTGTATATTTCGTTAATTCATTTTTATTTTATTTTTTGGTTTAACAATATAATTTTTTATAAATATAAGAATTAAGTACTTTGTTAGAAATTAATGATTATTCTAATTATATTCTATATTTTTTATATTTAAAATGAGATATTTATCATTTATTTGACTATTTATCTGCAATAGTTACACAAATTCAAACATGAAACTTTAGTAAGTTGTACTTACGTACAATTTGATTATAATCTTGAATTTTAAATAACACACATCAATAAACAATACTTCATGCATAAAATATAGTTTTTTAAGAATTTTTATCAAATATTTTATAATACTAGAAGGGTACTCGCGTAATGCATAAAATAGATCTCAATTTTAATGTTTTATTTTATTATTTGTTGCTATCGATGTTATAATACGATTTTATGTGTTTTTAAGAAAGCGATAACGATTTTATTTTTGAATAAAATATAAATTTGAAGATATCATAAAGTTTGAATTTTTTTATATCAATGTTAGTATCAAATTGACTATTTAAAAGTTCTCATTTTTTGATGTAATTTCTTTAATTTAAGTTTAATAACGAAACAATTTATTTTTGATTTAATAATATAACATTTTATAAATATAATAATTAAGTATTCCGTAAGAACTCAATAATTATCCTAATTATATTTTAGGTTTTTTATATTTAAAATGAGATGTTTATTATGTATTTGATTATGTTTATCTGCAGTTAGTTACACGAATTTAAAAATGAAGCTTTAATAAATTGTATTTATGCAAAATTACTTGTAATATTGAATTTCAAGTAATATATATCAATATACAGTATTTCATGCATAAAAAATGATTTTTAAGAATTTTTGTCAAATATTTTATAATATTGTATAGATATAGATATAGATGGTATGAAATTAACCCCCATATAAAATTAACCCCCAAACAATCCGATTTAAATATTCCAAACAATGTTAAATGTGTCAAACCGTTACAAACAAAACCAGGGGTATTTTGAGAGGATGGCTTTCAAAATAAAAATATAGTAATTTACAACCAACACCAAGGGTATTTTGGTCTTTTACTACCTCGATTATTTCCCAATTCCCGATTTTATTAAAGACTCGAGAAACGATGGAAACAGAAAAAGGGGGAAAAATGGGGATCGAGACGAGTTAGGGTTCTTGGCACCGATTCGTGACTCAGAACGAAAACCCTTTTGCTATATCATTCTCCTTCATCTCCAGACGCCATTGATGGCTGAGAAGAAGAAATTATGAGTTACAGAAACGGGGAGAAAGAGGTTGAACGGTTACTTTGTTTTTTTGATTTGTGATTTTATTTTGATCAGCTATGCGAAGAGGCAAACCGGCGGCGGCGGCGCCGGCGGCGCCGGTGATCAATGGATCTGGATCGGAAATTAGGTTCAGAGGGGTGAGGAAGAGACCATGGGGTAAGTTTGCTGCGGAGATCAGAGATCCGTGGAAGAAAGCTAGGATTTGGCTTGGCACTTTCAATTCTGCCGAGGAAGCTGCTCGTGCTTACGACAACGCAGCTCGGAGCCTTCGAGGAGCTAAAGCGAAGACCAATTTTGCATCAACTGTTACTACTGAGTTTCTAAATCTACAGAACGGTAATGATCATCATCCGTTGTTTCATCAGCACAGCCGGATGTATCATCATTCGTATCAAGCGGAGCATCAAATTGTCGTTTCACAGAGGCCGTGTTGTAGTAGTATGAGTAGTACTGTAGAGTCCTTCAGTGGACCCAGGCCTATGACGACGGCTGAGGTCGTGTTTCCCCGGAGACATCATCCTCGATCGCCTCCGGTACTGCCAGATGACTGTCACAGCGATTGCGATTCATCTTCGTCGGTGGTGGTTGATGGAGACGGCAAAGGAGGTGATATGGGAGATATCGCTTCGTCATCGTCTAGGAAACCCTCGCTACAGTTCGATTTAAACCTGCCACCGCCGTTGGATGAAGTTGAATCCCCCACCAATGATGACCTTATCTGCACAGCACTTCGGCTTTGACGGTCAAATTTGCAAGTGATATCTCAATCTCATTCTATTTTTCTGCCGGAAAAATAACCCCCAAAAATCCATCAATGATAGACATGATTAACGCTTTATTATAAGATCCATATTTCCTGTGTTATCTGAAGTTTTTTGTCGTTTATTTTTCTGATCTCATGAGTGAACATCAGATGTGTTGTGCTGGACAGAAATCTCATCTTCATATCGAATGAACCCTTCAATCTGAGTAGTCATTGCTTTTAATTGATCTTAGGAGTTGTTTGGTTGGCTTTTGGCATTAAGCCCCCCTAGAAACTTACTGAATAAGCCACTTACTGTATCATTAAGCCATTATCAAAAAGTCATGTTTAGCTGACTGAATAAGCTATGAGTCTCATTAAGCTTATTAAGCAGCTAACTAACAGGCTCTTAATGTCATATGAAAAGTGTTTTACATGTAAAATATGGAGGTTCAACCTCAATTTGGTCTCCATTGCTATGCTTCTTCTAAACTTTTAGTTTTGATTAATAATATAGTTTCAGAAATTGACAATTTGTAGAGTATGGAGCTAATAATAAGTTGGCACTATGCATTTATTATCTTTTTTGCTTGCATGATATAGATCATTGAAACATTCTGCTATAAAGTTGTATATTGGAGCATTCTGTCTGAATGATCCAGCAAGTAGTTAATCAATCTTGAAATTTACTTCATTTGCCAAACATAATTGTAAAATGGTAGTTTTATTATTTCAGACGAGAGTCTTGTCTCTTGTGTATCTTTTTTTCAGTAATGGTGCTGACTCCATTTTAGTGGAAGGTCTACCTCCGGAGATGTTATTGTCCATGCCTTAGCCGTTGCTTCTGCTGGTTCAACGGGATCCCAATCTCGACTTCCTAGGTATAGTATACTTGCCCTGTTTGGTAACTGAAGCTACTTGTTCTCTTTAATCACACGAACCCACGAACTTTCACCCAAATACGTAGTTTTACCAGTTTTGGAACACCTGAGGTTGGTGTTGAGAAGAAGATGTTATAAGTTGAACTTAAACTCATTGTTGTTCATGCAATAGGGATGCTATAAACCAAACTAAACGAGCCTAGTATATCCCACTCGGGGGGGTCTTGTTTTTTTTTTGGGGGATGGGGGGAAGGGTTGGTAACATGTATGCAAACCTGACCTCTACCCCAAAGGGTAGAGCGGCTGTTTTCGTGTAGACACCCAGCTAGTGAGAAGTGTGTGAAAGTGAAAACAACGATAGGCTAAGATTTGAATAGCTAGATACAAGTAAACAATAGCAATACAAATAGAAAGAGAGAAAGACAGATACGAGTAAGAAACAATATTAAATAGATTCAAGTAGAGAAAAAACAAAGCCAAGGTGTTGGTAACTATACCTCCAATTCTGACTTCAGGTTCTGGTAACCAAACTACAGACTCACTAACCCTATCCCGTACACTCTTTTATCGCTCTAGGTCCCTTCCTTTGGTCTTGATCCCCGCCCTTAGTCTGTAATAGCGGTTATATATTAATATATTCTGTCTATATACACTCTGTTTTACCTCAGTATTGAATTTTGGTTTTAGCACGTACTGTTTGCTTTTGGTATGTTATCATATATCAAGGCTGCCCGTTACGTTAAAAACCCTATATATGTTTGTTTTCTAATGCATGGATCTTTTGTTGTGATCGTGTAACGGAAAAATTCAAACTTCTTTGCTAAGTTTTAGGGCCTGATTTGGGGTGTTATTGATGTTTCTATTTGTATTATCTGTGCAACCTGGGAAACTGATCATTGGGTTTGGATTTATTCAGTCTATCTTGGGTAACTTTTACATATCACATAGTGTAGGTTTATGGTGTGTATTTCTTGCATGCATGGTTGCATACAAGATACTGATAACATATTTGTGGAAACTGTTTGGGGGTAGTCTAGTCTGTAATTATTTTAGATAAGATATATTATATATATGTGTATTATATATATACATATATATGTAGAGAGAGGGGGGGGGGGAGGTTTAAGGGAAAACCCCTAAAAAATGAACAACTGAGTAACACCCTGATAACCATTCATCCATACGATATACATCCGTGTGCTTACAAGTAACTTTAGTTGTTTCTTTGTTTCTATGCAGTGCATGCTATGCACATGTTCACACCAGAAAAATTGTTTACAAGTTACATGTATGCACATGTGCATACCGTACAGAAGAATGTTTACCAAGGTTTTTCTCGGTTTTTCATTTTTTTGCGGTTTTCTCATGCACACTGACCCTATATATATAAATACACACACACACATATATATATATATATCATTTATGATATATATTTCTTGCATGCAAGCAAGATATTGATGACGTATTCATGGAAACAGTTTGGAGTAGAGGTTAAGTTTGTATACATCCTACCTTTAGACTTAATTTTTGAATTAATTTGTTCGTTTGATATGGTTTGGTTATATAAGTTACTAATGATATCAACGTACTATATCCTACCTTATTGTTTATCTATTTTACGTTTCTCACGACACAAAATGTCAAACGTAAATGATTCTTTTTCGCATTTGTGTTCTTATAAGTTATGCAAAATTCCTTTGTGGTTGTGAATTATGGTGCTTTTGTGAAATCAATGGCAAAATGACGGGTTGCGTACATTTCATCCTTCTGATTGCACTTTCGAATGAGATATATTGTTTGTTGTTTGGTTTGGTTATGTAAGTTGCTGATGATATTAACCTACTGTAACCTACTATGCTTACCATTGTTACCTTACCATCTAGTTTCCTTTACTGTTTTGTACGTTTTACGTTTCTTACGACACTAAACGTCAAACGTTATGGTTCTTTTTGCTGTTATGAATTATGGTGTTTTTGTGAAACTGATGGTTAGGGGGCATCTACGTACATCTCATACCATCTGACCCTACTTTTGAATTAGATATACTGTTGTTGTTTGGTTTGGTTATGCAAGTTACGGATGATGTTAACATGCAACTAGGGGTCTCTTACCAGATGGTTACTGTGTTTGTGTTTACTAACAAGAGTTACCATACTCACTTATCTTATCGGGTAACATTCTTGGCAATCAAAATGGATTGTTGATAAGCGTCTGACCCAGTAAATGCTAAAAGTCTTCTTTTTCACTTATAGAGTAAGATTCTCGGTCCTAGCTATGCCTTTTCAGGTAAAATTCTCGCTCCTTATCATGCTCACCTAGCAAAGTAAATGACACCCGATAAGTGTTTGATAAACAACCCCTTGGTTTGCCATGTCTATCTACTTTATGTTTATCCAACATAAAAAATGGTTGTGAATTATGGTGTTTTTCCGAAATTGATGATTGGTTTGCAAGTAAGGGTGCGTTTGGGACAGGACGGGACGGGATAAAAATAAATAGTGTCATGTTTGACATGTCATAGGACAAAAAATAAGGTTGAACAACATGAGACAAAAATGAGTTTTCATGACACTGTTTTTGAGTTTTCTTATTCCATCAAAAAAGGTAAAACAACATGAGACTAAACTTTGAGATTACAATATTACCCTTATACAAAGTAGAAAGCACAATTACTATAGATTTTTAGCATTTGCATATTATGTTGGGTTTGTAAATGGAACCCAATTCAATGATCAAAAAGTCATCCCTTATTTAGAAGAATGATGGTGAGGTTTATGTGAGACTTTATTGGTATCAGCTTTATTATTTGATCAATTATATAATTATTAAATTATGTAAAATAACATTAAACAATATTTAGGGGCAATTTGGTCAATTTAACAATTTTGTCTGGTCCTGTTTTAGTTGTACCAAACGTAGGACAAACAATTTAGTCCAATCATGTTCAGTTATATCTTGTCTGAATACCAAATGTTACCTAAAAGAACAATTTAGTTGTATATTGTCCAAAATGGTCAAATTCTTTTCTATTTTTACATATCTTCATTGAAGGGATTATATCATTAACTCGTTTCCTTTTATATTGTTTCTAACTTTGATGTAATTCTTTCTCTCTACTTATGGTTTATTTGTTAACAACTAAATAAGCTTAATAAGACTCGTAGCTTATTCAGTCGGTTATACATGACTGTTTGATAGTGACTTAATGATATAAAAAATGGCTTATTCAGTAAGCTTCTAGACAGGAGTTTTTTGCAGAAAACCGAAAAGATTCCAACTTACTCCTCAATTAAAAAAAACATAGTAAACTTGCATTGTAATTGTCATATTTAAGACAGGGTTCAAATGAGGACATATGTATTTTACGAAAAAGCGATCACTTTTATTGTAGTCAATCCATGGGATACTAAATCAGATATGCGGACGATCTTTAGCACGAACTTTCACAGATGTTGGATCTCTAATTTGGTTGTTGAATGAGCTAAATTCCATTTGTAACAATTCTGGTAATCAATAAACCGCTACCTTTTATGTCGAAAAAATCATAAAATTGTTAGCCGTTTACCAAACACTTACTCGGTAAACCCTTACCGGTAAAATTTAACATTATCATTTACTTGTCGGGTAAGATTTTAGTCCACCAAAACGACATCATATCCAACAATTTATCCGGTAAGCGTTTACCATGGACCGTGGTAAGAGTCGTCGTTCTCATTAACCAGATAAGACTCTTGGTCCTTGTCTCGCTCTTACCGGATAAGATTCTTGGTCCTTATCATATTTATCCGGTAAGATAATATGACTTGGTAAGTGCTTGCCCAAGTAAGCATTTGGTAAACGGTGAACAAATATATACGTTAAACCTCTTTGAAACAAGCATTAGGCTCAATTATCATATACACAATTACTGCTAAGTTTTAAAAAACCGTTCACAAAAATAACTTCAGCAACTCTCAAAAAACAAATACCATTTAATAATCATCGCGTTCCTTTTTAGTCGGGTCCGAGCTCACGGATCGCAGATTCTTTCTGTACTCGGGAGATGTCAACCTTCTTTCTAATGGCGTTTTCCTCTTACTCACCACGAACCGATTCACCCCTTTTCGCATCGGCATAATTGACGGGAAATCTTCATCGGGAATTTGGCTCAGTTCCGAGATATCTTTGATCTGTGCAACTCGTCGGAACCATCTTTCTGCTTTCGCCTCTTCCGACATGTCTAAAGGATCGGTTTCCTTCACTGCTGATCCCTCCAGACTCTTTCCTTCCCATGCGTTTCTCACTTTCTCGACTTCTGGTGTTTTCCGACCACCGTATGAAGTTCCGGGTGTAATTTCACTTCTGTTCATCTGAGTGCTCGATGAATTTTCCGTTTGATTGCTGCTAGATTCACCTTTATTTCTCACCTTCTGAATTTCTGGCGTTTTCCGACCGCCATATGAAGTTTCAGTAGTTTCACTTCTATTCATCTGGGTACTCGATGAATTCTCCGTTTGATAGCCGATAGATTCACTTCCATTTCTGACGACCTGGATTTCTGGCGTTTTCTGACCACCGTATGAAGTTCCGGGTGTAGTTTCACTTCCGTTCATCTCGGTACTCGATGAATTTTCCGTTTGATTGCCACTAGGTTCACCTCCACTTCTCACCTGGATTTCTGGCGTTTTCCGACCACCGTATGCAGTTTCAGGTACGGTTTCACTTCTATTAACATGGGTTCTCGATGAATTTGCCGTTTCATTACCATTAGATGCACCTTTATCGTCAACAGACGATCTTGAATTCAAGAAATCTTTGCTGCTCATCTCATGATGTCGTGTTTCTTGAACGAGATTCGTATCTGTCGGTTTCATCGTGCTCTTCAACTGCTGCTTGTCGTCTTTCTTAGCGAAATAATCTGGTGGAAACGGAACAAAAGGAACAAACTTGCTGTTACTTTCTTGCTCCATGGCCTGTTGTCGTTGGTGTTTCGGAGAAGTCAACGATCGATCTTTCTTCTTGCAAACCACAAATCGGTGCTCTCCTTTCCGCATCGGCATAATCTCTGGAAAATCCTCATCCGGAAGACCTTCGACCACCTTCTTGAACCATCTACCCGATTTCTCGTCTTCAGGCGTATCTTTACTCCTACTTTCGACCTTCCTACCCAAGTTTTCAGAATCGCTCACAAAACCAGTATTTTTCGGTTTCACGTTTTCAGACTTTTCGGCAAACATATCAGCCAGTAATGGCACAAAAGGGGCATAACCGGAATTACGTCCATTTGGAATCGGAAATCTGCCCTCTTTTCCGGCATCTTGTCCACCGGGACTGCTTTTACGATCTATTCCTGAAACAGTTGACGTGTTGCTACGGAACTGGTCTAGACTGCCGATGAACGATGCCTCTAGATTCTTGTTTGTGCCCGGAAGACTGTCGTTACTATCGGCAGTGCGATTATAGCTAAAATTGTTCTGATTTTGAGAATTCATCGACTGCCCGATGGGCAACGGAACCTCACCTGGTCGCCCACACTCGCATTTTAAGCACGCCATGTTCCTTCCGTGATTATAGAAATTACATCTGGATAGGGAAGTAACCTCAAAACTTCAATATTATGAATATTTGCAATACCAATTTTAGCAAGTAGCAAACGTAACCACATAATCATTGGTTCAGCAGTATTCGGGTTACTGGTAGATCCTAACAGCTTAGAGGTCAAAGGCTCGAGCCCAAGGGCGGACCCACATGGAATGATACAGTGGCACGCATGGTTCCGGCGTAAGGAGGGAAAATTACTTTTTTTAAGGGTGCCACCGCATGGTTTTTGAAACTAAAATGTTAGCACAAGATTTTAATAGCTAAGATAGTAAACGTGTTCGCCTTTGTACAAAAGGCTTGGGTTCGAGTCCCACTGTTGTCAAATTTGTTGGTTTATTTTATATACCTCGTGTTTTTAAAAATATATATAGTTAGGACTCGAACATAGGTTTCTTCTATGTAAGGACAAAGAGCCAATCAACCAACAGATCTGTACTAATATCGTGAAAAAAAATTTGTATTTTTTTATAGTCAAAGTTTTGCCACCACTTAGAAAAAATTTCCGGGTCCGCCTCTCTGTTTAGAGATGGCAACGGGGTTGGAGATGCCGGGGATCACCATCCCCGTTCCCCACTTCCCATCCCCAACAGGGAATAAGGGATTTTTTTTCCGTTTACAAAATCTAATTTTTTCTATAATATCTTTGTAAATGCCAATTTTCACCTTTAAGACCTATTATTCTAAAACTTCAATTAATCAAAATTTAATTGTTGGATTTGTATAAGAGTAGTTTAAAAAATAAATATATCAATTCCCATACTTAATAATTGAAATTTTAAACATTAACTGTTGTTATACCACCAAAAGTTTCTCCTAAAAAATTCTCTCATCATCGAAGATTTTTTATATCTCTATTATATTTATGTGTTATATATACTACTTGGGTTTGTCATTTTTATTATATTATACACACACACACAAATATATATATATATATATAGGGAAGAGTTCATTTGAGAAGTGGCAGGTATTTGAGAAGTAAAGAAGTGATCCTAGCCATTCATCTGGTCAACATTTGCGACTTTGACTGTGAAGCACCGGATAATTCCTCTTGTGGGTATGTGAAAGATAGAGAGGTAGTTTCGTAACTTTTACAAATAGGCAGCAAACGGGTTCATATGTGAACCTGCGTGATTCACATGTGAACTATATGTTAATATATGAACCCGTTAATTCGTTCACATGTGAACTATTTAATTGATTCACATAAATTCAAAATGTGAATCACACGGGTTCATATTCGAATTAATTAATTAGTTCATATGTGAATTACACATGATCATATATGAACATATAGTTCATATGTGAATCATACAGGTTCACATATGAACCCGTTTGCCGCCTATTTGTAAATCTTACGAAACTACCCCCTCTATTTTTCGCATAGCCGCAAATTTTGACCGGTCAAAGCCGCAATTCTTGACCAATCAAATCCGATCTTGACCGTATGAAGGACTAGGATCACTTTTTTACTTCTCAAACATTTACCACTTCTCAAAAAAACCTATGGCTATATATATATATATATAGTGAGAAGGGTAAGAAAGGATCCCCACACTTGGATCAATCCCAATTGAAGATCAACAATAATGCAGTACACCGAGATGCACCAGATCAGTTTCTGTATCAAGCGCAATTCATGGGGTGGGGTGAGATTAAAAGTGATGAAGGGTCTAGATCCCTTCCTATGCTTCTCATCTCGACTCCTATTCTCACACGATCCTTCGTCTATATACTATATGTAGAAACTTATTATTAAATACTTAGGCTCGGGGTCGGGTTTGAGGGGTCTCCCCATTCCCAGCCCCATCCCAGTTAACAAATTCGGGGATTCCCCTTCCATGGTCAAATCGGGTTCAAGTATCGGTACAAAGATTTTTGCCATCCCTAGGAGTGTCTGAGTTATGCCATATATAAATATTATTATATACTTAAAAGAATAGCAAATGTAGAGTGGATGGAAGCAATGCTTACCGAGGGCAATCCCACTCGCAACCAGTTAATTGTCTCCGTGGTCTCAACTCCATGCATTCAAGGCATTCGGTATTCTTTGCAAAATTCATGAAACTGCACCTGTTTGAGAAAATCTTCAACAATTTCATTAACATACATTAAGCTTGCAACTTTCCCTTTCCAGAACGAGGGGGTGGCCTTGAAATAGATCTAAGGGTGTGTTCGGTACGTGGGACATAATAAAAACTTGTCAACCATTTCGCATGACATTAAGAGCATCTCTAACAGATTCTCTATAAGTTTTTAATACAGAAAACCAAAAGTTAAAATCTTTAAACAAAATTACCGTCAACCCAACAGCCTCTCTATTTTGGAGATTTCAACATTAGTTATATTATTCAAATATTCTATAAATTATCATCCCAATACACTTACAAAAAAACTTTATGCTCCCTCCATCCCAAGTTAAGTGTACACGTTACTATTGTAGTTTGTCCTAGAATAAGTGTCCACTTTCAAAACAAAGTTTCCAATTTCCCATTTTACCCTTGATTATGATATGGAGAAAGTTTCCTCTCTATTATCAAGGGTAAAAGTGTCATTTAGTTATTTAAAGTGTAATAATTGCACATTCCTAAAATTGTTGCATTTTCATTGTGGACATTTATTTTGAGGCAGAGAGTATAAAATAATAATACATTCAATCTCATTGGTGAAAAAGAATTAAAAAATCATCCCTCTCCTGAATATTAAGTTATAGAGAATTCTCTGAACTTGGAGTTTTATCTATTATAGAGAACAATATAGAGAATCTGTTGGAGTAAAATAGAGAACAAAATCTCCATTTTTTTATATTTTAGAGAATCTGTTGAAGATGCTCTAAGACCGTGGCAGAGAATACCTAACTGAGTGGGACAAAAATACTAAAATATGGGAGATGGGACAAGATTAGTAAATTACTAAACTACCCATAGCAAATTAAAACTCTAAAACCTTGCAAAAATCTTTCACCTGCCTACCTCACACTATCTAATCTTGTCCCATCTTGTCTGCATACAAAACGCACCCTAAAAGCGAAGAATAACGAAGCATAACAAGAAATGCAACTTACTTTGGGCATATCCAATCACCTCTCTTCATCTTATTGTATGGTTCAAGATTTCTTGGTGCTTCTTCATCCTCCTCTGCCCGAAAAGCCCCATTAAATTTCTCCATATCGGGCAAGCTCAAAGCAGCCCCCTTACAGCTAAAATTAGTCATCTCTCTTAACAAATTCCGGGCAGATGATTCAGTAGCCTCCCTAATGTTCCTTTCAGGATAAATAATAGGATTGCTTGCATAACTCAATATGTACTTCATCAAATCCACCATTCTTACATCATTTGAGTCCTCCCCCTTCAGTTGTTTCGAAGCAAATTAGATAACAAACAATTGAGATATAAATGAATAATAACTCTATGTAGTTTACGATCCATGAAAATTACAACAAATTTACTTATGAATGTCCCATCTTAATCAAGGTTTCAAAAGGCGGAATCGGGACTCGAGGCGTTTTTCCCTCAACGAGGCAAGGCGTAAGCCCCGAGGCGGAATTGCGGAAATATATATACACCAAATTGATAAAACTAGCCATTTTGGACTAACATCTTCATTTTTTAACTAACTTTTTTTCAATTTGAACAAAATAGCAAAGATTTCGCACGTTTCCTTTTCCCAACTTGTGAAATGTACTTTTTCTAAATTAAATATGATTCTGGTGGGGTCGGCTAGCGAAATGGGCCGACAGCTTGTAGAATAGGGGTGACGGATTGCGAAATGTTCTTTTGGCTTGAGAAATTTCCTTATTAGCTTGCAAAATGCAAAATGACCCACCATAATCATATTTTATTCATAAAAAGTACATTTAGCAAGTTGTGGAAGAGACACTTGCAAAATCTTGGCTATTACTATTGGGCTAAAAGTGAAGATGTTCGTCTAAATGGCTAATTTGATCAATTTCCCTATAAATATTTGGCCTCCTATAAAAATTATTTTCTCAGTATAGATGTATGCTCAAATGAAGCATGCAAAAACAAACCTGTAAGAAAGATTTCATTCTTCTCTCAGTTTCAAGAGCATTTTTGAAGAGAAATGGAGCACCACCATCTATAAGCACCTGGATATCATCCTTAGGAAGCCACCTGAACACATAAATCATACAAACAATTCATTGAGAAACGGCACATATTTAGGGTTTATAAAGGGAAAACAGATTTAGGGTTTATAAAGGGAAAACAAATTTAGGGTTTATCTCATCCTTCCTAAGAACTCATCAGTCATTATTTCCGCCTACATAAATTCCATATTGGACTGACATTTGAGATAATCCTCGAGTTGATTTCGTGATACTAGACAAATTAGGATCAAAATACAACATAAAATCCACGTTGCAGTAATTCCACAAGATACAGAGAAACCGAGTGTATAAATCCACGTTGACCCTAATTTGCCTGGTATCACAAAATCAACTTGAGGATAATCTCAAATCTAAGTTCTGATTTTGGCAGAAATAGTCGTAACTGTTCTTAAATTAACGCCCAAACTATCTCCCCATTGAATGGAGAGCTTCAGAGTTTCAGGCTTTGTCCGAGTCAAAATCACTTTAGAATCGGAAGTTTCTGAGCAAGAGCTCCTGAATTTCACTTAGAACATCCAGAATCTCAATTTTCCCATTTCCTAACCACCGCCAGGGGCGCGCCCCATTTGATTTGACTTCATCCAGCAATCCAGGGTTCAACTCAGCTTAGGGGCTGTTTGGTTGGTTTTTTATCTAAGTTTTGTAGGATAAAGTTGTCTTTATGAATTGAAAAGGTTTTTGTTTCGGAGGGTCTTGTTATAGATGAGGAAGCTTGTTTTTTAATTGGTAGGGACTGATTTGAAAAAAAAAACCTTCCCTTCTTGCATAAAATTTCCCTCCTAAACCTACTAAATAAGCCATTTTCTATATCACTAAATCACTACAAAGGGTCATGAATAGTTAACCGAATAAGTTACTAGTCCCAATAAGCACCTTAAGCTGCTAACAAATAACCCCTACGAGAGTGCACACTCAATACCTCTAGCTATAGCTTAACCACCAACACAGTATTATCTTTCTAATACGATTACATAAAATTCAACTATAATTTCACTAAAATCACCAACAAATATAAATGGTGTAAGCATGGAAGTACAACATACAGAAGAATTATCAAATTTGAATTTGGGGCAAAGAAGAACATATCAAAGAGATAAGTATAGAGAACAGAGGAATACAAACCCTAAAATATCAGATCTATCATGTGCAAAACCCAAACAGGAACACGCAGCATCCACAAATTCCATCGGTAGACTCTCATTCGGCACGAATTCATCCTTCATGTTCCTACTTAACTCGTAGTAACAGGAGTTAGATATAGATTCTAGAAATTCCAACAACTCCGGCCATGGATGCGACGGTGGAACGAGATTAGCGTCGGCAGGAACATGATTTTCGTCTTGCAGAGTATTACCGGTGGATTGAGAGTGAAGCTGTTGAGAAGATTTGATCAGAAAATGTGAATTAGCGCGAGATTGAAGGAGGTGGCAGTGAGGGACGGTGGAGAGGGGCTGAGGTAGACAAGTAAGAGTGTGGCGGTGAGGTAAGCGGAGGAGAGTCGACGGTCGGTGGTGGAGAAGAGAGAGAGGACCGTTTAAGAGAAATAGCCTCGATGAAGAACCGAACATTTGATCGGAAAAGTAGGAATCACCGCCGGCGACGACTGTTCGTGGATTGGTTGCCGGAGGACAAGATGTGGCTTTAAACCCCACACCGGGTAGTAGATATTGGGTCTGAGCACTGAATTTTCAAATACCCATTTTACCCCCAGCCAATTAAAAGTAGCCAGAAAAAAAACTTAGGGGGTGTTTGGGTAAGCTTATTTAAAACAACTTATGTTTTTTTGTAAAAGTGTTTATTAACTTATGCGGTATTAAACTGGAGTTTTGTAAAAAGTGTTTGGATTAGCTTATAGCGGTACCAAACTGCAATAAGCTGATAAGTTGTTTTTTAGTGTTTGGCAAATTTTGCTTATAGATGTAAAATTACCAAAAAGGTCATCCAACCCTATTTTCTCTCGTGTTCATCGTGTACCTCCAGTGTTCATCCAATGTTCATCGTCTACCTCCAGTGTTCATCCCGTGTTCATCGGAGATGCTTGCAATCATCTCAGACTCCTTGTTCTACATCGATTCTGGTTTGATTTCACTCATCCGTCTCCTCAAGAAACATCGATTCTGGTTTGATTTCACTCATCGATTCTTGTTCTACATCGATTCTTGTTCTACATCGATTCTAGGGTTATC
>NC_037533.1:16395999-16500216 GCF_001531365.2 Cynara cardunculus var. scolymus | reverse complement strand
TATGGATTAACTTATCAAAAACAACTTATTACCGGTTTGGTACCGGTATAAGCACTTTTTTTTTTTTACCCAAACACTCCGTTTTAACTTATCTCCGGTACCAAACTGAAATAAGTCAATAAGTCACTTAAATAAGCTTATCCAAACACCCCCTTAATAAGAGGTTGTTTGTTTATTTATTAATAGTTTCATTAATAATTAACATCTGAATTGGTAAGAGGTGGATTTTGTTTGGCAAAAAAAATGTATGTCTTTTAATAGTTCTAAAATCATCTGAATGATTTTGTATCATGAATCTCTCTTAACCATTAAGAGCCCTAATTTCATTGTACACAATTACCAAACAATTATATTTCATTTTGCACTATATCATAAGATTCTCTTAATCATTCTGACCACTTGATCATTTTGCACCAAACCATTCTGCATTTGTCAAACAACCCCTAAGTAGCCGAATCAAGTAGTAGGTTAACCGAGTTGGGCTTGAAAAAAATAATACCAGACTCTTGATTAATCTTTTCATAGTAGGGCTCTAGCTTGAGCTCGGCTGATTTTTTGAGTTATTGAACTCGAGTTTGATGCTCGTTTATGGGTTCGAACTCGTGATCGATTCATTCATTTATCAGATTAAGCTCGATAACTTATATATTTTTGTGTGTATGATTGATGATTATATTAGCAGGTTTTACTTGTAAAAGTGTATGCTCGAATAACCTTGCTCGGCTTGAAATTTTTTTATCGAGATTTTCGAACGAGCTGAGTTGAACGTTAGTGTTATGATTCTTGGTTCAACTTGAAAAATTCAATCGAGTTTTCGGCTGAGTCGATTCGAACATCAGTGTTATGAAACTCAACTGTATAAATTAGATGAGTTATATCTTGTGTTTGAGATCGACTCGACCTCGAGTAGCTCGTCAAAATACTATGGTACATAGAGGGTTGTTTGTTTTTTCCGTTCATATTTCATGTTTTTGAAGTAAAAGAAAGAGACATGTCAATTGGTAAATGGACGGAATGATTTTGCCAAAATACAAGACGGGTCATGGATTAAATCCCGAGCTCGAAGCTGACCTCAGCCGATGAACCAGCCAAAAAATGTTCCATCACATTGGTGTTATTGGAGATGAGTTTCATGTGAGACCAGTTGAGGTTGTCGGTAATCAACTACTTGCCCAAATATAATCAATGTAATTTTTAAACAGAAGCTGCTGGAGTTGATTTTGCACTCAAGGGCCAGTATCCATCCAGCTTGAGGAAACCTTTGCATGCCTCCGTTACCTTTTGGGAGGCGGTTCTGTTGGTGCTTGAAACAATTCCCATTTTCTTTTCTACTGCAATTTTTAGATTATCTCCTTTATTTTTCTTTTCAACCCAATCACTCTTTTGATTTTGGATTTTTTTTATCAATACACTGTTTAATTTCCCTGTTAGCCCATAAGGATCGGACACCCATATGTCAGGACCATTTTTCATGTATAACAGTAAAAGCAAGACGTATAGGTGGATCGACTCATCAAATTCCCGTTGAAACAAAAACAAGACAAAAAAGGACAAAATCTTTAAGATATACCTATTATCCAAGAGGAATTCTTCCACCAAAGGGCCTTTGGCTTATCGGTTTTTGAGCCTATTGCCTTCTAGGAGGTCAATGGTTCAAACTTCACCAATGGTGAGGAGGGTGTGTGAGTTTATTTGTTGCATTTGTTATGTATAAAATATATTATATGCTTCAAAAAAGGAGGAATTATTCCGGTAGTATCGGCTATTTACCCCACTTCCCTCTCAGACTATTGTCATTCAACAACTACAAGATCAACAATTCCATAAGCTTGGACGTCTCGAGACTAAGATGAATGTATAAACCAATATTTTCATAGATTCAATCGTGATTTACAATTATGATTTTCAATATCGAAATATATAAATGTATTTTTTTTAAAGATTTCAAGTTTTAATTTTTAATTTTAGATTTTTTTTTGGGAGAATCCATTTTGTATGTTCTTAAAAAAGAAGACATATATAAAGAATACTGTGTTTGTTTAATTTAATTGATTCAATACAAAAAACTAATAGATAAATAAACGAAAGATCGTGTGAGAAGGAAAATTATGATGAGGAGTGTAAGAATAGATCTGAACCATTGATTACTTTATGAGGTGTTTGGGATTGCTTATTTGAAACAATTTATGTTTTTCTATAAAAACACTTATCAATTTATTGTAAGTCATAAGGGTTTAACTTTTTCAAAAACTTCTTATTACTGATTTGACACCGGTATAAGTTGTTTATGCAAAACTTAAAAGTGTTTATTACCGGTATCTCACTGGAATAAGTCAACAAGTTATTTTTTAAGCAATTCCAAACACCCCCTTAATCTCATATCCCCTCATAAACCATGCTTTAAAAGGGAATTGATATTAAGAGTTGTTTGTTTACTTCTTAATAGTTTATTAAGAAGCAACATTTGAATCATTAAGAGGTAAATCTTGTTTAGCATAAAAAGTCTGTCTCTTAATAGTTCTAAAACCCTTTGAATGATTTTGTATTTTGAGCTCCTTTAATCATTAAACATTCTAATTTTATCGTAAACAATACCAAACAATTATATTTTATTTTACACTTTTTATCATGAAAACCTATTGATTATTTTGACCAGTTAATTTCGCCATTGTTTAGGAGAGACGCCTATTCTCGAAGCCACTTTTCCGCGCTCTTTGTTCTTTCGTCTATCGTTCCGAAGCGAAGCCCTAAATCTCTTCCTCTATTGCACCACATCACTTTCCGATCAAATTTATTTTTCGCCTGAGAAATGGTCGCCGGCGGTATGATCTCCCGGATTTCAAGGACCGTTGTGAGTAGGTGCCAAGGTTCATTAATCTTCCGTGGTCGATGTGATGATCGGAACTTCATTCCAATCATTCGGAATTGTTTTCACTCTATTCATGGTTCTCAGGACAAGGTAATTACCAATGACTCGACCGTGGTTTAGAGTTCATACCATTTGTTATTCACTGTTCACTTCTAGGTTTTAAAATCGCCTAGGGTTTAACTAGGGTTTTACAGGTTGTTGACCGATTGTATATGAAGATTTCATGTTTTTTTTTTGTGTGCATATCATCGTGTAGGTTTTATCAGTTTTTTTAAATTGTAAATTGCGTTGGGTTTAACTAGGGTTTTACAGATAGTTATTGTATCTGACGATTTCATGTTTTTTTTTCTTTTTTTTGCATTTTGTAGGTTTTATCAGGGTTTTAGCAAGTAACTGACTGTATATGTAACACCGTATGTGTGTATCCTTAGTTAGGGGTGTTAATGAGCTCGAGCTTTTAACGAGCTACTCGAGCTCAAGCTTAATAATTATCAAGCTCGAGTCGATATTGAGGACACACTAAAACTCATTTAACTTGACGAGTGGAGCTCGTAAGAATCTTAGTATGCATTCCATATGCACTACATGATATAAAAGTAAAATGCCAAAAATATATTGATGGAATCCTTACATGTGTTGTGTCTTGCCACACCTTCTTTGCTAAGGGAGCTGCAAAATTGCAAATCCAAAGTAACTTTCTGGAATTTAGCATTTTGCCATGGAGTACAATAAAAAGGTTTTGAATTTGTTAACTGAATCTGGGATTGGTTAAACGACTTAATTTGCCAAGGAAGCTATCTCAAGTTGTTAACCAAAATATTTGCATTTGCAGAGGATTATACTTATTGACCTAAATTGAAAGAAGAGGGAGGGTAGGATGGATAAATAACCAAGTGGTTGTTTACTCGTTGTCCATTAAGTCCTGTATGGGTTAAGTTGTCTGTCTAGATAAATTTGTCGGTCTGAGGGACGGGAGACTGATAGGTTTGAGGGAGGCAAAGAGAGAGGGTTGGATTATTGATGTGGCATTTCTGGTATTACTTTGTTTGAGGTGGCTTAATGGGGACAAGTGAGGGGTCCTGGCTAGTGAGGTGGTTAAGTGAATAAACCGACCAGACGGTTAAGCTCATTATGCTGTAAGTGAACAGCAAATATAAGACCTCTTTGAAAGCATAATCATTTGTTTAGTTTGCAACTCTCTACAATATAAAATACATGCATAATTGCGATATTGTAACACTAAGGGGCTGTTTGGTTGGGTTTCCATCAAGTCCTGTATAGATAAAGCTGTCTGTATATTGGGAAGGTTTTTGTTTGGGAGGGATTTTCCATAGATGGAATGAGCATGTTTGGAAAAAACTTGGCTTTCTGCATAAAGCTCCCCTCTAGAAGCTTACTGAATAAGCCACTTTCTATATCATTAAGCCACTATCAAACAGTCATGTATAGCTGACTGAATAAGATGTGAGTCCCATTAAGCTCATTAAGCTCATTAAGCTGCTAACAGACAGGCTCTAATTCTTAGTTTATACCCTGCATCTAGATTACAGTTAATCTAGAGAAGATCATTTATCTTTTTCTTGTAAGTTGCAACATATTGGTATGTTTTAGATGGCTAAGCTCCTTTCAACTATACCTTAGATGCCTAAAAAATTTAAAGGGAGCGGGGAATGCGTTTGGTTTCATAAATGTTGATTGTAGTTGTAGCTAAAACTGTTGTGTGTTTTTGGTGATGGTGGATGGTTCGTAAGCCTCTTCATGTTTCTGGATTCAAATTATAACGACTTGAACATTGTTTGCCAGTTCCAATGGTGTATTTTTCAGGCCCCCTTGAACTGGATTCTTTTAAAGTATATAACATACGACAAATACTCGCACGCACCGCTCACTTTTATAATATATACTAAGAATACACACATTGTCATAGATACACTCAGTTACTTGCTAAAACCCTGATAAAACCTAAAAATGGATAAAAAGAAACATGAAATCGTCATATACAATCTACTATTTGTAAAACCGTAGCTAAATCTAAGGCGATTTAAAACCTAAAACAATTGATAAAATCTACATGATGATATGCACAAAAAGAAACGTGGAATTTTCATATACAATCGGTCGACCGCCTGTAAAACCCTTGACCTTTGGGAAGGATGGGATCTTACCGCTAACCCGGATGCCTCTCTTTCTTTTTGTTTGGTGGTGTGTAGGCATCTTAGACTTGTTTTCTGTTGCACAGGGGGTATCAGAGCAAATGGAATTACGTAATCCCATTATT
Organism: Cynara cardunculus var. scolymus; assembly: GCF_001531365.2. Taxonomy (NCBI): domain Eukaryota; kingdom Viridiplantae; phylum Streptophyta; class Magnoliopsida; order Asterales; family Asteraceae; genus Cynara; species Cynara cardunculus. Next base: position 16,495,069 of record NC_037533.1, on the reverse strand, counting down.
AATTTATACACCGTTCAAAAATCTGGAATATCATCGTCTGCATCTCAACAGCCCAACGAAAATGGAACTTCCCGAAACGGAGGAGATTCTACAGATATTCCAAATGATGCAAAAGAAAGATCCGACGCTGGAAATCTGGATGAAACAGATGCCTCTGATAAGAAAGAAGAAGAAGGTTTGTTTTAGGAAATTCGGGTTAATTATGACTTTTCTCTTTACCAGGAGGATTACTAAGGGTCCGTTTGGTTTGTGGGATTTGATAGGATTTGGAATTGAATTCCATTCCGATCTTATGTTTGGTTTGAAGGAATGCTTGGATTTGAAATCCTGAAATCCCACAAACATGGGATTTAGAGATCCTACGGGCGTGGTTAGTATTTCGTCAGATTTGTTTGTAGCAACTTTTTAGAATATGTTAAAAACACTTGTTTTGTAATAATCAATTAATAAAAGGGTAATTTATTTATTTTTCTAATTTTTTATAAATTATTTATAAAGAATGGAATTCACTTCCAATCCATTCCAGATCCTACAAACCAAGCACACACCAAAGATTCCAAAATTCTTTCGATTCCAAATCCTATAGGGCGGGATTTGGAATTGAATTCCATTTCAATCCCATGTTTGGTTTAAAGGAAAGTCTGGAATTGAAATCCCAAAAGCATAGGATTGTGAAATCTCACGGGGTGGTTGGTATTTCACTGGATTTCGTAGGATATATATGTACTAATGTCTAAAAAATCTATTAAAAACACTTGTTTTGTAATAATCAACTAATAAAAAGGTAATTTAATTATTTTCATGTGTTTGTTTTTGTAAATTATTTATGAAGAATGGAATTCAGTTCCATTAGATTCCAAATTCCTACAAATCAAACACACCAAAGATTCCAAATTCTTCCACGAAATCCAAATCCCTCAAAAACATTTTGTCAAACCAAATGCCCCCTAATTGAATTTGATTTTTCAGAGTCAGGTTCAGATGAGGAAGACCTGCCGGTTCTTTCGGTGGATGATCTGATCAAACTTGTGGCTGAGAAAGAGGGACTACTTAAAACAAAGCACAAAGAGATTGAGAAAATGAAAGACAAAGTTCTTCGAACATATGCTGAAATGGAAAATGTAATGGAGAGGACAAAAAGAGAAGCAGATAACTCGAAGAAATTTGCAATACAGGTTGCCTGTTAGCCACTTAAAGTGCTTTGATTGTATTTCCTACTAGGGGTGCATAGTGGTTAAAGCGTGCCTCTGAGGCTCGTAAGGCTCAAGGTTTTGGGCTTTTTTGAAGTCGAGGCTAGGCGTATTTACGAGGCTCACTAAGGCCCTGTGCCTTGGTTGAGGCGCCTTGTAGGCCTAGGCGTGCCTCATAAAGATTTATTAAATACCAAATCAAACCCCAATATTAAATAAGTTTTCTCATCTTCATATCTTCTAGATTTCTTAAAAAATGAGTTATTAAATAGATGATATAAGTCAAAGTGTCAACTGTCAAGCCCTAATATCAAATACCAGTTCTTATAACTTCAAGCCTATTTCTCTGTAAATACCTAGACCTTAAAACTTCTCCCTCATGGCTCCCTCTTTAAACCCGACCCTTCTGCCTCTATCGAAGTACTGTTGGTTGCTACACTGGAGTACTCGTTACATATTTTAGTTGTGTATAACTGTGTGTGTGTGTGTGTATATATATATATACACTTTTTATAAGATGCACCTCAAACCTGCGCCTAGGCCGCGGGACCCCTTTGCGCCTAAGTGTGCCCAAGTACGCCTTGAATCTTTGACAACTTTGTAGGGGTGTAAATGAGCCAAGCCAAGTCGAGTAGAGTAGTAGGTTATTCGAGCTTGGCTCAAAAATATACTAGGCTTGAGCTCGAATAACTATTTCAAAGTAGGGCTCGAGCTCGAATATTTTTTGAATTATCGAGCTGGAGCTCATTGCTCGTTTAAGGGCTCGAACTCGCGATCTATTAACTCGTTTATTGGCTTGAGCTTGATAATTTTATATTTTTATTGTATGATTTATGAACATATGAGCATGATGAAGCTTGGTTTGTTAAGTTAAACAAGTTCTATTTTGTGTTCGAGATCAACTCGAGCACAAGTAGCTCGTTAAAAGCTCGAATTGTTTACACTCCTATTTCATACTATCATATTACTTTCTGACACATTCAAAACCTGCAGAATTTTGCAAAGAGCTTACTGGACGTTGCCGATAATCTTAGTAGAGCTTCTTCAGTTGTAAAAGAGAGTTTTGCTAAGATCGATACTTCCCAAGACAGTGCTGGAGCTGTCCCGCTTTTAAAAACCCTGCTGGAAGGTGTCGAGATGACTGAAAAACAACTAGCAGAGGTGAAACATTTTTTGTTTTGCGTTCGTTGCCTTGACTATCAATTTTCTTTGAAGTAAATAATATTTATGTGCGGCAAATACTCACACACACTTCTCTTCTTTGGTAAGGTTTGAACCCTTCTTCTGAGAGGTGGGCCATTCTGGTAACCCGGTCACCGGACCAATGACCCTTTGTTTTACATTGAATTATGTCAAATATCCAAGTTCAAAAATAATAAATAAAATAACGAAATTTTATGCCAATTAGAAATGAACAATAATGTGAAATATGTGAGTTCAAAAATAATGAGAAAATAAATGTTATGTCATTTATCAATTTTGATCTCAGTTTAACATACATTAAGGGGCCGTATACCAAATGCTTATCGGGATGAGTCATTGATCTTAGTTATCCTATAGGGTAAGATTCTTGGCCATCAAAATGGCATAGGAAGCAATAATCTTACCCGGTAAGCGCTAACCGAGTAAGAGTCATCACCCTCACTTATTGGTCCTTACTAGAGAGGCGCAAGTCCGGGATTTTGATCGGCTTTTGGGTTGAAAAAGGGCCCGATCAGGCTTTTTACGGCTTTTTTGGGCTTAACCGTACTTTTCCATGCCGGGTTTTTTTCGAGCTGGGCCTGCCTCCAAAGTCCAAAGTAATTTTGGCATTGGGCTTTAAGGCCCAACTCGGACTAGGCTTCGGGTTCCTAGGCCTGGGTTAATACGGATCTGGCTAGGGCCTATTTGTGCATCTCTAGTCCTTATCATGCCTTTTACCAGGTAAGATTCTCGGTCCTTGCCATGCTTACCTGGTTATCATTTGGTAAACGGACCCTAAATAACGGTTTTAGACAGAGGACAAAATTGGTAAGGAAGACATGATTGAGGGACAGAAAAGGCAAAGAAATTACGAAGGGACGAAAGTTGCAGGTGATCTTTGAGTCAAGGTGACAAAATGCACCTGGGCTAATGAAATTGGTGCTTTCAGGTTTTCAAGAAGTTTGGGGTGGAAAAATATGACCCCACAAATGAAGAATTCGATCCCGACCGGCATAACGCTGTATTTCAAGTACCAGATCCAACCAAGTCTCCTGATACCGTTGCGGTTGTGCTGAAGGTATGCGAACGGACTAACGTGTTATAATACATCTTTATATCTGCTTTTCACTCTCACTCATTTAAACAAAAAATGCAATTCGAAATCACAAGGTGTAAATGTTATAAGGTACTGTCTTCGTCTCATAACAAGTGTCCACAATAGAAATGACAGTTTTAGACATACATAATTATGACATTTTTTAGTTAACCAAATGACAACTTTACCCTTCAAAATTTATCTCTGGTCACAATTCTTAAATATTTGGGCATTGATTAAGGGTGGATATGAGAATTTAGTTATCTATTTCTGAAACTGGACACTTGTTATGGGAAAACATAAATAGAAATGTAGATACTTAATTGGGACGGAGTGGAGTATTTTACATCTTTATATCCACTTTGTAATTGTTACATTTTTTAATTAACTAAGGGACAATTTTACCCTTGATAATATAGAGATATTTTCACCATCTCATAATTAAGAATATAATAGGAAAGTAGATATTTACTTTTGAAAATGGACATTTATTTTGGGATGGAGGGAGTATTTATCAATATCAAAATAGAAATAGGGGTAAGTTCAAATGAGAAAAGTAAATAGTTTGAGAAACTAGGAACAAATTATTCATGCTTTATTCATGATGAATGTTGTGATAGATATTTATGATAAAAAATACATGAAATCATGCATTATGAAAATGTTTCCATATTCATGTGATTATTCAGGGATATTCATTATGAATGATGAATAATTTTACATTAAATGGAAGCAGACGACTTTTGAGGCCACTTAAGTCGTAGGCAAAGTCGCCCGGATCATGTATGATTTTGTACTTGATTCATATATGATTTTATACATCAACGATCTTTTTCTTGTTTTCTTAAATAGTTAGCGTTCTCGTTTGAACCTCCCAATATAAAAGCACACTCAAATCATCTATGAAAAACCTTACCCAGACAAAAAATCTTCCAAATCTAGAGGTTAATCCAAACTGACAACTTTATCCATACATGACTTAATGGAAAACCAACTAAACAGCTCCCAAGTATCCAAACTGGTTCAAATATCACTGCCATATCCACTAGAGGTGCACAAGACTTGGGCTTTTTTGGGCCTGAACCCAGGCTTTCCAAGTGCGTTCTCTGTAAGCAAACTAAAGGACCCCGGCTTCGGGTGAAAATAGGCCCGATCAGACATTTTCAGTCCCGAGCTTTTTTGAAAAAAAACTTGGCCTGATCGGGCTTTTAGGCCTGACTGGGCTTCGGGTTTTTCGTGCATCTCTAGTCTTGACATAATTTGAAAGTTGAAGCCGTTTCAAATAGTAGAAGTTTCTTTGGCGATGGTTTTGCAGGCGGGATACATGCTGCATGATCGAATTCTACGGCCAGCTGAAGTCGGTGTGACGATAGCTGTGGATGGTGACAAAGGATCCGAAACTTGATTTGGTGGTTTACCCAAAAGTTTTGATTGCAGGTTTGATCAATGGAATCATCAATTGTTTTGTTACTTGTAGCACAGTAGTATTGATGGGTCTTTACTTGTTAAAAAGAATCTCGAGTTAAAAGTGTTACAGGGGCGATTTGGATGTTGTGGCACAGCCAAGATACGTGCTACTACTAGTCGGGTGTAAAAGTGTCGAGCTTTTAACGACCTACTCGAGCTCGAGTCGATCTCAAACACAAAGTATAGCTCACTTAATTTAACGAGTCGAGCTCCATAACACCAGTTTTTGACTCAATTTGTTGGAAGTTCGATTAAAGTTTACAAGTCGCGTCTTGCCATTCGAGCGTACATTTTTCGAGCCAAAAAATTTATATGTTTACAAATTATATAATAAAAATATAAAAATCATCGAGTTTGAGCAAATAAACGAGATAACCGATCTCAAGTTCAAGCTCATAAATGAGCATTGAGCTCGAGATTAACGTTGAAAAATAATTCAAGCTCGAACCCAATTTTGGAAAAGTTAATCGAGCTTGAGCTTGATACTAATTACTCAAGCCGAGTTCAAATAACCTGTTACTCAAGCTCATTTATGCGGCTAGTTGTAGGTTCAGAAATCATAGATGAAAACTGAGCTTAACATCAACCAAAGGTTAAAAAGGTAAATTTATGGAATCCGGTAGAATTGGAATCGAATTAAAGTGAAATGAAATTGACATTGGAAATTGGAAATTGAATTGGAATCTCTTAACAAGTTGGACAAAAATACCTTTTTATGACTAGTTTTATAATTTTTTGCTTAAATTATAAATACTATGTTATGATAAATATTAATTGGCGATAGTGATGAGAGCGATGGCGGCTATGGTGGGGGTGGCGTTGGTCGTGTATGTATATAGTAAGGCTAAGGGGTTGTTTGACAGTTATTGAATGGTTTGATGCAGAATGATTAAGTGGTGAGAATGGTTAAAAGACGTTTATGATATAATGCAAAATGAAATTTAATTGTTTGGTAATTGTTTACAATGAAATTAGGATGTTTAATGGTTTAGGGGTTTAGAATACAAAATCATTCAGAGGATTTTAGAACAAGTAAAAAGCAGATCTTTTTTATTTGACAAACAAGATTCACAGCTTAACGATTCAAAAAATGCCTCTAAATGAAACTATTAAGAGGTAAACAACAACCCCTAAGGTTTTTTTTGGCTAGTTCTTTGTTTTTTGWRAAWWATAATTTGGTAGGAATCAAATTCAATTCGTATCACATGTGAATTATAATTTGGTAGGAATCAAATTCAATTCGTATACGTATGTATGAAATTCACCTGTATGAAATCCGTGAATGATGAAATCTATGGAATTTGATTCCATTTTATGTGTAAATCAAAAAGCCGAATGAAGTTTGTTCAATAGAATTTATTATTTCAATTCATTCATATTTTACGAGTCCTGCAAACCAAACATGATTTAAGTTTATAACCCAAAGGAATATCAACGGTGTCGTATGCCAACGACGCAGATGGTCAAACATGAATGCCGACTTAAAGACAGCGTCGTGCTTTTCTTCTAGCAAGTTTTTTCTTTTTTCATAATGAGAATGGGACAGATACAGATGGTATATAAAAGCGATGACATACAAGTTAGATATAGAAGTTTGATCAATTATATCTTGTATTTCAGTATTTGTTTCAAAACGTGACCGAGTCTCAAAATTCAGTTGCATATCTATTTCGTCGTCATTCGTTCAAGTATCTCTAAGATCATATCATGCATGGAGTGGAGATGGACAAAACCCCAAACCCAAAACCCCAAATCAAGCCTAAAAGCATAATTGAGTTCGGGTGAGAATAAAAAGTTATAATAAGAATGTGAAAACAAACTTTCATATACCTTCATCTGCATCCAACCATCTTTTTTACCTGTTCTTTTGTCATCATGATCGAAAGTTTAAAAAATTCATACGCGTGAAAACAATTAAATGTAGTAAAAGTTCGTGAAATTGACTTAAAAATGAGGATAGATTTAAAAAATAAGTGGATAAATGTAATTGAAGGTAGATAAATGTAGCTGAAAGTATTGAAATCAGTTGAAAAAAAATTAAGTTAGATTAAAAAGTAAACTCATCCAAAAGCTCAGAAGGGTTCTCATCATTCTCACCATAAACTCGTATTCTCATACAATCCCTCCTGAACGATGCTTCGGCTAATGCAGCTGCTTGAGAGTAAAAAAAAAACATGATTCGTGTTTGACATCTACCGGGAATTACAGATGTTTTCGTCCTAATTTCAAGAGGGTACATCGGAAACAAAATAACAAATATCTAATAAGACTAAAAATGAATCAAAGAATGAGAGAATACTAATGACTACGGATGTATACTGCCATCGATATCATTTACCGCTTTCTCTTCGTGTAAAAGAAAATTGAAACAACGGCGAATCAGTTCTGGAACTGTCTCCCGTCTATTACCTCCTTCAGTTTCGTGAGTAGCAATTCTTGCTCCTCGAACGTAAGGCTTCCTAATATCTATACAACAAAAGATCATTTAGAGCGTGTTTGATTAGTGGTATTAAATAGTAATTAATGAGAATGAAAATAAAAGAGATTGTTTAGTTTATATAATATTAATTGGCTCGTTCTCCAGAAGCCCAAATTTTCATTTCTGGAACTTGGGTGTCATTTTCATCTCTCACTTGGACCAAACTGCCCCTTGGATTATATTGACGATAGCGATGCATACGGCTTGGGTCTTTTTGGGTCCAGACCTGAGCCTTCCGGGTCCGTTTTCGGCAAGCAAACTAAAGGACCTGGGTTTTGGGTGTGAAAATAGGTCTCATTGGGCTTTTCCAGGTTACTTTACGCCTAGGCCATTTTGGGCTTTTGAAAAAAAATTACTTAACCACAAGAGTGGTGCCTGATTGGTTTGAGCTTGGCTCCAAAGATCAAAAGTACCAGGAGGTCCCAGGTTCAAATCCAAGTAGGAATAAAAATCCCCTTGTGACCACGGAGGTTGACTCCGGGCTATCTGCAAAGCAGGTGGTCGGCCTGGGATTAAACGGCTCGCATAGCAGGTTGGATATCCAGGTTCATTAAAAAAAGATTTTGAGAACTTGTTCGAGCAAAAAATTTGCCCAAAATCTCAATTTTCTCATTTTTGGAGAATCTATTGGATATGCTCTAATTTACCAACTTTGTCCCATCTTCCTATTTTTATTCCACCTATTTTGGTGTGAAAAATTTGTCTCAATTTTGTCATATTTTAGTACGATGTCGCACCAAACATGGGGCAAGTTTTTATTCTGTAGTGTCTCATCCTGTCCTACATACCAAATGCAAATAGCTAAAACATGTAAATTGTAGAAGAGAAAATAGCAGACCTGTTCCAAGAGGATCTCAACGGGATAATATTGCGGGATGACGAAGGACTGATGGTAGATGTAAGCGAAAATGGCCATAACCATCTGCAAGCATTACGGAAAATAAAGACACCTTAGCATCATTCTCCTTTCACAATTACAGCCAATGTGAGTTCAAATTTTGAACAAGACTTTTGCACATTTCAGGAGCTTGATTGAGAAGGTTCACTTTCTGGGACCCTTTCTTCATGGGCGTGAAGAAAGGGTCACGGAAGGTGAAAACCTTATGCCCAACTTCATGGGTGTGAAGGAAACCCTTCACGGCCATGACCACTGTTCATCGTCTTTTCCTAGGCTATTTTTCAGCAAATCTTCTTTTCCTGATTTTGTGGGGTTTTGTCCCTTAAGTAACCATGCTTATTTGAGGAAAAAGTTGATTACCCTGCCCCACGTGAGGGGGCATTTCAGAGCTGACTCCGTGGTTGAGGCTAGCGGAGGGATCAAGCCCGCCTCACACATGATTCAAACTTGAATCTGTAGTGTATTTGAGCAAAGTCGTTCCGCCCCTTTGCCAACCGAGCAATCATGCTTATTGGGCCACAAATTCTCACAACTTTGCTTGAAGACTTGCATTTGACACAACTTTCACCGATTTATATTACTCACCCTAGAACTCCTCTTTTCCACAAATACATGTATTATCATCGATCTTATTCCCTTATCTCCATACACACACACACACCCACACACCATAAGGCTTGTTTGTTAGCAACTTAAAGAACTTAATGAGACTCACAGCTTATTCGGTCGGCTATACATGACTGTTTGGTAGCGGCTTAATACTTATTCAGTAACCTTCTAGAGGGGAGTTTATGCAGAAAGTCAAGTTTTTCTAAACCTACCCCTCCCAATTAAAAAACATGCTTCTTCCATCTATGAAAAAAAACCTCCCAAACAAAAATCTTCACAATCTATACAATTAGATTAATCCGCACAGACAATTTTATTCATAAATGACTTGATGGGAAACCAACCAGACACACCCTTAGTTTCTCTCCCTCAAGAACATTGTAAACTTCATCTTCTACTAGTGGATTTCTCTCGTTGGTCTCCTGCATCTATGGTTTCTCCCATTTTGGGTTAGCACGTAAATCTCGGTGTTGTCTTCTAACCTTGTTTCTTTACTTTGTGCTGGATGCTTATTATCGTTTTGTATGTTGTGAGAACATTGTCTTCTAAACTAAGAACATTTTCAAACTAGAGATTCTTGGGACACCAACTTATGCTAGTTTAGCCTCGATTAAACATTGGAATTTCTACAACAAATGGTGTCAAAGTGTCCTTGTCTTGTAACAGTATGGATCATGCTGAAATAAAAATGTCATCAAATTGAGCAGGAAGATATTCACCATCAACCACAAGGGTTGTGGTGTAGTGGTTGAGGCTCAAAGGGATGTGGTGGAATATCCCAATTTCCCTGGGGTTCAATTCCAGGCGTCCACAACAATTGTGGCCACTGAGTTGATCAAGGCTCATGTCTTACAGTCGCAATTGGTCGGAATTAATCTGGGCATAGCTCGGGACACCCTTCCACAAAGATATTCACTATCCCCCATCCCACCCAACCTAAATTTAAATTTTGATTAGCTTGTATGGTTCGGAACATATTAAAGGTAAGAACAGGGGCGGGCCCACTATGGTGCATATGGTGGCATGTGCCACCGCTTCATTCCTCCATAGTGTAAAAAATTTAGGGGTCGTGAAAGTTGCCACAATATTATTTTGTTGGGTGCAACCATATATTTCCTGAAACTACAAGTCTACAATAATAACACAAGTTTCTCTTGGCATGGTTGGTCTGCTTAGTCTTTTACATTCCTTTGAGACCAGGGTTCAAATCCCATTTGTATCATTTTCTTAGTTTTAAACTTCTAATTTCAGGTTTCTTACGTTTCTGAAAATTTAGAGATAAAAGACTCGAACACAGGACCTCAGTACATTACCTGGCAGTCCATTCTATCGGTAAAGCCACCGTGTCCTGGAATACTGCCACCAAAGTCCTGCAAAGTTGAGTACGGTGTTAATACATTAGTGCAAAGTTAACTACGGTGTTGATACATTAGTGCAAAGTTTAGTATCAAACGTAGCAACCATCACTAGGGTTTAAATGTTAACGAGCTACTCGAGCTCGTTTATCTCGAGTTGCTCGAGTCGATCTCGAATACAGAACAAAACTCGTTTAACTTAACGAATCGAGCTTTATAAAATCAATGTTCGACTTGGCTAGTTCGAAAACTCGATTAAATTTTCAAGTCGAGCCATTCGAGCATATACTTTTTCGAGCCAAACATGTTCATATGTTCATAAATAATACAATAAAAACATAAAATTTATAAACCTCAAACCAATAAACGAGTTAATCGATCGCGAGTACGAACCCATAAACGAGCATCGAGCTCAATAACTCAAAAAATATTCAAACTCGAGCTCGAGCCCTACATCGAAAAAGTTATTCAAGCTCAAGCTCGAGCTCGAACCTGGCATAAAATTTTCAAGCCGAGCTCGAATAACCTACTACTCAACTCGGCTCGTTTACACCCTAACCATCACACACCTTGATCTTAAAGGCTCTCTTGAACCCACTTGCGAAAAAGCCTCCAAACGGTGCTATAACTGATGCAAACAAACCAAGGCATAAAGCATGCCATTGCACCGGTAAAACTGATATCTCTTCCCATGGCAACTGCATTGAATGTTTTACTAAAGCATGTTAATTTTCCAGGTGCATGCTAAAATTTAAAAGTCACTACAACAAAATTGACTTTATAGAACGTCTAGATTGCTTAAGCGTCCTAATAGAATACTTTATAGAACCAAACTATAAAGAGTCCTATTTAAAATCGTTAAAATAGGTTTATATGACGCTTTTGAGCGTTTTAACAAGCTTCTTAAGACGCTTTTAAAATAAAGTGTCCTATTAGCTATTTATGACACTCTTGAGAAGTGTCCTATAAACTTGTTTTTTTATAGGACATTTATGTTTATAGGACATTTTTTCAAATAGTGTCGTATAAATAAGCTAACACGGCACTTTATATTGAGAACGTCCTAAAAAGCTTGTTAAAGCGCTTAAAAGCGTCCTATAAACCTATTATAACAATTTTAGATAGGACATCTTTTGGATTGGTCCTATGAACTTAAGTCCTATAAAGTATTTTATTAGGACGCTTAAACATTTGAGGCGTCCTATAAAACCAATTTTGTTGTAGTGAGTTGTAACCTTGACGGCCAGCTCAAATGGCAAATAAAGGCTAGGCCTTGGGGCTCCTCCTCACAGGTCGCCAATTCGAGTCTCTTCACGGCGATTGGGGATTTTACTGACGGTTATCGTCAGGGCCACATGAGATTAGTCGAGGTGTGCGCAAGAGGCCCCGGACATCCATGGTTACCAAAAAATAAAAGATGTCAGATCTAACACCCACCCATTGAGCTAACCATTTGGGTAACACAAAATATTCTGGCTTGAAAAGAGGACCAGGATCACATTGAAGCCAACTCGTTGACAAATCCTGCATAGGAGGCTCGGCATAAGAGAACAATTTGTGGTAAAACTACATGTTATGTTCAATTAGGGTGTGTTTAGTACACTGAACAAGACATAACAAAACAGGTAATATTGTTCCACGTTTGGCAGGACTTTTATATGGAACATGACCAGACAGGAAGAGGCGTGCTCCACCCCACCCCATGGAACAAGGTGAAACAAGCCTATATTATACAAATATACTCTTAAAATAGAACTTAATTATCTTCAAAACATCAAATGTGTCTTCTCCTTTACATCTTATTCATTTTTTAAATTTTATTTACTGTATTTTATCCTTTCTAAATTTTCACATTATTGTTCTCAACATCTATTTTTATACGTTTTCTATACTTTGTTAAATTTTTGTAATTTGTTAATGTTACTAATAAAAAATAATATAGAAAAGGTATAAAATAAAAAGTTGGAAGTTAGTAAACTTCATATTTTGGTGTCATTTTAATCGTCTTGACGAAAACTTTTTACTAATATACTTTGTTATAAACAATATATTTTATTATGATTTAATAAATTACATAACCTAATCATAATATATAAACAACTCATTAAGAGTAAATTGGTCATTTTACCATTCTTGTCATGTCCAATCCTGTCTTACCAAACGCTTATAGCTGCCCTGTCTGTCGGTACCACACGCACCCTTACGGACAACTTAAGTACTTGAACTTACCCTTCGTGGGCATGTCAACCACTGGTAACGACCCAAAATGTTCGCAAGCTATATAAAAGATAAGTTAAAAACTTTAGAAGGATGGATTATAACATCGTAGTTAATCAACACAGTATATTGATAGTTTAATTTGGCGGGACCAATTATTCTTAGGGGCCATTTACCAAACGCTTACTGAGTAAGTGCTTTCTAGCAAGAGTTACTACTCTCCATTACCTTGTGGGGTAACATTTCCAGCCATTAAAATGGATTGATGGTAAGCGTTTACTGGTTAAGAGTTGTCACCCTCACTTACTACGTAAAACTCTCGATCATTGTCTTCCCTCTTACCAGGTAAGATTCTCAGTCCTTATTGTGTTTACCCGGTAAGGTAATTGAACCGGTAAGCGCTTACCATGGTAAGTGTTTAGTAAACGGCCCCTTGGTATGAGCTTGAATTATAACTTCGTAATTAATCTAACCACGAATGCTGAAATAACGGTTGCGACTGATGCTCCTATAAAGCCCTCCCATGTCTTCTTTGGAGAAAGCTTGATAAGAGGAGTCTTCCCGAAGAAAAAACCAAAGATATAAGCGGCTACATCATTAATCGCAATAAGTGATGCTGGGAGGAGAAACCTATATGAATAAACATTGATGAGAGAATAGTAAAAATTACTTACAGCTTAACCGTATGCACATGTGCATACCGTACATATGAACGGTCACCTTCCTCAGTTTTTCATTTTTTTGTAGTTTTCCCCGAACCTGACCCTGAGCATGAATACCCTAGATAATATATGCTTGGATTGACCATGCAATATGCAAAGAAGAGAAACACAAAGGAACATGAAAAGGTAAAACTCTTAGGAATACACATTAAGTCCTGAATTTCTATTGCTTGAACTTAACTGATTTTCAAGAGGTGGACGGAAGGATATGTGAATTGGAACTAGAGACACACAAGGCCCGGGAACTAGATACGCTCTCAATGAAAGTGGAAAAATGAATTCAAGAGAATATAAACTTGTGGCCTCAAGAACAACATAATAGTAAAATTGAAGAGTATCGAAATAAATGAAAGCGAATAATTTGGTGAATTAGGATTACCAGAATATCCCTTCAAAGATATTGGCAGCAGTGAACGAGGATTGCGTAAACACAACTATCAAAATCATGTGTGTCCATGCATACTGACTAAATTGATATTTGTACATCTTCTTCTTTAATGTGAGAATGAACCACATGAACCCTGTACCAAATCAGAAGTATAGCATCAATATTAAAGGGCTCTTTTGGAGAGTGATATGGGGTTTCACATATTCTCACATGTATCAGTGCCAGGGTCTGCCACTTTAGGGACTCGACACTCTGGCTAACCCCCTCTCGACACCCTGGGACAATTTGTGTCCATCTAGCCTCTGTTGTAGGGGGCATGTTGGAGTCCCACATTGGCTAGACTTGGACCATTTCTCCTGGATATATGTTGGAACATCCCTTTCTTTATAAGGGCTCTTTTGGAGAGTTGTACGAGGGTTCCACATATTCTCACAGTATACAAGTAAAAGGCTTCTTACACATATGCACCTGCAATATATAAGAAATAACAGATAACCATCTGATACTTCATAAAACTGGTCGCAAGCTTATAGAAGAACTTTTCAGGAGTTACGGCATGCATTATCTGTTGGCTGAGAATACGACCATACACGTACAGCATTGCAGTAAAGAAGAAATGCCTGTGACAACACATTACCATTTACTTATGTACGTAAGAAAAAAATGATCACAACACAAGATTAAATTACAGTGATGAAAGCTCTATATGAAGCATAGTCCAAATAGAGGAGGTTTCAAGTACAAACCATGTAAGTCTTACAAACCAACCTTAACCGTCCATCTAGTCTAATAAATATCTGGTTCCATCAATATCTTCATTGTTTCCTAATCTAAAGCTATGATCATAATGAATGAACCTTATCATCTTCCATAAATATCTTGATCATAATGAATGAATCATGATTATGATCCATAAATACTTGATTGTTTCATAATATAAACATTGGTTGTGGGTTTGTAAGAATTACATGGTTTGTATTTGAAACCTCCACTAGTCCAATAAGGGTGTGTTTGGTATCCAGACAAGACATACCAGATGTCCAGGCTCAGACTCAGGCGTTTGGTAAGACAAAACTGGAAAGGACAGAACAGATAAAATGACCAATTTACCCTTAATGAATTCTTTTATATATTTTATATATTTTGATTAATTTATGTAATTTTAAAAAATTATGATAAAATAAATATTTTTATAACAAAATATGTCATTAGAAAGTTTCCGTCAAGACAATTAAAATGATACCAAAATAAAAAAAATTATGTAGTTTCCAATTTTTATTTTATACCTTTTCTATATTATTTTTTTATCATTAATATTTAATAAATTACATAATTAACCAAACTACAGAAACCGTATAAAAATAGTATTTTGAGGACGGTAAAGTGATATTTTAAAAAACATAAAATAAGTAAAATAAAATTTTAAAAATGAATAAAATGTAAATATGTAGGCGTATTTGATGTTTTAGAAGAGAATTAAGTTCTCATGAGGTTATATTGGTAACATATAGGTTCGTTCCACCTTGTTCCATAGGGTGGGGGTGGAACACGCCTGCTCCACTTTGTTCTACTATGTTCCACATAAAAGTCCTACTAAACGTAGAAAGGTGATCCCTGTATTGTTCTGTCTTGTCATGTCCAGTGTACCAAACACACCCTAAAGGATATTAGTTGTATATATTGTCATAATCCTTGTTATTACCAATTGAGAAGTCTGAATCCAGGAAGACGCTTATCTTCATGAGCTCTTCTAAGCAAATTGAACAGCTCACTGGCCATTGAGATTTGGATGATGATTATCATACCCCAAAGGTAAAGATGGCCCAAATAGACAACCAATATGAAGCCAAGAAGCATCCAGACAGAAGAATATGTTCGGATCCACATCGATCTGTATTTGTTTTGGTCATTGACGAGCAAGTCACTTTCATTTAACTTCATTACATCTGGAAATGCCTATATCACCCCACAAAAACAAAACAAAGTGAAAATACAGAGTCTATGCTCAACTCCTGCACGAGATTATCACTACTAAAATGGAAGACTTTTACCTACGGATGTTTCCCTGGGAAATCCGTTGCTAAAGGGGTGATTTGTCATAAATGTTGGTGGGTAAATTGTTGGTTGGAAATTCAAATTGGTGAGAGATTACCCAGGTACTGGATGATATGCTGGTATTTTCTTGAAAAACATCGGATTCTACCTGAACATGGGTATTTTCTAGGTGATCCGCTGGTCATCACTCATGGAAATTTCCCCAGGTGATTTTTGTGGGTAAAAGTCATTTGTTTAGCAATGATACAAACTACGTTGGTGCATTGACTCTAGATGGATAAGGTAAAATTTTGCAACAAATTATTGAAGCTTTTATAAGATCGCACTAGAACAAAATTGAGTTTTAGTTATAGGACCAAACTATAAAGCGTTACAATAGGTTTATAAGACGTCTGGCATTTTAACAAGTTTTTTAGCACACTTCTAAAATAAAGTGTCCTATTAGCTATTTTATAGGACATTTTTTAGAAGTGTCCTATAAGCCTATCTTTTTATAGGACATTTTTTCAAATAGTCTCGTATAAAATTAGTTATTACGATACTTTATTTTAGAAGCATCCTAAAAAACTTGTTATAACACCTAAAAACGTCCTATAAACCTATTGTAACACTTTTAGAAATGACGCTTTTTAGATTGGCCCTATAAAAGTCTTATAAAGTACTTCTTTAAGACGCTTCTATATTTTAGTGTCCTATAAAATCAATTTTATTGTAGTGAGAGTAGAAGTACTAGACTTAGAGGTTATGTTTCTTATCCCACCAACCTCAGTTGACCTTCTCCGATGCCGAGCTCGGGAAGTCGGAGTTGAAGGCGATCTAGGGCTTTGAATATCCCTTTCCATTATTCTAACGTTCATTTTTCACCCGAAATTAAAGCACCTGGAGGCTGCTGGCAACAAATGTATGTGCACCTGAAAAAGCATAGAAGAAAAGATGGTATTAAAGAAAATGTGCTCATTTTTGGTCGGGTGTCAGAACCCGAGTATAATTTAAATCAAGGGAAATTGTCGAAGATAGACAATCAACCCCCCCTTCACCACCCTTCCAACATATTGGCCGAAATAGCCACGGTAATGCAAATAGCACTTATGCAACTTGCGTAACCCACTTTTTTCATAAAATATTTAGGAAAATTAGACACCTGGGAGATAGTCCATGGAGGAGTATTTGCCCATAGACTGTCCACGTAGACATCATGCAAACTTTGCGTAATGTCTAGTTTTCTTGAATACTTTATTGAAAAAAGTGGGTTATGCAAGTTGCATAATCATGGCTATTTCGGCCAATGTGCTGAAAAGGTGGCTATAAAGTGAAGAGGGGGTCGGATTGGTCATTCTGGACAAGTTCCCTTAAATTAAATAAGTTCACGCATGCTGCAAAAAGCAAGTAAATCTAACCATCAAAGATTATCAAATGAATTGGACTAAAGCTATAAAGCTGTGAAAGTTCATGAGATTTTACAAAATGGAATTCATTACGGTTTTTAAAGGGTGACAAGGAGCAGCGAACAGAAGGTGTTGAGAGAGTGACCACCTAACAAGAAACCCTCCTCCTACACTTTCGATGCCAAAAGGATCACCAAAACTGCTTCTAGAATGTTCCCACATACATACTTCGGTGTAAGGGTCTAAGGGCCTATATGTTAGTAGTTTTATGAGCTTAATGAGATTCACAACTTATTCAGTCAGTTATACATGATTGTTTGGTAGTGACTTAATAATATAGGAAGTGGCTTATTCAGTAAACTTCTAGGGGAAGCTTTATGCAGAAAGCCAAAAAATTTCCAAATCTATCTCTCCTAATAAAAAAATGCGCTTCTCCCATCTATGAAAAACCCCTCCCAAACAATAACTTTCATAATCTATACGGCCAGATTAATCCACACAGACAACTTTATCTATCGAGAACTTAATAGAATACCAACCAAATAGCCCTTCAACACAAGATTTATAAATCGCTCAGGCATGTAGCTCAGTTGGCGAAGGGAAGGAGCAACTTTGCTCAAATACACAACAGGTTCAACTTCAAATACTCAAACTCCTCCACTTGCCTCAGCGAGTCATCTTTGAAATGACTCCTCATATGTGGTTTCTAGGGGGCAGTTTCATGTGGGCCGGTCAGGTTTGCCGATGATCAACCTTTTGCTCGAATACAAGTCATGTGAAGCAATCAACATTATATGTACATAAGAACATTGCCTGCTACTTCATAACATATTCAACAATCAAATGGACCAAAATTATGATCATAGGGTTCAAATCCAAGTCCTGTAGGTATTACTGCTCCTAACCGTTCACATTAACAAATACGATTCACCGATTGAATACAATCAACCTTCATCCAATAACGAAATCCAAATAATAACTCACAAATTGAGATCGTCTATCGATCTTACAAAAATACCAAATTAAAAGTGAAACTAACGATTCGAAATTGCTTCTAATACAAAAGAAATCGATATGAATGGTAGTATGATTGTATATATACAATTTAGGGGGAAAACAATCTAATAAAGGGTTATTTAAGGAGAGATCTTACGATTGATTTCTAGAATTGATGAAGATATCTATATGACGCATTGATTTCTCGGAATACAGAAGAAGAATTTGGGAATTCTCCTTGAATCGTCGGAATAGGGATGAACAAGGTGACGAGCATGCGAATCAAACCTCCCCGATTGACACGTCAACATACGTATCTCTGTTTGGAAAAATATGTGTTTCCCATTTCATTTACATGTTTCATTCGTTCCAAATTTAAAAAAGAAAGGCGATTATAATTGACATGTGCATTTAGGGTGCTCAAAAACAGCATAAATCCAAATCAATCCAACGTGAAATAATTTAATCTAAAATAATTTGATATTTAATTGAATTATAAAATTTTCAACTTAATTTAATAAATCTGATATTATTTTATTTTTTGGATTTAATATGATTGTTGAGCCTCTATTATTATGTAAATGGAACATTTACATCATCACGTATCCTCTTCATATAAATTTATCATTCATCTTTATATAACTCTTTTGTATATATGTTCAATAACTGTAAACATATTTATATATATATATATATATATATACTATTAAGGTACTTGTGGAATGCAGCAAGATATATCTCGATTTTAATGTTTCGTTTTATTCTTTCTCTGGAGACGTTATAATACGGTTTTTATGTGGTTTTGAGAAAAGGATAATGTTTTTATTTTTGAATAAATTATAAATTTAAAAATATCATAAATTTTCGAAAATAAATATATCAATATTAGTATCAAATTAACTATTTAAAAGTTATTGTTTTTTGTGTTATTTCTTTAATTCAATTTTTTAAATATCATTTAGTTTAGATTTAATAACAAAGTAATTTATTTTTTGATTTAATAATATGATTTTTTATAAGGATAATAATTAAGAATTATGTTAAAACTCAATGTTTATCCTAATTATATTTTAAAAACTTTATATTTAAAATAAGATGTTTATCGTGAATTTGATTATGTTTATCTGCAATTAGTTATATAAATTCAAAAATTGAGCTTTAATAAGTTGTACTTACACACAATTTACTTGTACTCTTAAACTTTAAGTAATATGCATTAATAAACATTACTTCATACATTAAAAATGGTTTTTAAAAGTTTTTATCAAATGTTTTATAATATAGTATAAATATATTTAGTTAGAAAATTAATTGAATGTAATATATTTAAGTAGTGGGGATAAGTTGTACCAAATGGTTTGATGATGAAAAATATATTATGAATAGACTAAAGAGAGACAATATATTAAAGGTTAGGAAGATACTTTGACGTACCAAAATATAAACCTGACCAACTCGTACGGTTTGGGTTAGGTTGCACTTTGATTTGAGTTGGGTTGGGTTTCTGGTATTTATTTAACTAGAAACTTCCTTATAAATATCTAGATGAAGTCTCAAATGGTTTCATAGAGTAATATAAATAAAAGTAGTTTTTCATTTATAAACTACACTCGACGCTTTCACAACTTGAATAATAGAAGCATAAAGTTCTCCCAATTTTCTTAGTATTCTCGTTTGCTCATCATTGTTCGGTAGTTTGGCTGATTTAGGGGCTGTTTGATAGTTGCTGAATGATTTGGTGCAGAATGATTAAGTGGTCACAATGATTAAGAGCTCTCATGTTATAGTGCAAAATAAAATATAATTGTTTTGTAATTGTTTACAATGGATACCCATGATACAAAATCATTCAGAGGATTTTAGAACTATTAAGAGGTAAAAAAAAAATTGCTAAACAAGATTCACCTTTTAACGATTTAGAGATCGCCTCTTAATTGAACTATTAATAGGTAAACAAACCCCTTAGTTCGATAATTAAGGCTGCATGCAAGCTTGTGAAGACAACTTCGTGACAATTAGTTGGCGTATTTTTTGAGCTTATCGTACAAGCCTCGATTGGATGGGAAGTATAGTTTATAAGCTAGCTTATTTTTAGCGGAAAAAAGCAGTTTACAGAACTCATTAAGTATATCATTGGTCCTTATTTCGTGTTTTATATAACAAAAATGTACATTGAGTTAACACTCTTGGGTTAGTGTTTATTAAGTCCATCATGTGCCCCTCACAGAAGGGCAATTTAGTCCAAACACAAACATTCAGTATCAAAACCCTACATCATACACAAATTCCAAAAAGTATATAAATGAATAATGAGTTCGTATCTCAAACAGCCAACAGGATTTGAGATACAAAATCCCTGGAATCAAACTCTAAAATCTAAATCAAACCTTAGTTTAACTGAACTAGGTTACTGACAGTCTGCAATTAAAATGAGAATGTAAGATTGATAGTTCTGATACCCCTAATATATATTATCTTCGTCCCAACATAATATAAAAATGGAACACAATGTCAGATATATATGATTATTACACTTTTTAGTTAAACAAATGACAATCTTACCCCTATTTAATTTATGTCTCTTCATCCACAATTCTTAAATATTTGTACATTAAATTTAGGGCCTGTTTACTTGTGGCTTAATGAGCTTAGTGGATAAATGGGCTTATTCGCACAGACTTTCTAGGCTGTTTATTTTGGGCTTAATCGCTCAGAAATGGGCTTATTCGCCCAGATGGAAGAAGGAACTTGTCCAGATTAAGCCGGCCAAAAGACTGCCCTACCCTTCTCCTCCATCGATCGCACATCTCTTCTCCATCGATCCAACAGCCCTTTTCTCCATCGATCGACTGCCCTAATTGAAGGCCTCTTCTCCTCCATCTCGAAGAAAAACTAACAAACCCACATGAGGAAAAACCATTAAAAGACCCAAGTTTGAAGAAACTTCAAGTCGATTTTGGTGTTGCAGGGGAGTTCAAAYAGGTAATGAAAAAAYATCAACAAACCCACATGAGGAAAAACCATAAAAGATTGATGAAAGTGAATCCCAAATTTGAAGAAACTTCAAATCGATTTTGGTGACGCAGGAGAGTTCAAACAGGTCATTGCTTTTGGAGATTGGGGTTTCGATTTTGGGTATTAGGATTTCGATTTTGGGGTTTTGTTCTTGGTGATGCATCGAAGTCGAGAGAGATGAGGAGAGAAGCAACCATTCGCGAAGGAGATGCAGGGTTTCGATTTCAGGAAGGAGATGCAGGTTTTGTCTTGGGTTTTTGTTCTTGGGTTTTTGGAGATGCAGGTTTTGTTCTTGGTGATGCATCGAAGTCGAGAGAGATGAGGAGAGAAGCAACCATTCACGAAGGAGATGCAGGGTTTCGATTTCAGGAAGGAGATGCAGGTTTTGGTCTTGGGTTTTTGTTCTTGGGTTTTTGGAGATGCAGGTTTTGTTCTTGGGTTTTTTTCAAGGGGTAAATTGGTCATTTCTGTTATTCAGACTGTTGATTCAGATAGAAAAGTAAACAACAACATAAATTTATCTAAACAGACAAATTTATCCAGACAGACAAATTTATCCATACAGGACTTAATACAAAATTTGGTAAACAGCCCCTTAGTTATATATATATTTTTTAAATTGGACATTTATATACAAATAAAAATAAAAATTATGTACATGGATATATGAGGCCGTTTACTAAACGCTTACCCAGGTAAGTGATTACCGACAAAATTCAACATTATCACTTACTTACCGGGTAAGATTTTAATATACCAAAATGGTATCAAATGCAACAATTTATCCGTAAACGCTAACAGTGGTAAGAGTCATCACTTTCGCTTACAGTGTAAGATTTTCGGTACTTGTCTTTGCTCTTACCGAGTAAGATTCTTAGTAATTATCATATTCATCCGATAAGATAATGTTATTTAATAAATGTTTACCCGAATAAACGTTTGGTAAACGGCCTCATAATATTATTAAACATGTTTTTTGAAATAATATTTTTTAAGATTAAAAAAAAAATACAAATTTATTTTTAAAAAATTGGTGCAAGATTTATCCAATAAATGATTGAAGAGCAGTGATGATTAGAAGAATGAGTCCAAATTGCATGTGAGGAACACCTGGACAACATGTCCCACTGCATGGGTTACAATTACATGCACATAGAAACAAACCCCGATCCCACCAGGCCCGGTTTACCTCCGGTTCAGAAGGAATATTGGAATACACACCGGTCCACGTTTCTGATGCTTCTGTCTTTCAACCCATCCCTATTCCCCCTCTCTTTTCTTAAAGAAAGGAAAAGTAGATTACAATTTTCGTTGGTGTGATTTGTTAAAAAATTTACGGTTTTCATCCCTACGATTTAGAAATTATCATTTTCGTCCCTAGGATTTGTAATTCTTTATTAGTTTTATTTTTATGATTTACGATCTATTATTGTTTTTGTCTTTCTAGTTTACAATTCTTTACTGTTTTGATCCCTTGTACTTATAGGTAGAAATTAGTTTCAGGAACAAAATAAATTGCAAACTATAAGGACAAAAATGACAATTCACATAGATAAAAATTGAAATCATTAACAGACCATAAGGACAAAAATCGTATTTTACTAAAAATGAATTTTTTTTGAAAACTTTGTGAATTAATCAAGAAACTTTAAAAAATTCTTCAAAACGATGATAACTTATGACGTAACGATTTGACACATCAATGACGATTTGACGAAACATCGAGGGCGATTTTCATTGGTGTTTGTCTTTTTTAGGACAAAATGTAGTATATATATAAATCTTATAGTATCCTCTATAAAATTTTAGTGATTCAAACACTTATACTCTCACAACCCTTAACCTTTAAACACAATCTACCATCACAACCCTTAACACAAATATGAAATAACGTCAAAGTGATAATGGTTCCATGTATGTTATGTGTTCAAAGTGACGGGTTAATGGTTGTGAGAATAAAAGTGTTTAAATCACTACAATTTTATAGAGAATATTACAATATTTATGTATATTATATTTGGTCATAAAAAAGACAAAATACCAATAAAAATCACCCTATGTCTTATCAAATCGTCATTGTTGTGTCTAATCGTTGCATCATAAGTTGTCTTCATTAGAAGACGAAATAGAAGTCAAAATTGACTCCATGGGAGATTTTCACTTTTTGAGGCCGATTTTCCCATTTTTCAGATATAATAACTGATTTTTGTCCTCCCAAATGATATACATATGAGACTCATCCGTACCTTATAGTCAAAATTGTCCTAGTGGTCATTTTATTAAAAAGTTTTAGAAAGTGATAATTTTGTTAATGTACAATGTATAAAATAATTATTTTTTGATAATTTCCTTGAAACGTGTGTACTCGTATGAACATTATATATATATTTTTTTGTTATATATCGCCAAAAAAAATCACGTGTAATATAAATTGCTTATCTGTTTTTATATTAAAAAGACAGTCCCAGTGGATTTTGATTGATAAAAGATTTAAAAAAATGGATAAAATAACGAAAACGTTTAAAATCACATGTTTTTATAAATCACGATTACCATCTTGTAATTTTAAAATTGTACGAAAAACATTGTTATTTTTGACCAACCTCACAAGCCAAATTTATAGTTTACTTAAAAAAGAAACAAGTGGAGCCCACCACAATAAATTAATTATTGATAAGATTTTCCCTCTGTATCTTGTCCTGTCCCCACTTCCAACCACAACATTAAGAGTTCATCAGATTTTACACGCAAGGTCACTAAAACATGTATATTTATTTCCTGAGTATAATACATAAATGGTCCCTA
This sequence comes from Cynara cardunculus var. scolymus, assembly GCF_001531365.2. NCBI lineage: Eukaryota > Viridiplantae > Streptophyta > Magnoliopsida > Asterales > Asteraceae > Cynara > Cynara cardunculus. The sequence goes on along the minus strand of NC_037533.1, from coordinate 16,471,210 downwards.
TGGTTTAGGAAATTAACAAATTAAAATTTATTTAGGGGTTGTTTGTTTACCTCTTAATGGTTTCATTAAAAGACAATATCTGAATCGTTAAAAGATGAATATTGTTTGGCAAAAAATTTTTTTGTCTCTTAATAGTTCTAAAACACTCTGAAGGGTTTTGTATTTTAGGTATCTGTTAACCATTCAACACTTTAATTTTATTCTGAATAATTATCAAACAATTATATTTCATTTTGTATTATATTATAAGAGTCTCTTAACCATTCTGCACCAAATAATTCAGCAACTGTCAAACAACCCATTATTTTTTAACAGATGGACATGATTCTTAGGTGAGTGGCACCTAATAGATGCATTAGATGTTATTGGTTGATTCTATATTAGGGAAAATTGTATAAAAAAAATAATGTACTTTAATTTGATTACTATTTCGGGTAACGGACTTTCAAAACTTCATTTTGGTACATAAGATGTAAAGTTTTAAATATTTAAGTATTTGTGTAACCGGTTGAAACATTAATTGGTTACTATGTTGATGTCGTGAGTGATGTGGTATCCAACTCAGTATTATTTGCTGACATGTTTATGTATTGTAGTTTGTTAGAAGAAAGAGTTAATGCTTCAACCAGTTAACCGAGTATTCTTAGATACCAAAATAAAAGTTTTGAAAGTATGTTACCATAAATAGAAATCAAGTTAAAGTACTTTACCTTTTCATGTAATTTAAACTTTATATTAAGTCATGTATGAGTAAAGTCGTATGTATGGATTAATCTATTTGTATATATTGAGAATGTTTTTATTTTGTGGGAGTTTTTTCATAGATGAAAGGATAATTCTTTTAATTGGGATGAACAAATTTGAAGAAAAAAACTTGACTTTCTATATAAAGTTTCAACCGTAGAAGCTTACTCAATAAGTCATTTTTCATATCATTAAACAACCCACAGACAGTTATGTATACCTACGTGACTTAATAAGTTACGAATCTCGTTAAACTTATTAAGCTGTTAACAAACAGACCTTTGATAGAGTTGGCTAGTTAGGTACCATAGACGTACACTACGACAAAATTGGATTTATAGGACATTTCCGAATTCTAAGCGTCCTAATAGACCTCTTTATAGGACTTAGTTTATATGAACAACAAAAATAAAATGTTCTATCTAATTGTGTTGTATTAAGTTTATATAACGTTTTTTGATGTCGTAATAAGTTTTTTAGGACACTTTTAATATAAAGCGTCTCATTATCAACTTTATAGAACACTATTTGAAAAAAATGTCCCATAAAAACAAGTGTTTTATAAAAAATTGAGTTTATAGGACAATTTCTCAAAAATGTCTTATAAAGTTGCTAATGTGACACTTTATATTACAAATGTTCTTAAAAACTTGTTAAGATATCCAAAAGCATCATATAAAACTATTACAACACCTTTAATTATGACGTTTTATGTTTTGGTTCTATAAATTATGTTATATAAAACGGTCTATTGGGACACTTAGAGATTGAGGGTGTCATATAAACCCAAATTTGTTTTAGTGGTAAGTAGATCAAAACCTTAAAGGCACTAGTGTATTTTTTCATAAATGATGGTAATATTTAGAGTTTTCCGAAACCACAAGGGCTAATTATGTAATTTATTCTTCAATACAACAAATGGTATATTTGGTTTTCCTAAACACACAATGGTTTATGCCACGTTAAGGATATTGGGCGTGGAGACCCACCAATTTCAAAGATTTGGGGTCAATTTACAAATCAATAAGCATTTTATTTCATAATATTTTAAATGTATTTGTTTAATTTGTAACACGTCACTAAATTGTTAATTATTAGTTTTAAGAACAATAATGCTACTAAAAAAACATTGAATTACTGGAATAAAAATCCCCTTGTGACCATGGAGGTTCAAATGCGATGACTCCGGGTTATCTGCAAAGCAGGTGGTCGTCCTGGGATTAGTCAGCTCGCATAGCGGGTTGGATATCCAAGTTAATCCAAAAAAAAACATTGAATTACTTTTGCATTTCCGACATTACGTATATTCAACCCGTTATGCGAGGTGATTAATCTCATGACGACCATCTACTTTGCGGGTAGTCCGAGTCACCACATTTGAACTTCCGTGGCCATAAAGGGGTTTTTATTCCTTTTTGAATTTGAATATGGGACCTCCAAGTACTATATAGAACTCTTCTTTAAGAGTATCTCCAACAATTATATTAAAATATGAAAATTTGAAGATTTGTGATTTTTTTTTTTGATTTAACAGTTATGATAAAATGACTAGTTGTGTACCCATGCAATGCGGCGGGAGCCGTGAATTTTAACGATTTTGAAGTTTCACTGGTTGTATTAGAGCAGATTTAATGATGATATAAGTTACACTTGGTCTTTACATATTAATATTATTTGAATAAATAAGAGTTATGGTTCCAATTACAGTCTATCGATGAAAAAAATTGTATGAAAATTTAAAATTCAATATATTTAGAGTGCAACATATATAAACGACTCCACAAATGTATTCGATTTACACCAAGAGCAAAGAATCAAGAGCGAGACCGAGAGTCCTAGAACAATTGAATGAGAGAACTTTTAATAACTCATGGTGAATATCAATTTGAATCTCACCTTGGGGGATGAGGGGAAGACATAGAGGTATATATGAGAGGGTGAAGACATGAGTGAAATGTGTCAAAAGTATCTCGGAAACATAAAAATAAAAGGTAATAATGTGCATTCATAACTCGTACTATATGTTATTTTAATTGTAAATTAAGATATTTTAAGACTCAATGCATAAAGTAGTAGTATATATTGCATTATGAGTTGTTTTTAAGACTTTATGTATAAATGTATAGTATTTTGTGTATTAAAAATTGTTTTTACGACTTTTGATAAATCTGGTTTATAAGGCAGTATAGCTATGTTAAGATAGAGAGAAAAAGAGAGATGAGATGGAAATTTCTAAATGTGGACAAATCTCTAATATTGCATTCTCATAACTCATTTTACGAAGGAAATGGAAGAAAGGGGAGGGAAAGTAGAAAAACTCATATTCTCGAAACTTTTTTTAGAAGAGAAATGAAAGGAAAAGAGAGGAAAATAATGATTAGTTCCATTCCAAAAAATTTCTCCCAAACGTGGGAGGAAATGTAAATAAATTAAGATTATTTAAAAAATTGTTAAAATTACAAAACTACCCGATCTTTTATTTTAATTGATATGATTTTAAATGGTATGTTCGTAAATATGACATGTTTTAACCACAAGGGTGGTGTCTGATTGGTTTGAGCTTGACTCTAAAGATCAAAAGTACCAGGAGGTCTCGGGTTCAAATTCAAGGAGGAATAAAAACCCCCTTGTGGCCACGGAGGTTCAAATGAGATGACTCCAGGCTATCTGCAAAGCAGGTAGTCGTCCTGGGATTAGTCGGCTCGCATAGCAGGTTGAATATCCAGGTTAATAAAAAAAATGACATGTTTGCTTTCCTTTTTTCTCTTGTTCAATAATATGAAAAACTGTTTTCTTTTCTTTCACTTTCGATAACACAAATAGAAAAATTCTTTTATGTTCCCTCTCTTTCTTTTCTTTTATCTCCAAATTCGAGAAAACATCGTAAGGTCTCCTATAAAACATGGATTTGCGATCTTCTTTTTGTAATGAATGGTGATTAATTAATATCATTATGTGTATATATATACACACACAAAATATCATAATCTTTTACCCATTTTTCTTCGAAGATTTCCAAAATATCACTACATTCGTAAGTGGCACATTCGTGACTTGTGGAGAAACTAAAAGACATAAAAGAATCACTTCTCACCCAGGTCCGTTGGCACTTCCACAAGTGGGTGAAAAGTGATTTATTTTTGTGTTTTAGCTCATCTACAAGTCAAGTAGGTGTCATTTATGATGGTCATGATATTTTTGAAAATTTAAAAGAAAATGACTAAGGGACTATTTGACAGTTGTTGAATGGTTTGGAGCAAAATGATTAAGAGACTCTTATTATATAGTCCAAAATGAAATATAATTGTTTGGTAATTATTTACAATGAAATCAGGACGCTGAATGATTAAGGAAGACTCATAATACAAGATCATTCAGAGATTTTAAAACCATTAAAAAAAAGACATTTTTTTTACCAAACAAGATCTACCTTTTAACGATTCAAAAACTGTCTCTTAATAAAATTATTAAGAGGTAAAAAAACAATTGATTTTTCGCCCTTAAAATAGATTGCAGCAAACGCTTTTAAGAGCTTATTTAATTTGTACCCGTTCCGTCTATCACGGATGAGTCAAAAGTCTGTGGGTCGTGTATTAACCGGTCAAACTATTCAAGGGCAAATTCGTCATTTTCTTACATTGGAATGCCACTCCCGTAAATAATTCAGAAAACACGGGTGCACATATATCAAACTATTCAAGACACCAGTGACATCTCTCTCTCGCTCTCTCTCTCTTCGTCTTCATCTCGACAGCAGAAAACATCGAGACTGGACAGATCTGTGACCACAAAAGCTTAACAAAACCTAATCCAGTGTACGATCTTTATAAGCAGTTCTTCCCTGTTTCATCCTTAATATGAATGTACTTGTTTTTTGTACACTTTTGATACCTTGAGTACACTGTTTTTTTTTTTTCTCGCATCGACTTGAAGTCGGAGCTTATTCGAGATCTGCAACTTTTGAAGTTTGTAAGAAGCTGAAAATGTTCAAACTCAGTGTTAATTGGTCATAGATTGGTGTACATTTTGTGTATTATCGAGAATTGAGGGAGGTGAATTGCGTTAGTGAGAGACATGTGTTTTTCCATGATTTGAGATATTGATTTTTGGAATACAGGATTTTATTATCATTTTTTTTGTTTAGTGGAGAAGGTTTGAGTGAAAATGAACTTGTGGATTTTATTATCATTTTTTTAATCAATTTTGTTTTTATGTGCCCATTTGTGTTGGTTCATTTGACTGATATTGATATCCTGCAATTTGTTAAAATTTGTACATGTTTTGAAGATAGAAATCCTTTCAGTGACCGATTGTTGTTATAGCTTGAACAATGTAAATTATGACAATTTTGTAGATATGCATTTTGTCCCAGTGCAGGTTATGATGCAATTGTGTATCTAGTGTGTTCTACACAAACGTTCAGAGATTTACAAGGCTCCAAACTCTTAAAGAGAATTATATATTGGTATAAAACTAGAAAAGTATGAAACAACCTATAATTGATGCCATGCGAACGTTTAATCAGGGCTATTCCTTCTGGTAGGGAATCTATCTAAGTGAACATCAATGTTTCTCTAATTTTGATTTCATCAATATTTGGTGACCAGGTTAATTGTCCTAACAATGTGTTAATCAAGTACAGTCAATAGGTTAGCCATTATGAACATTAATATCTTGAATAGATTTTGATTCCTAGCTGTTGATGCAGGCTAGGTTGAGGTGATACTAAATGGCAGAAGTGGATGTTCAAAATCCTCTAATTGGAGAAACAACATGTGGTACCTTACTGCATCAATTGCAGGTGAAATGTGATTTCACATGGTAGTTTCTACTAATTTCATAGTTAAGAGATTTTGTCTTTTCTTATGCTCACAGAATCTCTATTAGAATGAAGTGATTGATGATGTTTATGGGAAGGTTAACTTTCGTGCTTTCCAAATTGACCATCGAGTGAAAATTTCCATATGAATGCAGAAAATTTGGGATGAGGTTGGTGAAAGCGACGAGGAAAGGGATAAGATGCTTCTTCAGTTAGAGCAAGATTGTTTGGATGTATACAAGAGGAAAGTTGACCAGGCTGCAAAGTCAAGGGCACACCTTCTTCAGACACTGGCGGATGCTAAACTTGAACTCTCAACTCTTCTTGCATCCCTTGGAGAGAAAACATTTCTTGGAATTGTATGTAACTCGTGACCTTCAGTTTGTAGGGTTTAGTTCTTTTCCGGAACTTCAGAAGTGGACTGTAGTATTTATAATTTGGGATGCCCTTTTCTGTATCTTGTGGTTTGATATGTAGCCTGAAAAGACATCAGGAACCATTAAGGAACAACTTGCTGCTATTGCACCAGCCCTAGAACAATTGTGGAAGCAGAAGGAAGAGAGGATAAAAGAGTTTTTGGATGTACAAACACAAATACAAAAAATATGCGGAGAAATTGCAGGGAGTAATCAGCAGGCAGGAAGCCCAACAGTTGACGAGTCTGACCTATCCTTGAAGAAGTTGGATGAATTTCATGACCAGCTGCAAGAACTCCAGAAAGAGAAGGTATAACTTTACCTCAATATCTTAGCCACCTGTTAGTTAGATATAACACTGGGCAATATCGCTAGGAAATTGACTGAAATAGTCAATATCATCAATCAAATTCACTTTTTAGCCACTTTTCAGAGCCTCTTTCCAAAATAGACGGTTTTTACACAGAATGCATTACGCATTTGCATAAAGACTGATTTCTAGAAAAATGAAAAAAAAAATTCCTTGCACATATGGTTAAGGATTCTTTGTGCAAAAATTTGAATCCTTACGCAAAATCTGAATCTTTTACACAAATTCTTTTTTCTTAATCTGAAAATTGACTTTACCAAATGCGTAAGACATTTGCATAAACTCCAGCTAAAATGGGAATTCAATTGAAAAAGTGGCTAAAAAGTGAAGTTGGCCGGGGAGATTGAGTATTTTGGTCAACTTCCCCAATATCGTTGCCTGTGAGATATGTAATGTTGATATCTTGTTCGATTTGGCAGAGCGATAGATTACACAAGGTCCTGGAATTTGTAAGCACTGTACATGATCTTTGCGCTGTCCTTGGGATCGACTTTTACAGTACAGTGACAGAGGTTCATCCAAGCCTAAATGATGCAACTGGTGTACAGTCTAAAAGCATAAGCAATGGCACACTAGCTAGGCTTGCTAAGACCGTCTTAGCTTTAAAAGAAGATAAGAAGCAACGGTTGAAGAAGGTACAACATCTTGCACCTCTTTATTTCTTCCGTGAGGATCTCATCAGAACTGTTCAGTTCATGTTACATTTTGAATATTCCTGCACACAACCAATACAGAATCCGTCTGCATTTACGCTGCATTCTCGAAATTGGGGAGAAAAGAAAAGAAAAGAAAAGAAGGGGAAGGGAAGGAAAAAAAAGGGAGAGAGAGAAAAGGAGGGGAAAAGAATTTTTTTTTATTTGTGTTCTTGAAAGGGAATGAAAAGGAGAAAGGGAAAAAAAGAAAATAATTTTTCATGTTCTTGACAGGAGAGAAAGGAAAGGAAAGATGTCATTTTTACCAATATACCCTTTAAACAAATATACTTTAGAATGAAAGATTGGGTAGTTTTGTAATTTTAATAATTTTTTTAAAAGATCAATGTCTTTCCTTTCCTTCCCTTTCCACTCCTTTCCTCCCACATTTGGGAGGAAACTTATTATTTTCATTCCTTTTCCTTTCCTTCCTCTTCTAGAAAGTTTTAAGAACACGGTTTTTTTTTTTAATTTCCTTCCCTTTCCCTCACTTTCCCTCCCTTTCTTTTCCTTCGTAAAAAGGGTTTCGATAACACAACATTAGTCCATTTGCACGTTGTAGATTGTATAAAAGAATTTGACTTATATGGACATTTCCATCAATTCATAGCCACCTCAATCATCTGACATGTCTTTCTTTCTTTTCTGCAGCTTCAAGAGTTAGCAACTCAGCTAATTGATCTTTGGAATTTGATGGATACATCTGAAGAAGAACGCAGCTTGTTTGATCATGTTACCTGTAACATATCGGCTTCAGTGGATGAAGTAACTGTTCCAGGTGCTCTTGCTCTAGATTTGATTGAACAGGTATCACAAGCACTAGTTTAGTTGTTTTTGGAAGGGTGTCCCGGGCTATGCCCAGACTAATTCCAGCAAATTGCGACTGTAAGGCATTAACTCTGATAAACTCAGTGGCCACAATTGTTGTGGATGCCTGGAATTGAACCCAGGGCAGATGGGATATCCCACCACATCCCTATCCCCCTGGGCCTCAACCATAGTTTAGTTGTTCTTTAAAGAACACAATAAGAAATATGGCTACTAATTCTTGAAAAATTACCTGTTTTTGTTCTCTAGGCTGAGGTGGAAGCCGAAAGGCTAGATAAGCTTAAAGCTAGCAGAATGAAAGAGATTGCCTTGAAGAGACAAGGTGAACTTGAAGAGATTTTTGTACGTGCACACATAGAGATTGACACACAGGCTGCTAGGGAGAAAATTTTGGCTCTCATTGATTCTGGGAATGTCGAGCCTTCGGAGTTGCTAGTGGACATGGATAATCAAATCATAAAAGCAAAAGAAGAGGCAATCAGTAGGAAAGATATATTGGATAAGGTCGAGAAATGGATGTCGGCATGTGAAGAAGAAAGTTGGCTTGACGATTACAATAGGGTATCTCTCTCTTTCTCACTCTCATCTTAGTTAGCAAAGTAACCGTGAGAATATGTGAAACCCCATTAGATTATTCTCCAAAAGAGCCCTTGAGGAGAGAAGTGACGTTCCAATATATTGAGAATACGTGGAGCCCCCAAAAGTGTCGAGTCTCTAGAGGAGTTGATCTTGACTTTGATGCCAAGTGAGAATATGAAGAATCCTATTAGATTGCTTTCCAAAAGATCACTTAGGAGAGAAACGAGGTTCAAAAATATATAGAGCAAAAATGGTCCGAGTCTCGCTGATGTGAGACTCAAACATGCCCCCTCCAATGGAGGCTAGACAAACACATATTGTGCTAATGTCCGGAGGGGGCTAGATGTGTACAAATTGCCCAAAAGTGTCAGTCCCTAGAGTGGTAGATTTTGGCTCTGATACCATGTGAGAATATGTGATTACTCTCCAAAAGATCCTTCGAGGAGAGAAGTGAGGTTCCAACATATATCGAGAAGAAATTGTCCAACTCTAGCTGATGTAGAACTCTAAGATTAACCCGTAGAAGTCGATAGTTTAGTACGATATGATAGCTGAACTCTGTGTTATGTAGAAATCAGAAGACTTTTCTTGGTGTTCCTGTAGAATTATGCTGTCAAATATGTTCATGGTTTCAGCTTCTTCATAACAGGATGACAACAGGTATAATGCAAGCAGAGGCGCACATTTAAATCTCAAGCGAGCCGAGAAGGCCAGAATTTTGGTCAACAAAATTCCAGGTAAATAGGCAAACTTTCCAATTCTCTGCTGGCATGGCAGTGATTATGATTACTCTCGGATTCTTACAAATTTTTTGATCATCTGCTTAACGTTTCGTATATATGCTTATAATTTTGGACGCTTTAAAATCGTTATATACTGAACCCTTGATCTCTGCAAGGAAATTGGGATATACTGGTAACCTGGATACGGCAGGGCCATTGACTCTTTTTGGTATTATGTATGCAGCTCTTGTTGACTCCTTGGTGGCCAAAACTCGAGCATGGGAAGAGGAGCATGGAGTTACCTTTGCATACGATGGTGTTCCACTCCTTGCGATGCTAGATGAATATGCTTTGCTTCGGCATGACAGAGAAGAAGAGAAACGAAGGATGAGGGTAGGAAAATCTTGCAACCTTTTCCTGTTTCAATCCCCCATTCTAATCTTCTCGAGTAAGGGGCTGTTTACCCAAACACTAGCCCTGTAAACGCTTACCAGTAAGTTCCAAGTTTCAACACTATCATATCACTTACCTTAACGGGTAAGATTTTTGTCCATAAAATGGCATCGTATGCAAGAATTTGCCCGGTAGGTGATAACCATGTAAGATTTGTCACCTTCACTTATCGGGTAAGACTCGGTTCTTGGCATTGCTCTTACCATGTAAGATTCTCGGTACTTGCTATCTTCATCCGATAAGGTAATGTGGTAAGCGCTTACCGGGTAACCGGTTGGTAAACAACCTCTAAATTATATTATTTGTCCCTGTGGTTTTTTAACAACCGCGACTTTCGTCCATGGTTTCAAAATTGCGGTTTTCATCGCGGAGGCTAACTCCTACCTTTAAGTACAAGGGACTAAACCAACAATGAATTGTAAACCACAAGGATGAAAGTAGCAATAAATTGTTAAACATAAGGACGAAAACAACAATAAATTGTAAACCCTTGAGATGAAAATCGTAATTTCAAAAGTATAGGAACGAAAATAGCAATTTTTAACAAACCACAAAGACAGAAAAAACATAATTTACTCTCTTCTTTTTGAAGCACATAATAATTTAGAGTAAATTTCATTTTTGGTCCCTGTGCTTTGGTTTTCCCCAGGTTTTGGTCCCTGCAGTTTAAAAATCACAACTCAGTCATTGTGGTTTACAAAAATGCTCAGAATTGGTCCCTCTCTCTAAACACTGTTTGATTTCTTGCCATTTCCATTCCATGTGACTTGCATACAAGGGTAATAATGTCTTTTTGAAAAGCATAGAGACCAAAAATGTAACTTACTCTAATATTTATATACGGCAAATCTTCACGCACAATTCTCAAATTTAGTGAGGTTTGAAGCCATGGCCTAAGGTTGGGCTCTACTGGTAACTCAGGTACTGCCGGGTCAATGACCCTATGGTCGATTCTTATTATATTTAGAACTTGTTGATGGCAGGACCAAAAGAAATTCCATGAACAGCTAAATACGGAACAAGAAGCAATATTCGGTTCAAGACCGAGCCCAGCTCGACCTCTTAGTAGTGCAAAGAAGGTTGTTGGACCACGTGTGAACGGGGGTGCAGCCAACGGAACCCCAAACAGACGATTGTCTCTGAACCAAAACGGAGGCAGGTCAGGCAAGAGGGATAGCGGTGCCAGGCCAATCGCACCCTTGAACTACGTGGCTATATCGAAAGAGGATGCAGCGTCTCATGTGTCGGGTACGGAGCCTTCTCCAAATACACCTTAATTAATAATTAATTATGAGCAATTAAATTAAGAGTAAAATATTTAGGATCATATCATGTCATATCATCATACTCCCCTCCTCTTCCTCTTGTGATTTTCATGTAACTATAACCAGATTAAAAGATGCATCTTTGGACATTGGTTAGCTACCTACCTTAGCTTGTTTGCATTATATTAATATTATCCCTTAATTACCCAACTCCCATTTCTATTTGCATTTCCCACGATTTCTTTGGTTGCAACTTATACCATCTTCAGCAGATTCTCTAGAATAAAGTTTTTGTTCTTTGTACTACTCAACAGATTTCCTATTTTGTTCTTTAAAATAAAGAAACACAAAGAAAACTCTAAATATGGAGGATTCTCTAAGATTTTCGATAGGAGAGAGAAATGAGTTTTTTAAATCATGAAAAGGCCTTTTGGTCTAGCGGCATGTGAGTCTTTGGCTTTCTAACAGGTTAAGAGTTTACATCGTACCAAACATGAGGAGGGGGTGTGAATTTATTTTGTTCTATTTGTTGTATATAAAAATTATATACTTCAAAAAGAAGTTGTATCAACGTTATTTTATATACAAAAAATTAGAAGTGTATTGAGATCATAAAATTATTGAATATTTAAATAATAAAATTGATGATAAAATCTCTAAAGTAAAGGATCTGTTGAAGTTAAATGCAATTTATTCTAGAGATTTTGACTTTTACTTCTTTATTTAAAAAAAAATTATGGAAGGCAAGTCAACATGCATACCACTAGGGGTATAAATGAACCAAGTAGTAGGTTATTTGAGCTCACATAACATTTCCAAAGTAAGGCTCCAGCTTGAACTTGAATATTTTTTGAATCATCGACCTGAGCTCGGTGCTCGTCTTTGTGCTTAAACTCACGATTGATTAATTCATTTATTGGCTCAAGGTCGAAGATTTTTATATCTTTATTATATGATTTATAAACATATGAACATTTATAAAGAAAAAATGCATGCTTTGAATGGCAAAAATTTAATCAAGTTTTAGAAAGAGTCGAGTAAAATATTAGTTTTATGAAGCTTGGTTCATTAAGTTAAACAAGTTTTATGTTGTGTTTAAGATCAAGAATTATTAAAGCTTCAGCTCGAGATAAGCAAGCTCAAATTTAAGTAGTTAAAAGTTTGAATCGTTTACAGTCTGCTCAAAAAATACAAAGACAAAATGTTAATTGGGTCGCCGGCCTTACAGACTTCTTCCTCGAATGGGTTGTTTATTTATAATTTAAAGTTTTAAACGGCTTATTCGTTCAGTCATATAAGTTTCTTAATTTACAAGTAAAAATTAATCTAACCCTATATCTTGTTTCCTTTGTTTGAAATAGGGAAATCAACAAAAAAAGAATTGATTACATTTTTGAATTGTTTTTTAGTATTTTATGAGATTTTACAATCTAAATAATATCTGTCAAAAAGCGTTTAAATATATACATGATGTCAAAATCAAATATATATTCAAAATAAACTGGTTTTAGGAGTTGTTTGTTTACCTCTTAATAGTTCCATTAAGAGGCAGCTCTGAATCGTTAAGAGATTAATCTTGTTTGGTAAAAAAAAGTCTCTTAATGGTTCTAAAACCCTCTGAATGATTTTATATTCTGGGTCTTCCTTAACCATTCAGCACCCTAATTTTGTTGTAAATAATTACCAAATAATTATATTTCATTTTGCACTATATCATGAAAGTCTCTTAATCATTTTACACCAAACCATTCAGCAACCGTCAAACAACCCTTACTTTTTAGTAGCAGAAACTCGTGCATCATTAAAACAAACAGATAAAATATGTAGGATTCAGTAAAAAAAAAAATTATCACTAATCCCAAGGCGCCAGTTTTGGAATGTTGATTTTCAGTTCAAACATATATACATGTAAACTTTTTTGTAATATTTATAGTTAGTAGAAAATGTACAAACAATAGCCATGCATTGAAAAACCAAATTAAACGAGTTTGGTGTACAGCGAAAGAGGGTTTGGGAAGTAAGATATATGCAGACCTGACTTGTACCTATACGAGAAACCACATACCCCTGGTCCCATTTGGATCTATAGTAAACTAATTGCTCACTAACGCTACCCGTCTGCTTACCTAGCTTTCATTCAAGGACGAATCCAAATTTTTTTTAAAACAGTGACACCATTTGACTATACATCCAGTTGCTTATTATAGGATAGGATGCACATCCCGACCGGTGAAAGGAAAGAGCGAGATCTCCTTTCCTGTAGGCTTCTCCTGTGCTTAGTTCACCTAGCATGGAAAGAAGCTGAGCCGTGCTAGTAACATCGTGAGCGTGAACAGAGGTTATCAAGAGTTAGCTTGGGAACATGCCATGCCCTTAGCCTTAGTTGGAAGCTAAGCCAAAGCTAAGCTTGTAGGCTTGTAGAGAAAGCTATTGTGCAGGTATACCAACAATCCATGTTCATGAACAGTCTCCTTCGAACATCTGATTCAAAGGATGACACCGTTTGACTATAAGAAACAAATATACATAATTTTTTTCAAACAACGGCACCGTTTGACTAAGAAAATTACACTAACATGATCCGGACTTGGATGTGGTATGGAATAAAAGTGTCTTGCAAACCAACTTTACCAAATAAAACTTGTTCTTATTATGGTTTCAAAATACATACGGTGACACACAACAAATTAATACAATTGCACCGTTCACGAAACCTAATTTTTTTACCCTTGGACGGAGAAATAATACGATGGCACGTGCCACCTATACCACATACATAGGTCCGTCCATGCTTCCATCTATGCTAGCTACAAATTCACACCCCTAATCTAATACACTAATTCCGACCGCAAAATACACACCTATTAAGCTTCAACGTAAGCCCAGCCTTGATGCCTGATCAGACCGATATGTTTTTCAAAGTCCGGACCCCAAAAAAGCTAAATCTTTTTTACGGTTTAGAGATCGCAATGTCGTTAAGTTAAGATGTAACGTAATAGTTTGTACACAATGCAACACCTTAACCTAAGCTTAAATCCTGTCTTATTATGGTATTTAGTTGTACACTCACAAGAACCTCAGTTTCCTCTAATTGGTCTAAGCCCATATTACCACCTTTGTGTTCTTGTTACCTTCGTGATTGTCAAACATCCTTCCAACAAACAATTATCGTATATTCCCACGATTTCTTCTTATATATATATATCCCCCAATCCAAATTTACCCTTGAACCAATATCGATTCGAGTCCACAAGAACGATGGAATCCATATTAGAATTCATGAGACCTCTATGTTTCTTCGGTAACACCAAGAAGAAAAAGGAACAACACAAGAGAAAGCAACAATGCCCGTTGGTGAAAAACGACCAGCCGACTCTACACGACTGTATTTTAAGCTCACCATCGTTCAACAGATCGTTACCGTTACCAGCTACTTCTAACAAACGGGTTCATCCCAGTGACAACATCTCTACGGAACGACTTCCATTAAAAGACGAAGAAATCGGGACTAAAACGGAGAACGATTCTTCATCAAGGGGGAGGAAAAAGAAGAGGGTGAGTTTTAGAATACCTGAAGTTGATGTTTACATCATATTGGCTGCTTCTCCTACAACTCATCATTCTTCTGATCTACAATCTTTTGAGCATCTTTGAAGTCTTCTAAATTTTTTGTAACAACTTGCATAATCGATCTTTAGCCAGTTTAATCTGGAAATTTCTTGCAAGCCACGGATCTTTATATAATAACGCTATAAGGAAAGGGTTAGGTTCAAGAGAAAACCGCAAAAATAAATGAAAAACTGAGGAACACCTTGGTTACTGTTCGTTTGAATGGTGTGCACATGTGCATATAAGTAATTTGTAAGCAATTTGTCAGATATGCACATGTGCATAAAAACCAAGTAACCACTTTTATTACTTGTATGCACATGTGTATACCGTCGAGAAATGAATGGTTAACAAATTGTTCCTCAGTTTTTCAATTTGTAGGGGTTTTCCCCTGAACCTCCCTCTATATTAATATTTAACCTTATGTAATTATGTGTATAAAGGAAGGTTCATTTAGAAACCATAAATATTTTTGGGAACCAAATGAACCACCCTTTTTGTGAAATATTTAAGGTTCCTAAATGAACCAACTCCTATATGTATGTATATACATATTATCGCAACGGGTAACTGTAATGGTAACGAAAACCGTTTATCCATATTATTACCCACTAAAATGTCGGGTAAGTGGGTAATGAATAAGTGGATAAAAATTTATTTACCTGTACCCTTATCCAACAAGTCAAAACATCACGGCCATGGGTAATGGGTTTACCCTTATCCAACATGTCAAAACATCACAGGTAATAGGTTTACCCTTATCTGTTGCCAACCATACTCCCAGTACCAAAGTTTGGGTTGGATATACTTGGTTAGTTTGGTTTAGTGTTCGCTAAGCTTGCAACTCACCTATGAAATCATCGGTGAAAAACCTAATCTATCCTGCAATTGTTGGCTAAAGTTGCAAGCAAATTGCTCGAGGTCTAAAGCAAAATGAACACCCATCAAAATAAGATGACATTTCATAAAAAAACAAAAGAAACCTTACTTTGAACCTCAAAGTACGGATGAATACATCCATAAGGGTGTGTTTGGTACACAGACGAGACTATGAGAACAGGACTGTACATGCAAGAGTAGATAAGTAGATGAAAGAATTGTGGAAGGTTTTAGGATTTTAAATTTGACACTGGTAGTTTAGTAATTTACCAATCTTGTTTAATTTCCTTGATTTTTGTTCCACCTATTTTGCTGAGACAAAAAAAATGCATTTTTGACCCACTCAGTCCCATCCTATCTCAGTCTAATGTAAATCCCAAACGTGACACAACAAGTTTAGATTATGATAGTCATGTCAACGTACCAAACGCACCCTAATAGAAAGGAACCATCAATGAAGAAAACCAATCATGCTAAAGAAAAGGGTCGGCTTTACTCTAGATTAGAGATGCACATACCCGGGCTGTTTTGGGCCTAAGCCTTTCAAACCCGTTTTCAGTATGCAATAAAAATACGGGCTTTTCTAGGGCGGGCTTTTTTGGGCCTAGCCTTTCAAACCCAATTTTAGTAAGCAATGAAAAAGGTACAGGCTTTTTAAGGCCCATGCCAGGCTTTGGGTTTGAAAAAGGGCTTAATCAGGCTTTTTCAAGTCGGGCTTTTTCAAGTCGGGCTTTCTCGGTCCGGGACTAGACCCATGCCTGCCGCCAATATATCAGTCCAATCAGGCTTTGAGGCCTAGCCTGGAACGGGTTTCAGCCGGGCTTTTTGGGTCAAGCTTCAGGCTTGGGCTCTTTTGCGCATCTCTACTCTAGATTACCCTGGTTTTTTTATTGTGGTAAATGGAATTTCCTGAAAAACATTTATAAACCAAACACGACATCAACGTTATGTAAATTCATGCTACCACCCATTAAATAAGAATTAGAACATATTGATATGGTTCTAAAGAAATCACACATCATGAAGCTAAATTTTGAACCCCTCAGCCACTACTACGAATGACAAAAGGGTGATTATCCCTTTATGGCATACGAGTGGGAGATGCCTAACGATCCTAATGCTATGGTAAACAGAAATACAGCTACTACTGTCAATCTACATCTATGTTGTACAGGTTGCGTACCTCTCTGATTCCTACATGCGCTCCCAACTCCGATAAGCATCACCTGTTGGCACGAACGGTTTAAGCATGCTCGAGTATTTCTACTTATGATGCAAAGAAAACGTAGACCAACCCGAATCCCACCTATGTAACAAGGTGAAAAATGCTAGCAATATGTTAATTAATGATCAAAAAGTATGAAGGTGGGTTAAGACTTAAATCACTACCCCATTTCCCATAAACACAGTTATACCCTAGAAATTGCTATTAGTTACGTTGGCTAGGTAAAGGGGTAGAATGGGAAAAAAGTTTTAATAAGATCAATTTTGAAAATGGGAGTATTCTGTCATGACTTAGGGGGTGTTTGGTTCAGGCTGAAAAATGAAAAAGAAAATGGGAAATTTCATTCCCCCCGGTTTAACCTGGAATGGAAAAAAAATTGGGCTTCTGGGACATGGGCTAAAACAAAACAGTTCCATTTATTTTTATTCGCATTAACTATTGTTTAATACCTCTAACCAAACACTTCCTTATAAGGGGTAAAAAGGGAAACATAGCTTTAAAAGTATGTTAAATTGGGGTGAGAGGGAGGGGGGAGCATTAGGTTTTGTGATTACATTGGTGTAAGCCTTGGGAGATCCCGGCTTCTCAAACACTGGTATACCTTCTAGTATTCATCAACTTTGTTTGTGGAACTCATATGCAATCTTAAGAATTCTGCTAATTTGTGTATGTTTCCCCCCCAAAAAAAACATGAGGTGCATTATTTGAAAAAATATTCATATGTGAATATGGGGGTATATGCAATAGCCAGCAAAAACATATGTAGTTATGTACTTGAAAACATAGAATCAACCAAAGATGATAATACGAAGAGTGTAACTCTTACCGGTGAAAGGAGAGCTTTGAGTTGCCTGTGACTGCATGAACTACACTAGCAGGTAACATCTCGAAATAGCCGTTTCTTTTCATCATAAAACCATCTGCAGAAACATGTACATTTATAAAGAATCAGAAACTTGCTACAACATCATATAAGAGTCATTGAGATAATAATAATAAACAGAGAGGTTGTACATGCACATTTGCTATAAACAGAGACATGATTGAGTGTTAACCAAACACAAAACCAAAGGAAACGTATTTTCTGTTTTTCACTCGGCACCCTACATGAATGTAACCATATCAGAAATTTATGGACACCTAGTGGACTCTTTTGCCCGAAGATAGAAAATTGATCTCGTTTGTCGTTTTGCAACATGTAAATACTTGACAAATACAAGGATGGGGGCATGTTCAAATGAGAACCGTAAACATTTTGATAGCCAAGGAAACAACTATCACGTACTATACATGATGAATATCATGATAGATATTCATGATGAAAACTATTTATATAGAAATTGCGTGATATTCATGATGAACGATATTCATGAATATTTCTAGGTTATTCATCATGAATAACACATGAAATAATTGGTTCTCAGGTTCACAAGATATTTACGATTCTCATTTGAACCAGCCCCTACAGGGATGTGGTGCCAAGATACGTGATTACCCTTTCATTAGTAGGCAATGGAACTTTCTACTCCCTCCGTCCAAATTAAGTGTCCATATTTCTATTTTAATTTGTCCCAAAATAAGTGTCCACTTTCAAAAGTAAGTACCTACTTTCCATTTCCACCCTTGATTATGAGACAATGCAATTACTCCTTCCATTACCAAGGGTAAAATTGTCATTTAGCTATTAAAAAGTGTAACAATTACACATTTCTAAAACTATGAGCCTTTTTCATTATGTACATTTAGTTTGGAACCAAGGAAGTATGATATCATGATTTATGACTATTGTTTATGGATATACATTGTTAAAATCTTTTTCACTTTGGAATACTATGTCTATATGCTTTTTCTTCAAGGAGGAGGGGCAGAATTTTTAGCATTTCGTTTCTTTATCAAACCAGAAAAAGATGGATTATTTTGTGAAAGAATATTTGGGCCTATCAAAAGTGGAATTTGACCCGAAGAAAGATTACAAGTAGCAATTAAGGTTAGAATGAACCAGACGTACTTGCAGAGAAATAGTGGTTTCGGTCTATCACTGCCTCTTGCCCTCAAACGAGTTCGCACAACACTTTCTTCAGAGAATTTGCTTGGAGAAAGAACTTCACATGAGCCATGAATCAAGCCAGCCGCTAGCATACTTTCATGATTGGATTCATATACCTAAAGAAAAACAAAAACATAAGTCATACAAGACTTCTAAAATAAAAAAGCGCAAAATTTCCGCACAAGTATGGAAGGTAGAAGAGTGCAAATGTAGCAAGTGCTATCAACAACTTAGGATCTGTTTGTTAGTAGCTTAATAGGCTTAATGGGACTCACAGCTTATTTGGTCAGCAATACATGACTGTTTGGTAGTGGCTTAATGACATAGAAAGTGGCTTATTCATTAAGCTATTAAGGGGGAGTTTTATGCAGAAAGTCAAGTTTTTCCAAACCTGTCCCTCCCAATTAAAAAACACATTCCTTCCATCTATGAAAAAACCCTCCCGAACAAAGAACCTTCCCAATCTATACACACATGCAACTTTATCCGGACATGACTTAATGGAAAACCAACCAAACAGCCCCTTATGGAGTGAAGTAAAAGTTTGAGAGGGAAGAAAAGATGTTACTCCCCCTGTCCCAAAATATGTGATAATGGAGCAGAAAGGGATATGCTTTAAATCTCCCTACTTTAATACCATGTGAATCGACAATCTGAAAGATAAAACCAAGAGTTGTATTAAAAATTTCACCTCATTGCTTTCTGGGGCACATGGGCGACCAACACCCTCAGGCAAATCATCAGGAAAGAAACAGCGGGTGACAGTAACCCACTTTTTTGCCGTTTTGCCATCTTCCCACATGGCCTGCAGCAAAAACCTTCTTATATAAGAACTACTAGCACAATGAGAAATTGTTAAATCAAGAAAAATCAAGAGAATCCATGGCATTAAAAAGTGTCCACTGGTTTTTGTTGGTATTAGAAATAAAATCCAAGAAACAACTTGGGAAACCCTTCTCCCATCCCCCAAAATATACATATATATACACACATATACATATATACACACACATGGATGTCCAATTAAATAGAATAAAATGCTGGTTCTTTTGGATGTCCCTTGGAACTTGGATCATCTTATCTGAATTTTCACATTCTCAACATCTTTGTCATTCCCATTTGAACCTCCCTATAGACGAAGGATAGTGTGAGAATAAGAGTTAAGATGAGGAGCTTTAAAAGGGAATCGAACCCTTTGATCACTTTTAATCTCATCCACACCCTATGAATTGCGCTTGATACAGGCATTGATCCAGTGCATCTCATTACTGTAGATCTTTAATTAGAATTGATCCAATGATGGAGATCCTTCTTACCATAACTTCCATTCTCAGCGGGAACCCACCCCCTCCCTATATGTATGTATGTATATAAAAATTCAGAAAAAGGTGAATGTTTCGGAAAGCTTAGCTAAAAATAAGAAGTCAGAAGAGTCAAACACGGTTGACTCACTTATATATTCATTAAGTTGCAGTGCAGAAAAATACAGCATCTCACTCAAAGCCAAAAGATCAAGGCATAAAAAATATTTCTACAACAAGAGTATTTAATATTAGGAAAGAATCCTGCTCAGGAACAAGCAGGAGACAGGGAGGAGCAGAAGAGCGGAAGGTGGTTCAAAAGTAAGATTTGCGGATCAAACCACAGATACAAAGATAATGACTGCACAATACTCCCACCATCCTAAAATAAGTGTCCACATTTCTATTTTAGGGCATGTTTGTTAGCAGCTTAAAGAGCTTAATGGGACTCACCTTATTCGGTCAGCTATACATGATTGTTTGGTAGTGGCTAAACGATATAGAAAGTGGCTTATTCAGAAAGCTTTTAGGGCGGAGCTTTATGCAGCCAAGATTTTCCTAACCTGCACCTCCTAATTAAAAAACACATTTCTTTCATCTATGAAAAACCATACCAAACAGAAACCTTACCAATTTATACAAATAGATTAATCAACAAAGACAACCTTATCCGTACAGGACTTAAGGGAAAAACCAACCAAACAACCCCTTAATTTACCCCAAAGTGTCTACTTTCCAATTTTACCCTTAATTACAAAATTTAGCTTTTTTTGGACTAGGAGGGGAAGGGATGGTTGTATGGCATCWTTCATTACTACCTCTATTGTTAAGGGTAAAATTGCCATTTAGTTAATTAAAAAGTTCGATAGCTACACATTTCTAAAACTGTGCTTTTTTCAGGATGGAATGAGTAACACACAAGCTGTTTACCTGTAGTTTATTCGGCAAATATTTGTTGCCAGGAGAGCTGAAAAGAGCATAATCCTTCACTTTATATACAATTCCATTGATGCAGCAAGAATGGTAATATGTTTTTCCATCAGTTTCTTTCTGTACACCCCCAAGCCATTCAACTTCATTCATGTCACTCGATGAAGGGCCCTCATGCTCACTACCCACAATACAGGTTTCACTTTTTTCAACATGATCACCTTGTTTATCCTCCTTAATTAAACTGTTACTACCAAATTCTGAAAAATTAGCAGAAGGCTGTGATTCTGACACTGTTACTAACTTCTCTTCATGTGATCCCTCAATAGAGCTGCTTACGGAAGATTGTTCTAGAGATCCGTGAATTCCACATTCGTTCTTATCATTAGCTTGCACTTCTGCCAATTTACTGTCGGTACCCGCGGTTCCACCAGAAGCACTTTGTGAAATATTCACAAAGTTCTCATTTGTTGTCATCATCTGCTGATTTACATTCACATGTGAAGATTGCACTTTCTTATCTAAAGATGGTTGACCCACCAAAGCATTGGAAGATAACTTTGGTGTGCTTATGTTTCTCATAACCCGCCCATATTTAGGAGGTAACGGTTTTCCGTTGCTTATAGCCAAACACTTTGCACAATGCCATTCCTGCCACTCACCTCTAGGGATAGCTTTCGGGTTGCACTGTAAGCATCTCAAGTGATACCCTCTTTCACAAGCATCACATACAAGTGCAGTATCCACCTCATTAATCGTACCCTTGCACATTTGACAAGTCAAAGCCTTGCTCATATAATCCCGTGAAGGCGGATTCCATGTGGGATGGTCGGGCAGATGTGGTTGAAGTAACTTTTGAACGATTTTACTAATTTCACCATGGGTATCAGAAGATTGAATGAAGTTCATACGGTGTTGCATGTGATTTGCAGTCATAGGACTTGATGTTACTTGGGTGATGAAAGGTTTAGACGTAATCCCTTGGTAGGAAACACGAGATGTAGCCATATCAGATGAGCCCTCGGCCTTGACGAAAGTGTTAGCAGACATCTTATCCGATCCAAGTTTAGCAAAGGAGCCAGATTGAGGCTGCATGGACCATGTTGGAGTTTTCCCCTTCATGTGATCTCCAGCAGAAATTGCTGTATTTAGTGAATAATGTTGGTAATAATTAATGAAATCATCTTTGCCGATCGATAAATAAATAAACCAAAAGCAGCATAGAGAAATGTAGAATTGTAAAGAGAACAGACAGTATGCAACCACGCTTCCATCTAGACTTATTATTGCAGTTTACAACATGAAATCTGTAATAGATACTCCCTTCTTCCCAAATTAAGTGTGCATGTTTCTATTTTAAGGTCTGTTTGCTAACAGCTTAATGAGCTTAATGAGACTCACAACTTATTCGGTCAATTATACATTGGATGTTTGGTAGTGGCTTAATGATAGAAAATGACCTATTTGATAAGCTTCTAGGGGGATCTTTGGGCAGAAAGCCAAAATAATTCCAAACCCTGCTTCTCCCAATTAAAAAAAATACCCTTCCATATATGAAAAACCTTCATAACATAAATCTTTCCAATTTATACAGACAGATTAATGCACACTGACAGCTTTATCTATGTAACACTTAATGAGAAACCAACCAAGACCCCCAGTTTGTCCCAAACTAAGTGTCCACTTTCAACAATAAACGTCTACCTTCCTATTCTACCCTTAACTATGAAATGCTATTACTTCCTCTATTAAGGGTAAAATTGTCACTTAGTTAACTAAAAGGTGTAATAATTACACTTAAAGGTGGACCTAGGATTTTTTTCAAATGGTGGACACTGTTTGACCATAAGAAACGATGGTTTGGATTTTTTACAAAATCATTATTGATCTATTGGTTAGTTCTTTGCTCTTCATATGTGAGTTCCTACGTTCAAGTCTTTTATTGCCAAAAAGAATCAGAGACATAATAAATATGAGATTAAAAGCTAAGGAAAATGGCACAAACGGGATTCAAACTTGGATCTGGCGTGGAAAAAAAGCTATGCAAACCAACTCTACCAAGGAAAACTTGTGTCACCACCGTAGTTTCAAAATATATACGGTTGCACATAAGAATTTGTGGAACCCCAATTCACTCTCCAAAAGATACCTTAAGGAGAAAGGGGAGATTACATATATACAGAAGAAATGGTCCAAGTCTAGCCGATGCGGGACTCCAACATGCCCCTTCCAATGGAGGTTAGATGGAAACAAATTGTCACAGGGTGTCGAGAGAAGATTAGCCAGGATGTCAAGTCCCTAGAATGGTAAACCTTGGCTCTGATACCATGTGAGAATATGTGGAACCCCATCACTCTCCGAAGGAGCCCTTAAGGAGAAAGGGGAGGTTCCAAGATATATACAGGACAAATGGTCCAAGTCTAGCTGATATGGGACTGCAACAGCACTAACAAAATAATGCGGTGGCACCTTCACTACCCTATAATTTTTTACACTATGACAGAGGAATGATGCAGTGGCACGTGCCACCGTATCCAATAGAGTAGGTCTGCTGCTAAGTCCTAATTACGCATTTCTAAAATTGTGTGCTTTTTCATTGTGGACATTTATTTTGGGACAGAAGGAGTACTGTTTTAGAACACCAACACCTAGCTAGACCGATAGTTTACAGTTTACACAATACGCAAACTAGCATCATTTGATGTTCTTACAAATATGTCCTTCATTTTGATCAAGAAAGGCAACTCGCCGTAATCGAAAAGAGCAAATGATGTACCTTGGGACTCTGATGCATAAGAAGAACCATTTGATCCAACATCTAATCTGAATTGTGGTCTCTCAGCCCGAAGCATTTGAATGCTAGGTGAGACACTTGACACCCCAGGCCTTACCTCACTGGTGGGCAACTGATAAGGTAAAGTCCGTGAATTGGCTGCGGAAGCATGAACCGTGTTGGAAGGATGCTGGAAGCTTCCAGAAGAAACAGATGCAGGATTCGCTTTATCTGATGAAAACATCCGAACATTGGACGTCCCACGGCTTTCAGCGGCCCCACTTAAGTTTGATTGCAGCCGCGGAGGTGTATAGATATTAGAACGCAATGGAAACACCTCAGACTTTTCCATCTGAATGATAAGGCAAAAAACAGAACCCTACATCAGCACTAAAACATATGGTACAATGAAGAGATACTCATCAAAATCTTCAGTCCTTAATTTGGCTAAAAATTTTGGACTATTTGGTTGTTTTGACAGTCCCCTGATCAGAAAACTAGCTAACCAGATAGGATTACACACAAGTGTGTCTGCATGAAAATAGAGTAATCACCTGTAAGGCTGTAAGCGACTCATATTATATCAAGAAAAGGCAAGATGCATCAAAATGTAACATGACTAAGGGGCTGTTTGGTTGGTTTTTCATGTCATGCATGGATAAAGCTGTCTTTGTGGATTAATTTGTCAGTATAGATTTGGAAGGTTTTTGTTGGAAAGGGTTTTTCATAGATAAAAAGAGCATGTTTTAATTGAAGGGACATGTTTGGAAAACAAAACTGGCTTTCTGCATAAACCTTTCCTCTATAAGTTTATTGAATAAGCCACTTTTTGTATCATTAAGTCACCACCAAACAGTCATGTATAGCTTGATCAAATAAGCTGCAAGCCATATTAAGCTCATTAAGCTGCTAATAAACATACCCTAACACCAATAGAAATGTAAATAAGAAACCCTAAACCCTAAACATGTAAACATGTAAACAGAGCTTCGAATAACACCCAATTTAAACAATTAAGCAGCTGCAATTTCAAAAAATTATTGGTTAGAATCACACCTTTTCTTTTGTAAACTTCAATTTCTCAGCAATCGACATCTTTTGAGGTCGAATCCCTAACCTCTGTTCCTTCAATCTATTAAGACCGAGATCTTCAATAACCGTCCCAAAAGCATCCCTAGGGAAAATATCTTTTGGAGCGAATTCTTTACAAACATCAGCCAATTTCTCCCTCGCCTCCACCATCATCTGCACCTCCACCGCCGTCGGCTTCCGACCACCCCTCATCTTCCCCATCGTAGCCAACAACAACACAATCTCCGCCACTTTCTTCACATTACCAGCCAACACCACATCCTCGCCTCCTACTCTAGCCTTCTTACTACCCAAATCCCGATCCAATCCATTCTCCAGCGGTCGTTTCTCTCCCAAACTCTCAGATCTCACCTCCGATCCATCCATAGACTCCACCACACCCGTATTCTCCATCGATCACCTACCCAAATCCATAAAACACGTCTTCCTTCCGTTGTTGAACGAAAAACACCGTGAACACCCCAAAATTTGGTGAAAAACCTGCAAAAGGGGTAAAGATTAGATGCCATAAGATGGGCGAAAAGGGCACAAGAAACCCCAGAGAGTAGGGGAAGAGGGAAAGGAGAAGGGTTTATGATTTGAAAAATGAAATTTGGGGAAAAGATCGATTAAATGAAATACCTTTTGGCGGGTTTGTAATCGAATATAGTTGGGGTTTGGGGCGAGGGGGGTTTTTGGGGCCAAAAAAACTTCGAGCAGAGAGAGAGTGTGTGGTGTAGAGAGGGGAGATAGAGAATGGAAGAGATGTGTAGAGAGAGAAATAAAGGGGGATTTTTGTTGCTTTTTATTAGTAGCGATTATATTTCAAAATTACGTGCCCTAATTTGACTATTTTTTTAAGAGGTTTAATTATTAAGGGGTCGTTTACCTAAATGTTTATCTGGTAAGTATTTATTATTAAGAGTCAACATTATAATTTATTTTATTAGGTAAGATTGTGGTACATCAAAATGTATCTTATGCAACATTTTATCTAATAAGCGTTTACCCGAGTAAGAATCGTCACCCTCACTTACCAGATAAGACTCTCCATTATTATCATCGCTCTTACTGGGTAAGAATCTTGTCCCTTGTCATGTTCATCCGGTTAGGAAAATTGCTCAGTAAGTACTTACTGGGTAAGCGTTTAGTAAACGATCCCTAAGTGTCTGTTATGATTATTTTTGAGGGATTCAGATTTTACTAGAAGGGTATTCGTGCAATGCAGCAAGATACATCTTGATTTTAATATTTCATTTTATTTTTATCTCAGTCGATGTTATAGTATGGTCTTATGTGATTTTGAAAAAACGATGGTGTTTTTATTTTTGAATAAAATATAAACTTAAAGATATCATAAAATTTTGACAAGAATATATCGATATTTATATCAAATTTACTATTTAAAATTCCTATTTTTTGTGTAATTTTTTAATTATTTTTTTATTATAATTTAATTTAGGTTCAATATCGAAGTAATTTATATTTTGTTTAATAATATAATTTTCTTATAAAGATAATAATTAATTATTTTGTTAGAACTCGATAATTATCCTAATTATATTTTAGATTTTTTAGATTTTAAAATAAGATATTTATTCTCTGTTTGATTGTGTTTATCCGTAGTTAGTTACACAAATTCAAACATGGAACTTTAATAAGTTGTATTTATGCATAATTTACTTGTAATCTTGATTTTTAAGTAATATGCATCAATATACAGTACTTCATGCATTAAAAACGATTTTTAAGATTTTTTGTCAAATGTTTTATAATATAGTATAGATGTATAGATTTAGATTGGAAGGAATTTAAGGTCATTGGTGTGTTTGGTTTGTAGGAATTGGATTCCATTATTTATAAAAATAATTAAATTACATTTTTATTAATCGATTATTACAAAACAAACGTTTTAACATTTTTTTGGAACCTTATTGCATACAATCCTACGAAATCCCGAGCACCCCCTGATGATTTCAAAATCTTGTGTTTATAGGATTTCAAATCCGGACAATTCAACAAACAAAAATGGGATTGGAATTGATTTGAAATCCAAATCCCCCAAATTCATTTCATTCTTGCAAACCATAAAGGACCTAAGATCAGTATTTTAAGTAGAGTATAAAAAATGATGGTCATTTTTTGCTTTTAAGATTATCAGAGTATCTTTAACGAATTCTTTAAAATGAAAAAATGGAGACGAGACGTGAAAAAAAAATAGTCTCGTGTTTGGTATATCATGTGACAAAAATAGGATGGGACAACGACTAGTTTTCAACTAAGGAGCCGTTTACCAAACACTTATCCGGTAAGCGCTTACCGGTAAAATTTAACACTATTATTTACTTATCGTGTAAGATTTTAGTCCACCAAAACGGTTTCGTATGCAACAATTTACCCGGTAAGCGCTTACCGTGATAAGATTCGTCGCCCTCACTTACCGGGTAAGACTCTTGGTCATTGTCTCGCTCTTACCGAATAAGATTATTGGTCCTCACCATATTCATGCGCTTACCGTGGTAAGAGACGTCGCGCCTTACTTACCGGGTAAGACTTTTGGTCCTTGTATCGCTCTTACCGGGTAAGATTATTGGTCCTTACCATATTCATCCGGTAAAGTAATGTGACTTGATGTTCACTTACCCGAGTAAGCGTTTGGTAAACAACACCTAAGATTTTTTGGGAGGAACAAGACAGGGCTAATTAACAAAATTACCATATTATCAAATGGAAGACAAACAGTTAGTCCACTTATGTCTTAGTCATGTCAAACGTAAGACATATAGTTAGTTCAGTCTTGTTCAGTTCTATCATGTCTCGTCTCGTGCAGTCTGCATACCAAAGACTACCTAAAAGTATCTCCAAAACAAAGAAAGTATGAAAGAGAATGGTTCTTTCTCCAAATACGGAGACCATCTAAAAAATGATGTATTTTTTTTACTATAATTCTATAAATATAAAACTTTGAAAATAATTATTTAGAGAAATAAATAATATTTTTATTAGGGAGATGAAATATTTTAATTAATGTTAGATTCTCTAAAATGGAAAATCTGTTGGGTATCATTAGAGATTTCAACTTTTGGTTGTTTATTTTTGGAGAAATTTAGGAATATGTTGGAGATGTTATTAGAGCATCTCCAACAATTATATTATTTTAAAAAAAATTAGAGATGTGGGAAGAAAAAAAAAATGCTCCAATAACTATCTACACTTGGGATCACATGACATCAATATGTTTTCCTGAGACCCATGACATCACCTTTTTACACTTGAAATTTTACAGCAATAATATATATTATATCATTAAATATCCTATAAATTTATTATTTTAATATGCTTTTATAAAAATTATATAAAATAATAATAATTTATTCTCATCGGTATATATGAATAAAAAATTATTTTCTCGCCATATATCAGGTATTTTAAATCTGCAGTATTCTCTAGCTTTCTCTTATTTCATAGAAAAATATAAAAAACTTGTTTGAACAAAAGCCTCGTTTTCTCTGTTTTAGATGATTTATCAGAGATGCTCGTATAACATTAAATCCATTATAATCAGGCTGTAACGTGTGTTAGAGGTCGTTTACTAAACGCTTACCTAGTAAGTACTTACTGGGCAATTTTCCTCACTGATGAACATGGTAAGAGCCAAAAATATTACCTAACAAGAACGATGATAAATATGAAGAGTCTTATCCGGTAAGTGAGGGTGACGGCTCTTACTAGGGTAAGCGCTAACCAGGTAAATTGTTGCATAAGATACGTTTTGATGTACTACAATCTTATCCGATAAAATAAACCATAGTTTGACTCTTACTGTAAGCACTTACTGGGTATATATTTGGGTAAACGACCCCTTAATGATTTTAATTGTTGTACTTTTAATTTCATTAAGATATGCAAATAAATGGTAAAATGACAAGGTTACCCTTGTGTTGATTTCAAACGAAGTTACCTTCAAGATATCTGTTGCATTCTAGTTATCGTTACGTCTCGCTCTATTGTACAAATATATTTCTTTTTACCAACTTTATATTATGAATGATAATATCATGCATATGCATTTTGTACATGAAGTAAAACTAATGTGTTGTGAATATTGAAAAATTGGAATTGAGGACCTTGAAAAGCATGTCTAACGGTCTGTTTGTTTTTTCAAAATTACTTCTTAATATCTTTGAAGTCCGATTTGTTCAGACGTTTGGGTATTAAGAGCGTTTATTTTATTCGCGCAATGCGGCGGGATGT
The DNA here is from genome assembly GCF_001531365.2 of Cynara cardunculus var. scolymus. NCBI lineage: Eukaryota > Viridiplantae > Streptophyta > Magnoliopsida > Asterales > Asteraceae > Cynara > Cynara cardunculus. The sequence continues at coordinate 16,442,233 of NC_037533.1, read as the reverse complement.
CAAATTTTATAATAAGCTTACAACTAAAAATGAGTGCAACAATTCATTAAAAAATACAAAAATCACTGTGGGGGTGGAGAGAAAACATAGAGGTATGAGAATGTGAAGGAATGAGTGAAATGTGTCAACGATATATTGGAAACATGAAAAGAAAAGGTAATAATGTGCATCGTTAACTTGTACTATATGTTATTTTAATTGTAGATTAAGAGATTTTAAGACTTAATGCATAAAGTAGTAGTACTTAATGCATTATGAGTTGTTTTTAAGACTCTGTGCATAAATGTATAGTACTATGTGCATTAAAAGTTGTTTTTAAGACTTTTGATAAATCTGGTTTAAAAGGTAGTATAGATAAGAGTTTAAAACCCCTAAATGTCATCTGAAGTTTTAAGTGGTAAACATATACTTTAATACCTTTTAATCTTAATCTTCCCTCTACCAAATGATTTATATTTTGGAGACTGGAAGAGTTTTGTTAGCAAAAACTATTTATCTTATATACTTTTTGTAAAAGACTATTTATCTTTTATATTTTTGCACTAGTTTAACCGATTCAAATTTCAGACTTCAAACGTAAAAACAAACAATTTTACTGATGTCAAATTTCAGGACCACCTCTTATAAATCATAAGTGAAATCGAACTTCAGATTTCAGTACCTCTTAAAAAAACAAACACCACCTAAGTATTTATTAGTAATCTACAATTAATATTAAGGGGCTGTTTGACAGTTGCTGAATGATTTAGTTCAGAATAGTTAAGAGGTTAGAATGGCTAAGAGGATCAGAATGGTTATGTGCTGAATGAAACAAGATTGTTTGGTAATTGTTCTCTGAATGACAACAAATTACCATTTTAACCCTCAAGAAATACAATAAATTCTAAACGGATATATAGAAAAGATGTTGTTCTTCATATCAGTATCAAATCCTCAAGAAATTGCGACCGGAGACGGCGACGAGGCGGCAGCGATTGTAGGGTGGGGGGAGGGGCTGTGAGCGATGTGTGAGGAATGATGGGAGAGAGGGCAAATATGGAAAAAGAGAAGTCTGAATGATTTAGAAACCCCTTAGATGCAAAATGGTTAAGAGGGAAAATGTAACCATTCAGAGATTTTTTTTTGTCAAACAACCTCAACCTCTTACCGATTAAGAGGTTGGCTCTTAATGTAACCATTAAGAGCCAAACAAACATCCCCTAATACTACTTAGGGGTTAATTGGAAGAAAACGATAAAAAGTTTTTGAAGTTTATTAAAAAATTATTTTAAGTAACATTTCAATAAGCTAGTTTATAAGTTATTTTTTACCCATCCAAACAGGGATTCGGCGACAAACTTCCCCTTCGCATTCCCCCCCTTGTCTCCCTCCTTTCTCTTTTCGGCTTTGGCTGTCGGCAAACCCCTTTCTTGTTGTTGACTATACCCTTTAAATTTGCCAAAGGGTCTTTGGCCTAGCAGCATGTGAGTCATTGGTCTCCTAGGAAGTCAGGGGTTCAAACCTCACCAAATGTGAGGAGGGTGTGTGAGTTTACTTGTTCTAATTTGCCGTATATAAATATTATACTTAAAAAGAGATAACTTCAACCACAAAAGTGGTGCCCAATTGGTTTGAGTTTGGCTCCAAAGGTCAAAAGTACATGAGGTCTCAGGTTCAAATCCAAGAAGGAATAAAAATTCCCTTGTGACCACGGAGGTTCAAATGCAGTGACTCTGGACTGTCTGCAAAGTAGGTGGTCGTCCTGAGATTAGTCGGCTCGCATGACGGGTTGGATATCCAAGTTAATATAAAAAACCTGGCTTGCCAATACAAAGTTATTTTGTATACTGTAACAACTGAATTTTTTAATGTTTGATTTACAATCCGGACATTTTAGTCTTTTGGCCAAATTTTGTATAACAACATCAATCTAAAAATTGGGTACTTTTTTATGACTTAGAGCGATAACCAGTTAATGCTTTAATCGGTTATCCGGATACTTAAATGTTTAAAATTTTACATCTTAGATACCAAAATAGAAGTTTTAAAAACACGTTTACCCAAAATAAGAATCAAGTTAAAATACATAACATTTTCATGCAATTTGCCCTTAATTTTATAATTAAAAGGGTTCAAGGCTTATTGCATTAATTGGATATTGGTCTACAAATATACAACTAAATTATTGCATCTACAACATGATATCTAATACTAGTACAATATACAAAGACTACTCAATACATGATCCCGATCGACATACCGAGACTCCAAAATTATCTAATACCTATCGTACAACAATATCCGTTCACTTCAAAATTAAGTGAGAAACGTATTCATATGCACGATCAACATCACTACAAACAATAATCTTCGAATCACCATAGATAATCGAGGCATTCTGAAGCCCGTAGCCATGGAAATCAGGTAAAGAGTATCCTATCTTTAGACGTAAATTCACGACCGGTAAGATGATCCTTCTCAGAAACGCCGACATAACAGACTGCAAAAATTCCAAAAACTTGCGTCAAGTCCAAGGTTCGTTGAAGATATTGTAGACAAAGAAAACGTCAACATGATTGCCGACAAATATACCAACCGGACCAAAACGTCAATTGTCTAGCAGTATCCACGTTTCGCTAGATCCCAACTTTTTTAGAGGAACATGGTTCAAGCCTCACAAAAAGTGAAGAGTGTGCGTGATTTTTGCTTTTTATAATTAATATATACTTTTAAAAGAAGGATACTACGAGGCGTGTTCGTATGTGCTCCATTGCAATAATTTGTTTTCTGATGCTTGACAAATATGATATTCGATTTTTACGCAAAAACAACGGCAGGGGTGAGATCTAAAGAGAACCCTGAAGAAAAAAACGAACCACAAAAAAGAAGATAGAAAAAAATATACGGAAATTTGATGTCAAATTATAAGAAAATGACAATTTTTTTGGTGTAATTCGTTTGGCTCCGATTTTCATTATATTTTGTCGATTTAACAAATAAGAGATAATATTTTATTTTATAAAGACCACCTTTTTAATCATTTCAATCGGATCATCTCAATCAACAGTTTGGATGGGTTCTTCTGTTTTTTAGGGTTCTCTCTGGATCTTTCCTCATAGCGATATTTTGAAAGAAATATGCAAGGAGTTGCTACAGTAGAACTGATTTTTGGGAGTAAATGTGAATTAACCAATTATCCATCGTTAGAGTCCCACATCAGTTAAACTTGGACCATTTCTCCTCAATACGTAATGGAACCTCCCTAACTTCTTTTCTCAAAAGCTCTTTTGGAGAGTAATCTAATGGGGTTTCACATATTCACATCCACACCGTTAATCTCTTTGTTGCAACTAATTATCTTATTCCAATTCACCTTAATCCTCTTTTTTCTTGATTAACCTGGATATCCAACCCGCTATGCGAGCCGACTAATCCCAGGGCGACCACCTGCTTTGCAGATAGCCCGAAGTCACCGCATTTGAACCTCCGTGGCCACAAGGGGATTTTTATTACTCATTGAATTTGAACCTGAGACCTCCTAGTACTTTTGACCTTTGGAGACAAGCTCAAACCAATCAGGCACCACCCTTGTGGTTCCTTAATCCCTTTTTTTTGAAGGGTGTCACATATGCCTGAACTAATCTCGACAAACTATGACTACAAGAAATCAACCCTGATAAACTCAGTGACCATAATTGTTGTGTACTGTACCAAACCTTGCACAGATGAGATATTCCACAACATCCCTCATAACCTCAACCACTATGCCACAATCCTTGTGGTTCACCTTAATCCCTTTGTTGCAACTAATTATCTGATTTCAATTTGGATTCTTAAACATCACAATAATCACGTTAAAAACCCACATCCAAACTCCCCTAAAATGAAAAAGACATCGATGTGGATTTTTTTAATGATCAATCAAATATTATCTCCGTCCCAAAATAAATGTCCACAGTGAAAATTGCACACTTTTAGGAATATGAAATCGTTACACCTTAATTAACAAAAGGACAATTTTATCCCTGGTAATAGAGAAATTTTCTCCACCTCTTAAGGTTAGAATGGGAAAGTAGGATTTTACTTTTAAAACTGCGACAATTATTTTGAGACAAACTAAAATGGTGACCTAACACTTATTTTGAGACAGAGGGAGTAGCATTCGGGTTACCAAAATGTATATTTAGCTTAAAGTTTAATGCGGGGGTGTCAAATTAATTGGAATATAGCTCTATTTCACCTTAAAAGTCGAAATGCATCTTTTTTTTACTGAACGATATCAATATCCCATTTAATGATACGCAACCAAAGATTAAAGACGAATGTACCTGAACAAGGACCATATGCAGGGTGCCGATTTTACTCCATTTCAGAGACATTGTGAGTTTGCTTAAGCTAACACCACCAGCAAGAGTGCTCAATGAGATACCTGCAGACCCCGAAGCTTTGATCTCCTGCAAAAAAAGCACAAGCCAATAAGCTCAACTCGTTCGTTGGTCAAAAACGAGCCATTTTCGCCATCTCTGAACGCGTAAAATACAAATAATCAATTAGCAGATAAAGGCTTTTTCCAAAGCCACAGGGGATTTTCCTGGCTATTATCTTTGGGGATACAATAGATTAAACTACAACAGATTCTCTATTACAAGGGTACACATTCAACTACAACAGAATCTCCATATCGGAGATTATAACATTAATTATATAACTAAATATGAACCACAAGGGTGGTGCCTGATGGGTTTGAGCTTGGCTCCAAATGTCAAAAGTACCAGGAGGTCCCAAGTTCAAATCCAAGGAGGAATAAAAATCCCCTTGTGGCCACAGAGGTTCAAATGCGGTGACTCCGGGCTATCTGCAAAGCGCAGGTGGTCGCCCTGGGATTAGTCTGCTCGCGTAGCGGGTCGGCTCCAGGTTAATCAAAAAAAAAAAAGTTTCCTATTGGTGGAAATGTATTAAATAATATTTCTCTCATTGTTAATCATTTTGGGGGTGTTCTCCAAATTTGGAGAATTTTACGCTCTCTTTCCTACTTCCTCCATTTCGGAGAAAGGTTTTGGAGAATTTGTTGGAGCCAAAAACATGCCTAAAATTCCCAAAATCTCTATTTTCTCCATTTTGGGGAATCTGTTAGAGATACTCTTTACACTTTTTAGTTAACTAAATGACAAAGAAATTTTCTCCATCTCAGAATTAAGGGTAGAATGGGAAAGTAGACGCTTACTTTTGACAATTGACACTTATTTTGAGACAAAAATAGAAACGTGGACTCTTATTCCCGGAGGGAGGAAGTAGTTGCATAAAACATTTTTTTTGGAAGGGTGTCCTAGTCTATGCCCAGATTAATCCCGGCAAATTGTGACTGTAAGACATCAGACCTGATCAACTCAGTGGCCACAATTGTTGTGGACGCCAAGAATTAAACCGAGGGCATATGGGATATTCAGGGTAACATATACATACCATCGAGATGCAAGCAACTGGAATAACATCGCCATTATCCACGACATTGATGATGACATCTGAGGATACCGAAGCAACGATACCCTGGTTTTCAACTTCTATGATCGGAGGTGACAAAATAGTAAAATTCAAGCTCATTTCGTCATTTGGGTATTCTTTATACAACTTTGGAATTATAAATCTCCATCCGGCGGTGTTCAATAGCTTCTGCTCTGGTAAGTTTTCGATGATCCAATACATCTTATTTGTCTGAAACAAGAAAATGCAAGTGAGTTCCGACATCGATCCAAGTGGCAAAAAAACTCAACCTTGGAGTTTAGGCTGTTGTTTTACGAGTGTGATAACGTATATATTTCATTAATAATTAAAGAAAGAAAGCACACATGTGCTTAGATAACACACACACACAAATATATATATATATATATATATATAGAGAGAGAGAGAGAGAGAGAGAGAGAGGGAGGTTCAAGGGAACCCCAAAAAAAAATGAAAAACTGGGGAACACCCCGATAACCATCCATGTGGACAGTATGCACATGTGCATACAAGTAATTGAAATTGTTTCTTGATTTTTATGCATGTGTGCATGTTATGCACATGTGCATATGGTCCAGATGAACATCTGGGTGTTCCTCAATGTTTCATTTTTTTGCAGTTTTCACTGAACCTGATCCTATATATATATATGTGTGTTTTCTCCCCAACAGAGCTACATGGAGTGACAACTACAACCGAGTGGTCACTAATAGAGTGTGTTTGATACACGGACGGAACTACAATGGACCAACTGTTTGGTATGACTAGGACAAGACAGGAAAATGGTGAATAAGTTGTTATAATATATAAATGATATAATATATTTTAATTATTTATATCTATAAACAAACATCAGATGAGGGTAGTATAATAACTTTTATGATATATAAACATATTATAATACATGATATATACACATATGTATGTATCTATACGTGTGTGTATGGGTATGTGTGTGTATATATATATATATATATATGTACATATATATAGAGAGACGCATAATCATTTACAAACTCAATAAATCGTACAAACTTACAAGCCATTTTTCATGTGTTGTTTCACATATGAAAGAAAACATGTGAAAATGCACTGTAAACAATGTTGCTTAATATGTGAAACGTCCAGGACTGTTTCGTGTGATGGAAAAACTGCCTTGAATGTCTCACATATGAAACAACACTACATAAACACTGCATTTTCACGTGTGTTGTCTCATATATGAAACAAGACATGAAATATGGTTTGTAAGTTTGTACGAATTATTGGGCCTGTGCAAGAAGGGGACTATCTATATAAGGGTCCTCGTTTAATTATTCCTATAAGGTCAGGTTCAGAAAAAACCGCAAAAAAAAAAAATGAAAAATTGAGGAACACCCTGTCACCCTTTATCTGGACAGTATGCACATGTGCATACAAGTAATTTGTAAGCAATTTGTCCGGTATGCACATGTGCATAAGAACCAAGAAACAACTTTGATTACTTGTATGCACATGTACATACAGTCCAGATGAATGGTTATTAGGGTATTCCTCAATTTTTCATTTTTTGGGGGGGTTTTCTCCTAGAACTATTCCTATACACACACACACATAAACCACTCAAGTGTTACAAAATTAATCCCAAAGATTCTATGAGTTTCATATGATTAGTGATCCATAATCAGTGAGAACTTACATTGAAATACACTACTGATGCCGAGTTAAGAACATTTTCATGCACCGAAATCCCGACCATCTTCTCTGCATTATTACACGAACCAGTTGACAACAAACTGTTACCGTAACGACCAGAAGTTATTCCGTAGCCAATTTGTGTAAATAACCCATCAATACCAATAAGAAGAGAAGTATTGGTCATGATAGGACCCTCAGTAATGGTGATATTTAACGTAGCAACATCCCCAAAAGCGATTTCTTTTGGAAGTGATTCAGAAATCGAGTCAAGCTTCATCACCCCATCCATCACATTCTTGGTAATGGTATCTTCGACTGCAGAAACTATGTCGTCTTCAAAATAATCAACTATTCTGGAAAAAACGAGCTCAATAAGAGAAAGTTGACCAACCATCTTTCTTGCTAAAATGCAAAATAATAATAATAAAAATCAAGAATTAGAACGATTTTTTGGACACAAATGGCAAGGATGGTTCTTGTTTTTACATTTATGTAGTTCACAGAGGCGGACCTATAATTTTTTTTCAAGTGGTGCCACAATTTGACCATAAAAAAACGAAGCTAAGGATTTTTTTTACAAAATCATCATTGGTTTGTTGGTTAGTTCCTTGCTTTTTGCATGTAAGCTCCTGTGTTCGAGTCTTTTATCCCAAAATTTTCATAAACATAATAAACTGAAATTAAAAGCTAAAAACTAAGAAAATGATACAAACGAGATTCAAATGTAAGCTGGGAAGGGGCGAAAAGACTATGCAAGCTAATTCTACTAAAAGAAATGGTCGCAATTAATACGGTGGTCACCTTCACGACCCTAATTTTTTAAACTATGACGGAGGAACGAAGGGGTGTCCCGTACCACCGTATGCACGATTGTGGGTCCCCCTCTTTTCACAAGTCGATGGTATTCGTCGAAACAACCACTCTCCCTTTGGGTAGAGGTCAGGTCTGCGTACATCTTACACTCCTTAGACCCCACCACAAGTGGGACATACTGGGTTTGTATGGTTTGCCAGGATACTTCGGTTAATTGTTAGTTAGCAATGAAAGCCATGCTTATGGTTCTAAAAGTCATCACTTCAAACCAAATGCAACATTTGACATTAGATAAATGAAAACGATAAGACTATTAGTCAAATATCTAAAATACCCCTAAATTATAAGAAAATACGGGAATCTTGGGTAGCACAATCATGGCTACCAATACTTTTCAATCATCAGTAATGGCAAAGAGGTAAATATGCATTAAAAATTAGCCAAAAAGGAAAATTTTCATCTATTTTGGGATGGAGGGACTCATTCTTTTTGCATATATATATATAGAGGGAGGAGCAAACGAGAATGCTAACTATTTAAGGAAAAATATGAAAACGGCCAAATCATGTGAAAAACCAGATGTGATTTTACATTAAAGGCCAAAAAATGTGCGGGCGACCCTACGGCTGCGTCTTTAGGTTGAGGGGGCAAAGTCGTGTGAATCACATGTGATTTTGTACTTGATGTTAGTGTAAAATCACATGTGATTCGACCGTCCTCTAAAATGGTACCGACGTACCGTTATTGTTTGAACCCAACTATCTCTCTCACTCTCTCTCTCTCTCTCTCTATATATATATATATAGGGTTAAATGCATGAAATAGCAACCTACTTTCATAAATTTTTATATTATAGCATTCTACTTTTGTTTTTCTTTATTATAACAATGTACTTTCAAATTATTTTTTATTAAGACATCGTACTTTTAAAAATCTACCTATAATAGCAATGGGTAACCTGTTACCTTTTAAACCGGTTAACCTCTTGACTTTTTTGCTTGTGTGGCTTTAATGAGGTGATGTGGATGACACATCACTTTGATGACTTAACTAAAATAAAAATAAAAACCTATTTCAAATTATTATTAGTGATTTTCATTTTTCATTGCTATGATCTATTAGAAAATTTTATTTTTGTCTTTTTCTTATTAAGTTGCATGCAAATTAAATATTCTAGGGTAAAATATTTCCTAAACAAATATGAAACATTATTTTCGAGATATATTTTGTTTGTAAAAAAGGTAACACTTCTTATTTTATGTTGTTAAAATAAATACATATCTTTTAAAGTTCTCTTTAAAATGTTAACGAAATAAATTGTGATCTACAATTTTTTAATATTGTTACATTAATAAATAATTCAAAAAAATCTAATTAATTTAATATATTTATTAAATAACATGTAAAATATCTAAATATTAAAATTAAAAATACAGTGTTTAATAAGAACTAGTAGATGCTATAATAAAATAATTTTGAAAGTACAATGATGTAGTAAGAAAGTCACGTCACTATAGTACATGTGGACAGTCTACGTGGACAATTATGTGGCATGGAAACCTGGTATAACGGGTAAATTTAAATCAAAAGGTTACCCAATGCTATAATGGGTAAAATTTTCAAAGTACAATATCCTAATAAAAAATAATTTGAAAGTACATTGCTGTAATAAGAAAAACTGGAAGTACAATGCTATAATACATAAATTTATGAAAGTGGATTGCTATTTTGTGCATGGGAAAACCATAATTGAAAAACTGAGGAAACGCTAGTAATCCTTCAACCGTACGGTATGCACATGTGCATATAAATAATTGAAGATGTTTCCTGGTTTCTATGCATGTGTGCATAACAGGAAAAATTACTTACAAATTACTTGTATGCATGTTATGCATACGTGTATAGAAACTAAGAAACATCTTCAATTACTTGTATGCACATGTGTATACTGTACAAATGAAGGATTACTAGGGTGTTCCTCAGTTTTTCATCTTTTTACGGTACCTGACCCTATATATATATACATCATGAATAATTTTGAATCAGAACAAGTGAAAAGGAGAAGGCCTGAAAAGATACCCTTGATAAAGCCAAGATGCTCCTCCTTCTAACTTTATGGAGATATAATGGACATAACATCCACAATCTTCAGGAGACAGGCTAAGACTTCCTTGTTGATTCTTTAAACCCAGCGTCAACCCGATTTCCATACCTTCAACCTTTGCAAAACGAAGAATTCATTAGCTTTCTACTAAAAAAGGCGGTGTAAGTTTAAGAGCATCTCCAACAGATTCTCCAAAATGGATAATCAAAACTCAATATCTCTAAGAAAAAATTACATTCAACTCCAACAGATTCTCTATTTTGGAGAGTACAATATAATTATATTACTGGAAATTAAGAATATCTTATACATGTTATAAAATATTATTTCTCTCTCGTAAACATTTAACATCTAGGTCTCTTATTGGTGGGAATATAACAAAATATTGTTTCTTTCTCATGGTAATCATTTTTGGGGAGTTCTCAAAATTTGGAGAATTTCACACTCTCTCATGCTTTCTCCATTTTTGGAGAATCTATTGGAGCAAAATTTTGCCTAAAATCTTCAAATTCTTCAACAATCTGTTGGGGATGCTCTAAGAACCTTTTTGCACTTTCTTTGGCCACATCGTTGCCAACTCAACAATTAAGAACTAACATAACACTCTACAATAGTAGTGACTAATAAGAACCTCCTTTTGTGGGTCCCATGTATTATCAACATCAATAATATGGATACAAAAATTATATAAAAACCTAATAATATGTCTTTCACACAAAAACAAGGTAAGAAGCCAAAGGGCCTTCGGCCTAGCGGTATCGTAGCCCTGGCTTCCTAGGAGGTAAAGGGTTCAAACCTCACCAAAGGTGAAGAGGGTGTGTGAGTTTATTTGTTGCATTTGCCGTATATAAATATTATATACTTCAAAAAAAACAAGGTAAGAACCAAAGTTCTTGTACAAGAACTCTAAGAATGTGGGTGACTTATAAGAACTCTCTCCAATGGTAGTTCTTATAAGTCACTACACTTTTTGCTGATAAGAACCTCCCGTTGGAGATGCTCCAAGAGGTGCAACCACAAAAACAAATTAACAAACCAAACAAACCCCAATATATCCCGCCTGAGAGAGTCTATGAGTGGGAGGGGTGGGAGTTTTGACCTCTACCTCAAAGGGTAGAGTGGTTGTTTCAAACACAAAAACAAATCGGAAGGAAAAATAAACGAAATCTTTATGAGCAAGAAACTCTCATTTTGTTCCCATTAAAAAACCGTATAAAAACACATAATAAATCCCTTTCCATGTTTGACACTTGAGAACATACCTTACAAATGCCATAGCATATCGTGAGAAACATGTTATAGATAACTACAGAATTTATTGTAACCTATGACAAGATTAGCACAAAATGAATCTTTGCTGACGGTCTTGCTTGCCATCTATGGATCATTAAAAAAGAAGGTTCAAAATGCCGTTTTCCATCATAACGAACTCAATAAGTTGGTTTCTAGTGTTGAAACTTTATTGCTCAAATAAGTATGCCGCTGCATGGTAAACACACTTCCACCAACATATTTACAAAAATGTAAAAGAACACTGCAGATGGCAATTAATGAACATAATGGTTCTTCATTGCAAATTTTCAGACAATTTTACTGTCCCATTTGCTATTTTCTGCAAACTTGAGTGTTTGGATTTTCAGACTTTTGCAAGTGTGTTAATAGTTTGGCAACAAATTTCCAAATAGAATGGTCCAAAATGCTAGTCACTAATCACTCTTTATTCACTTAAAAAAAGTTTAGAATGACAAAAATGATGCTTTATCTTCATAAATAGGAACTACCATATTCAAGTTTGATGACAAGATTAGGGTATGTAGCTACAAGAAGATCATACTGATAGAGTCCCGCATCAACTAGATTTAGACCATTTCTCTACAATATATGATGGAACCTCCCTTCTCTCCCCTCAAGGGCTCCTTCGGAGAGTAATCTGGGTTCCACATATTCTCACATGGTTTCAGAGCCAAGGTATACTATTCTAGTGGCTCAACACTTTGAGGCAATCTATACTCGTCTAGCACCCCACACCTATCTAACCCCCTCTCGACACCCTAGGACCATTTGTGCCCATTTAGCCTCCGTTGGAGGGGCGTGTTACAATCCTAGTCTGGCTAGACTTGGACCATTTATTTTCTATATATGTTGAAACCTCTCTTTAAGGCTCTACTGGAGAGTAATTTAGGGTTCCACATATTCTCACATGGTATCACAACCAAGGTTTACCACTCAAGGGGCTAAACATTGTGGGCAATCTACACTCGTCTAGTACCCCTCACCCATCTACCCTCTCTTATACCCTATGACAATCTGTACCCGTCTAGCCTCCATTAAAGGGGGCATGGTAGAGTCCCACGTCAGCTAGACTTGAACCATTTCCCTTTTGAATATGTTGGAACCTCCCTTCTCTCCTCAAAGGCTGTTTCGGAGATTAATCTGGTGGTCACTTCCACATATTCTCACACATACAAACCAATAACAAATTACTTCAGAAATTTACCTAAGACCAGAAAAAATTATTCAACTGCGCTGCTATGACATTTACCTGAATAGAGGCCAATCCACTATCAGAAAGATCAAACAGCCAAGTGCTATAAGAATAGCTCCAATTCAAACTCAAATTAGCAGTCGCACCAGAAGCAACAATCGTAACACCAATCTCACCAGGTTGAACAATCGAAGAAGAAACATTAACCTGATATATAACAATATCCGATAGAACCATACGAACCGTTCCAACTAATGGGATTTGAACTTTTTGTTCGATTTGGGGCAATTGAAGAGGAATCAACGATGAAATCGCATTGTTTATCAGTAAATCCTTAGCAAATTCGAGACCCTTTTCGGAAATACCAAAAGATATGAAATCATTTTCACCTGATTCAACACGAGTAGATGAAGAAAGCAATAATAGGGGTACTAAAAAGATGAAGAGAAGTCTTCGACCCATGAAGAATTATGGAAAAACTTGAAATAGTGGATTGAAATTGGAGAAGTATTCAATCGTTCAAACACATCATGAGGAAAGAAATTCAAAAAAAATAAAGTCAAATCAGCATGTTTTGCTCGTTTAAGAGCATGGATTGCAGTTAACTTGAAGAAAATGAAGAAAACGAGCTGCCTCGTGTCATGTGGAGCTGGGGAGCAAATCAAACGAAATACGTTACCTACTTTTGTACGTATAAAATTGGAGATGATAATATTAATTCCAAGAATTAGGGGTGATTGGGATTGTTTTTTTGAAAATAGCTTATGTATTTTTTTTTATTTTTTTTTTATAAAAATATTTATCAACTTATTATAAGTTAGAAGGATTTAATTTCTTTAAAAACTTTTTATTACCGGTTTAGCACCGGTATAAGTTATTTATGATGTCACACCGAAATAAGTCAATAAATTATTTTTATAAGCAATCTTAAACACCCCCTGAAAAAAGGAATAATGGAATATCACTATACTTTTTACCATTTCATAATAAATTTGAGCAAAAGGTCGAAAACTGAATGGCTGAAGCCAGACAGATCATCATGTCTTATATTTAAGCAAAGTCGAATTATCTGTCTATCAAATACAGACCCACCATTCTATGTATGAATTTAAATACACTAGAAGGGTACTTGTGTAATTCAACGAAATACATCTTTATTTTAATGTTTCATTTTATTTATTGTCTCTTTTAATATGTAATACGTTTTATGTGGTTTTGATAAAGATAATGTTTTTAGTTTTGAATAAAAATAAGTTTGAATATATCATAAAATTTTAAAAAATATATCGATATTAATATCAAATTAGCAATTTAAAATCTCGTTTTTTGTATAATTTCTTTAATTCAATTTTTTATTATAATTTAATTTAGGTCTAATAGCGAAATAATTTATTCTTGGCTTAACAATATAATTTTTATAAAGATAATGATTCTGTTAATACTCAATGATTATCCTAATTATATTTTAAATTTTTTATATTTAAAATGAGATGTTTATCATGTATTTGATTACGTTTATTTGCGTTTAGTTATACGAATTCAAAAATGGAGCTTTAATAAGTTGTAATTACACACAATTTACTTATAATCTTAAATGTTTCGAGCTCCTATTTCTGGAAGAGATTGTGGCTTTTTCCCGTCCCTTTTGGGACCATTCACTCAATAGCTTTCTCGGCCGGAAAAGCAGCTCCTAATTTTTAAGTAATATGCATTATTAAACAGTGCTTCATGCATAAAGAATGGTTTTTAAAAGTTTTTGTCAAATGCTTTATAATATAGTATAGATATATGTGAACTGGTAAATAATCTATAACATTGATTCATATATGTATTGTCAAATAAATTTTTTCGGATTTTTTTGAATGATTTATACATGAATTTTCTCTTGATCTTTCTTTCTTACTAGATATTTCTTCAACCGTCCCTCCGTATACGTACACACAAAAAATAATAATTAAATTTTTTTACCGTAAATTATCGTGTCATTACACCACTAACGATAACGCATGAATATCACCCCGACACCAGATGTGGTCATACTAGAAGTATATTTCCACTCAAATTGTGGTGACGGAAGAGTGTTCTTTTCCCCATCGACCTTTACAATAATAAAATTTTTTATCTTTTCTAAAAAGAACAGATATAATATTTTCCATTAAAATTAATGAATTGTTGAAACTAATTGATTCCCATACCTTACAGTATGTCAAAATTTATTTTTAATAAAAAAAGTGAAGGGTGCTTTCGGGATGCAGACACAGGTTATACACTCAAATGACCCCTTCTCATAATGAGAATGTATATAACCCTATCTCGGTCTGGTCCGGTATGAAATGAACTTATAATCATAGAATCGACTCGATCATCAAATTATAAGTTCATAACCCAAGCCCATTACCATTTTGTTCCATAGCCCTGAGGCTATTTACAACTATCCAATTAAAAATTCTCAGATGCACCAATCAATTTCACTTTTTAGCCATTTTTCAATCAAATTCCTCATTTTACCCAGAGTTTACACAAATGCCTTAGGCATTTGTACAAAGTCTATATTTTTTATTAACCTGGATATCCAACCCGCTATGCGAACCGACTAATCCTAGTACGACCACCTGCTTTGCAGATAGCCCGGAGTCACCGTATTTGAACCTCCGTAGCCACAAGTGAATTTTTATTCCTCCTTGAATTTGAACCTGAGACTTCCTGATACTTTTGGCCTTTGGAGTCGAGCTCAAACCAATCAGACACCACCCTTATGATTTGCAAATTCTATTTTTTGTTTCATAAAAAAGGCTTTTATGCACATGCGTAAAGCATCTACGTGAATTTGACTAAAATAGGAATCCGATATCGAAAGCGGCTAAAAAGTTAATTTGGTTTTACCTTGCAAACTCTCATGTGACAGTTTCCATGTCCACCTGGAGTTAGAAATTTAGATCTTCAAGAAAGATGATGATAGAATATAAACTAAACACAAGCAACTGGAAAGGTGTTTTATAAGATCCATATGCCAACTTCACTCTCCCAAAGTCACTTGCACCACCACCATCCCAAACCGAACCATTGGCGGAATGTGGCGGCGCTTCACCGCCACTAGTTTCCCACAATCAAAGGTATGCGTTTTAAAGCTCTACAGAATGAGACCACACCTTTCGAAATAATTGGGTACGCACAACAATACTAACACACATTAACACTACTCCTTAACACAATCGTGAGCCGAACTTTCTTGAGGGCAAACGGGATCAAATGAGAACGGCTAATGAAATCGGGATGCAGTGATGCACCATTACGGCAGCCCAACCATGAGCCAGGTGCAGATCCGTCAATTGATCCTTTGGGTGCCTTCATTGTAAAGTATACAATCAACTTCCTAGTAAATGCATGCGTACCGGAACCATGGGGTAAAGAATTCATGGAATCCACTATCATAGAAAGTAATCCGGTGGCGGTTTTTTAGCCGGAGCCCCTCTTGATTCCTGCATTTCAAAAATAACCAAATTCATTCATTCCAACAGAAATTAGTCAATTACAGTCTAAGGGCTGTTTGGTTGGTTTTCCATTAAGTCCTCTATGAATAAAGCTGCCTGTCTGGATTAATCTCTTTGAATAAATTGAGAAGGTTTTTGGTTATCAAGTATATACTGATCGCATAAGTTGCAAGTCCCATTAAGCTCATTAAGCTCCCAAGAAACATTCCCTACATAGCTTATTCGGTCAGCTATACTTCACTATTTGGAAGTGACTTAATGATATAGAAAGTGGCTTATTCAATAAGCTTTTAGAATAGAGCTTTATACAAAAAGCCAAGTTTTTTCTAAACCTGTCCCTCCCAATTAAAAGGCACGTCCGTTCCATCTATGAAGAACTCTCTCAAACAAAAGTCTTCCTGATCTAACCACACAGACAACTTTATCATTATTGGACTTAACGGATAACCAACCAAACAGCCCCTAAGTTTGAATCCCTTGGTTCTCTTTCAATTTTTTGACAATAGCAGCAGAAAAGGAAAAAAAAAAAACAAGATGCAAATAACCACTTCTATATCATTTTTTAATTGAACCGGACTTTTTATAATTAATTTTTGCGTTATTTTATGCTAATTATTTTGTGTCCCGCTTGGAAATTTTTCTGGACCCGCCTCTAAATACCCTTCAGTCAGCATTCATGAGAAACTAGAGTTGCACTTCGTAAAGCAGGAAGGGATCTCAACGACAAACCTGTGGAGCTGCTTTAAATACTCGAAACTGTTTATTCAGATTCTCATCCAGCTCAAGAATGGCAGCTACATTACCACACCTGCAATACAAAAATTTAAAATTTAATTAGGGATAACAAAGTTTGATCAGAAGACAACCGTACAGACATGGGTTTACTAGAAAAATTGGGTAAGACGCTCTGACCGGGTAAGTAAGCTTCTTGACCCTTAATCGGTCAGAAAGTGTTCGTAAACAACATTATCTCTTACTCGGTAAAAACTACTTACTAGATAAGAGGCTATAATCACTTGAGGGGCCGTTTATCAAACGCTCACCCGACAAGAGTCACCACCCTCACTTACCTTATCGGTAACATTTTTGGCCACCAATATGGATGGTTGGTAAGCGTTTTTACCCGGTAAGCGCTTGCTGGGTAAGACTGTAAAAGTCTTCTCTATTACTTACTGGGTAAGATTCTTGGTCTTTGCTATGTCTCTTACCAGATAAGATTTTCAATATTTGTCATGCTCACCCGGTAAGTGACATCCGGTAAGCACTTACCAGGTAAGAGCTAAACAGCTCCTTAGGGGACATTTACCAAACGCTTACTGTGTAAGCGCTTACCAACAAGAGTCACCACCCTCACTTACCAATTCGGTGACATTTTTGGCCACCAAAATGGATTGTTGTCAAGCGTTTTTACCTAGTAAAAACGCTTACCGGGTAAGACCGTAAGAGTCTTCTCCATCACATACTGGATAAGATCCTATCTTTGTTGTGTCTCTTACCGGGTAAGATTCCCGGTCCTTGCCAAGCTCACCCGGTAAGCGCTTAGCCGGTAAGAGCTCGGTAAAGTGTGAAAATTTACCTGTAACAGTAATTTGGAGCTGACCAGACCGTAACTATCTGGTTATTGAACATCCATTTAAAACCTTCCATTACCAACTGATGTGCACGACAAATGTAATCGATATTATTGGTGTGGTTAAAAGAAGTAACGACACTGCCACCAAACAAGAAACCAGCACCACGGGGACTTAAACCCCAGCCTTCCACAATGTCCTCTGGATCGGACCACAATAGGTCACACATGGCACCATCATGGGGTACTTCTTGCTTCCGATCAATCGTTCGAATCTGGAAAATAGGTCTTGTTATAATCAATTAGAGTGAAGAATTAGAAAACAAATTGGTTCGAAAAAAAGGATACGATTCTAGTGTCTCAAACCTGATCTAACGTGTTGATGTTAGGAGAAAGACCACCATGAACGGAAAATATTTTGTTCTCGATGAGTGCGGACAAACTGTAAATTGTCAAAGTTTAAGTGGCGTAAGCAAGATATAATTATCAATTTTTGGAGCAACAAGAATGACAAATTGTGACACCTAGAAATGGCAAAAAAGAACCTGTACCTGACAGGGAACCCGATACCCAACCTCGGTTTGACCAAGGAATCCCCGAGTTGACCGGGGACGGGGAATCCCTATGAATTTATAAACCGGGGATGGGGATACCCTTCATCCCCAACCCCGAGTATTAGTTATATATTTCTCTGTGTACATACATATATACCAAGTTTAATGATATAGTTAGAAACCCAATGAGTATATATAATGTATAAATATAATCAGTCTTCCATGATGAAAACTTGTAAAAGAATTAAATTATTGATTTGGTTGTTCATGGGAAACTTTCGTTGATATAATGATGTTGTTTATACCAAACTTCAATTATTAAGTATTGTAATTGATATATTTGTGTCTGAACTACATTTTTTATGTTTACCCTTTACAAATGCAAAGCATTATATGATATTTAAACATAAACTTGTCATTTTATATACATAATATATAAAAACATCACATAATAAATTAAATTGTATAGACGGAACCCCTGATTCCCGGATGGAAATGGGATTAGAAAGCGGGGATGGGGATTATGAACTCCGATAACCCCGACCCCGTTGCCATCTCTACTGACACCCGATGATAAACTTATAGATAAAAGTTCGGGGAAAAGAATAAGATAATTATGTAACTGCAGAAGCCTAGGATCTATTGGCATCACCCTCGAGAAAATTGTGCACGATCAGAAAAGATAATTAAAGACTATTGATCTTTTGTTATAATTCAATCAAAGACGATGAAACCTTGGGGATTACAACTCTATTTATGATGAGAGAAAAGCTAGTACTCCCTCCGTCCCAAAATAAGTGTCCGCATTTCTATTTTAGTTTGTCACAAAATAAGTGTCCACTTTTTAAAAGCAAGTGTCTAGTTTCCCATTCTACCTTAATTATGAGATGGATAACGTTTCTATCTTTATTATTAAGGGTAAAACTGTCATGTAGTTAATTAAAAAGTGTAATAGGTATACATTCCTAAAACTGTGTGTCTTTTTCATTGTGGATACTTATTTTGGGGATGGAGAGAGTACTATTTGAGGAACATAAAAGATACTAAAATACCAGTATGATCACAATATCATTAATGACAAATATTATAACTACTTGATCGAATTCAAAGAAAAGAAAAGCAATCAGCCAATCTTTAAAGTTTTTGGAGAATTTTTCAAGATCTTTCGTATTATTGGCTGTTTGATTCATAGCTGAGCGAATAAGCTCAATCAGCCATTAAGCCATCAAGTCAAAAAAGACAGCCCCTTAATGGAAAACCAACCAAACAACCCCTGTTGAGAAAAAGTAGGGTCTGTTTATTAGCAGCTTAATGAGCTTAATGGGACTAGCAACTTATTCCATCAACTATTAATGACTGTTTGGTAGTGGCTTAATGATATAGAAAGTGGCTTATTCAGTAAGCTTTTAGAGGGAGCTTTATGCAGAAAGCCAAAAAAATTCCAAACCTGCCCCTCCATTTAAATATCACGCTCCTTCCATCTATGAAAAAATCTTCCCAAACAAAAACCTTCCCGATCTTATACATGCAGATTAATCCACACAGACAACCTTATCCATACAAAACTTAATGGAAAACCAACCAAAAAGCCCCCAAAATTAGTTTGCATTAGTTTGTTTTATCAAAACCTCGGAAAAGATTATGGCACTCTGTTTCTTTTTGCTTCCTCTTCCTAAATAGCTGAATCTGTTGATAGATTCCGCCTTGATGTCAAACATACTGGTGGTTTACCTATCAAATAACAAGGTTCTAAATGACGTGAGGCGTGACTTATGGTGCCAAATTTGCAGATCATATATATAAAAACATATATGTTTTCTACTATTACTCTAATCTAAGACCATAAACAAGTAGATTATATATTAAAACCTAAAAATAAAACACTAGAAAGGTGAAAAAATTATAATAAAAAAACAAATAATGCCTTACAAAAAGTGTGCATCCAAGACAAGCCTTAGGCCACAGCGAGCCTTTTAGAACAAGGGTTGGTTTCCGGTAAGAATAGTAGTTATCGTGAGAAAGGTAAGAATGGATCTCCACCCTTGGATCAATCCTAATTGAAGATCAATTGAAAATACCCTTCTAAGCCAATTTATGGGTTATTTTGGGATTTAATCTGAAGCATTAGATCAACACTAATTAAAAGTGATCAAGGGTCCAAATCCCTTCTTGCACTTCTCACCTTAACTCCTATTCTCACACGATTCATCTTTAGAAACAATTTCAAATAATAATAATCGAAAAAAAGTGCAAGAAGTTAGCACACCTTAAGTAATCAAATATATCGGTGCAATATCTCCAAACATTGACAGAGCCATACTTCCTCAGGCACTCATCATAGAATCCGTATACCTAGAATAGGGAATAGCGATAAGCACTTAAAAAAATTCAAGAAATTAGCCTGCAAATAAAGGGGGTGTTTGGTTTAGGCATAGGAATGAAAATGACATAGAATGAAAATGGGAATGAATTTTCATTCCCCCCGGTTTAACCTGGAATGAAAATTTGGGCTTATGGGGGAATGAGCCCATTATATTATATAAAACCAAACAGTTTCTTTTATTTTCATTCCCATTGATTACTGCTTAATACCTCTAACCAAACACCCCCTAAATATAATAGGATACCTGTGTAATCTGTCGGCTCTCATGATTGCCCCTAATCAATGTTATCCGATCAGGATATCTCACCTGATTACAGCAGTGCTTCATTAAAGAACAGCTAAAAAAAATACACATATTGAAATGCTAATTGCAGCCATAACCGGAAGCTTGTTCTACTACCCATATGAATATAGGTCAAAAATTAGACTAGAAATGGAGAAGGAAGTGAAGAAAATCCCTTGGTAAAGAGATGGGTGTCTATTCTTCATAAGGAATTGCAAGATTATACGTTAAAATAATACGAAATTACAAGACTATAAAATCAAGAAATAAATTTATGATCTTTTCCTAAACGGTGGAAAATTATTGAACGTTTTGTGATGCCATGTTGATGCCACTTTCCTTATCTACAACCAACATATCTACTAGATCTACTCTACTTAGGGGGTGTTTGGTTTGATGAAATGATTTTGAGGGATTTGGATTTCGTGGAAGGATTTAGAATTGGAGGAATTTGGACTTGGAAGGATTTGAAATCTTTGGTTTGTAGGATTTGGAAAGGAATTGAATTCCATTCTTTATAAATAATATATAAAAAAATTATAAATAATTAAATTACCTTATTATTAATTAATTATTACAAAACAAATGTTTTTAACATATTTTAAAACATTATTACATCTCCTACGAATCCCGTGAAATACCAAGCGCCTATGTGGGATTTCAAAATCCTATGTTTGTGGAATTTAAATTAGGGTTTGCGGCAAATCCTTCAAACCAAACATGGGTATTGGAATGGAATTCAATTCCAAATCCCTCCAAAAATCCAATCCAATCCGGCTAACCAAACGGGATCTTAGGGTTTCAGATTCCTAGATCTCCACTAATTACCAACTACACAGTTCTGCAATAGTTCACTTAAATCATAAACCATACTCTTCGAAATAATAAATTGTCCGGAACTCCTACAAGCTTTTCCCAAGGAACCATCCTAATATTATAATCACAATCACAAATAATGTAAAAGCATGTAGCATTTAGCTGGTATGTAATCTAGAATTTTTTCCTTCCAATTTCTAGGCCATTCACCGACCACAAACTCTGAAACCTCCCCATCATGCTTTGAATTCTGACTGCTGATTAAAATCTTATCCTAAAGCCTGGAGCAAATCACTTGGCTTTTGATTTTTATTTGCGGTGAAGTTAAGTAACTACACATCTGGTCAAAGAAGTGGCATAAAGAACAGAGCATCTTGCTTCCAGGACCGCATTGATTAGCATAGAAAAGTATTTATATCAAAATTATGTGTAACTATTTTTT
The DNA here is from genome assembly GCF_001531365.2 of Cynara cardunculus var. scolymus. Classification (NCBI taxonomy): domain Eukaryota; kingdom Viridiplantae; phylum Streptophyta; class Magnoliopsida; order Asterales; family Asteraceae; genus Cynara; species Cynara cardunculus. The sequence continues at coordinate 16,420,134 of NC_037533.1, read as the reverse complement.
TCTTTGTAACCTACATGTACCATGATTGACACAGGCCAAGCAGAGATGAAAGATATGAGTGAAAGAATGTCCAGAGGAGTTCGCCTTAAGGGCAGGGCCGTTTACCAAACGTTTACCGGGTAAGTGCTTAAGGCAAAAGTCATCACCTTCACTTACCTTGTCGGATAACATTCTTGGCCATCAAAATGGATTGTGGTAACCGTCTTTTACTCGGTAAGCGTTTATTGGGTAAGAGTCGTCTTCCTCGTTTGTTGGGTAAGATTCTTGGTCCTTGTTATGCCTTTTACCTAGTAAGATTCTCAGTCCTTGCCATGCTTACCAGTAAGGTAAGTGACACCAAAGGGCCTTTGGCCTAGTGGTATCTGAGCCGTTGGCCTCCTAGGAGGTCAAGGGTTCAAACCTCACCAAAGGTGAGGAAGGTGCGTGAGTTTATTTGTCGCATTTGCCATATATAAATATTATATATTTCAAAGAAAAGGTAAGTGACACTAGGTAAGCGCTTAACCGGTAAGAGTTTGGTAAAAGGCCCCTTAGATAGGATTGTTTGGAAGAACTCCTATGATGTCCCAGAACCCAAGGGCCTTCACCTGCTAGGTTTCATCACTTCGCTTTGTGTTGCTTATTTTGTATTGAGTGAATTCATTAAGATACAAAATTTACCTTTAGGGCAAGTAAAAGCAAAAAGGTCTCCACGGAGTAGAATCCTCTGTCCACAAAATCTCCAAGAAACAAATAGTTAGTCTTTGGACAATCACCACCAACTTTAAATAGCTCTTTCATGTCATAGAACTGCCCATGGATGTCGCCACATATCTGTGCATGAAAAAAGTAGGCCAAGAATGACAAAATTAAAATAACTAAAAAGTACCTCGAGGAAGAGACGTATTTAAACAAGTAGTAACAGGGTCACACAAGGGTAGTAGGCAAGCTAGCGAAGTCGGATAAACAGATTCTATGAAACTCAATCATATTAATGTTTGATGCTCCTACAGATTTGCTTTGAGACCAATGACATCATTTTTGTGGTTTTTATTTTGAAGTTAATGGATAGGCTTTAAATTTAATCTAGACAAACCGAGACTGTAAAATCTGATTGAAATGCCACAGCTTCGTAAAAAGGGAGCACACTCATACATGTATATTATGATTTTGAAAGATGAAACGTGAGGTGGGGTGTTTTCCCCAAGTGCCGCAAGGCATAAGCCTCAAGGAGACTTCCTCAACAGTAAAACAACAAAAAAACATAAAACTCAAAACGAGCAACACATAAAAACATAGTATGGTTCAAGCATGGTTAACCCATGAGTGAGAGAAAAAGTCTAGGAATAGATTATATTAATAAATAAGAAATTAGAAAATTTGATGATTTTTCCACATGTATTGCCATGTTACATATATTGGCTCAAGGTAAACCGTAAATGAGAGATGATTCACAAATAAAGAATAGTCTAAGGCTGATAAATCAAAAACATGCATGTCCATGCACCCTCCCCCCCAACCTTTCTCCTTGTGGGCCCTACCTTTTTTACACCTTGTTTTGTTTATCTCTCAGCTTATTCAAGTTAATATCGAGTTTTCTTTCCACACTAACATGATGTCATCATGTCAGATAAAAAGGGTCGATTTACATGGAACAAAAACATTGATTTGTGTTCAAGTTTGAAACCAAGAGGCATTCAGTATTTACCAAAACTAGTACATTTGCAACTCATTTCAGAGGTAGATGGGTCAACCTTTTAGGTATACTGTTGCAACAACCAAGAACTTGAGACTATAAGATCATATCACATGTTTGAAGGATGCATGAAAATGACAGGACAAATGGATAAATAAAAAATGTGAGTTTCTTGGTTTGGTATTTCTAACTGGTTGAGCTGCCAATGATAATTGCTCCGACCATAGACCATGTAGCCGAGCTGTTCAAAGAACATGACTGAAGATTGAAAGATGGAATGACAAAATGTAAAGGGGTTTCAACTTCCTAAGCATCTCACCACGTTATACTAGGTTCTCTTGAGCATGACGCCATATATCCTAGCAATCAACCAAGGGCTGGTTGCATCACAACATTGAAAATGTACGCTGATAATAAGTAGATTCTTTGATGCACTAGAGTCGTGATACCCACCACAGATGTTCATAATAGAGGGACTACAAATTTTCTTAGAAATGATCAAATTATTAAAAGTGAGGGACTAAGCAATTGCAATTTGTATTCTTCTTCAATAAGCAGTCATCAAATATTCAAATACCTAATCAACTTAAGATAGTTTTGGTAAAAAGTGTCATACCATCCTTGTACTTCAAATCAGGGTTCTCTTGGAAGGGGGATTGTTAGTTTGTTATCATTAGCGACACGATGATAACCATGTAAGATGCTTACAATCAAGTCAACTAACCGGAACCAAACCTATCACCAGCTTTGCTTCACTGAATCACTTTATGTTAGGATTGGGGATTGGAGATGATTCGTGGACCGGATAATCTCGTTGGATCGTGAAAGTTCACTTTCCAAATACAATAATTCGTCCCTTAATGCCATGGGTATCACGAATTTCGTATTGGGATGATCCAAAAGAAACTCTTATCTTAAAGGCCCTGCCCCTTGGACCCTGCTAGAGGTGCTTCCCCTGGAACCCCGCAAGGGGGCGGGCCCCGTTGACCCTGCCTTATGACAATCTAAGGTGATAAAGACGGCATTTGTGATTGTGCACTCCACACCTCCTAACTCACTTATGTTTGCCTTATCACCAAACTGATCACACGTAAATCACAGTCACAAATGATTGATGATACTAAAATTACCAACACTGCAAACCCTGCTTAATTGAAGAAGATACTAGTTGCTGCTTTACTCACATGCCCCCCACCACTCCCCAAGGAAAAAAGATAGTTTGAGGGTGTATTCTGAAGGCAAAGGAAGTACTTCTAATGGTTTTACCGAATTAGCAGGACCCTTTCTTCCCAGTCTCTACAAAGACTACCAACCTTCCTTTTATAATCAAACCAAGCCACGCTACAAATTTCCATTTGAAAATGCAATATATAATGCCAAGCATAGTTCCAGCTAATGAATTCGATGAAGAAGCAACTCCAACCAAATTTTCACTGTACAAGCACTAGGTCAATCTCAGCCCATAAACTGACACACACACAAAAACCCTAAAATCAGTTACCAGAGGTGTCCACGGATAGATACATAGTCTTTATCAACAAAATGCAAATCAACCTAAGCACACGAATCTGGTAATAAATAGGTTAAAAAGTAAACCTACGGTAACAGGAGCATCCACCCTTTGAACGTTGCTTTCTTCGACGAGGATTTCCATGGCTTTCAAGCAAAGTGCCTTGACTTCAGACTCTTTGAGCGGTTCACAGTTCTTCAACTGCTCGATTTGCCGGTCTAGGTCTGACATCCCTCCCCGCAGCAAACGCCTTCTTGGGGCTTTTTGCTGCTTTAATGGAGCTACTAAAGTGGAAAGAAAGGCGTGCGCGGCGCGATGATTTTCTCCGATCGCCCACTGCTCAATTTTCAGATAAATTTTAATGGTGGTCTGTGTGCTCTTCGATTTATGTGACTGCTGTACGGCCTCCCGTCAACTAAATTTTTAGCATCAAATTTATCAAACTTGAAAATAATTTGTTTTTGAGATAATTACATATTTGGTCCCTACACTTTTGCTATTTTATAGTTTTGATTTTGATTTTTACGGTCCGTTAAATATATCAGTGGTCCTTATTTTATGTTTCATATAATAGGTTGGTCTCTTGAGTTAACATCGTTAACTTGATGTCTTTAAGGTCTGTGAAGTACATCATATACCCTCAGGTTAGGGGTAAATTCGTAATTTTTTTCCTTTTCGGTCTTGGAGAAACGAACTAACTATAGTTCTTGGGTTCTTAATTCTTTTTTTTAATCCATTAAATATATCAGTGGTCGTGTGTTTCATATAACAAATTGGTCTCTTGAATTAAGCTATTAACTTGAGGTATGCTAAGTAGATTATATACCTTCATGTAGGATGGCCAAAAACTGGTCCCGAGCGGGTCTGGTGTAACACCCCTGAAGTACAAAGCAACGGACTGACCTAATAACTTCGAATCCAACTTATATCTATGGTGGAAGTTATTGGTAGCCCACCACTCGAGACTTACAATAAGCTAACAATTCTCGTCTTCTATCCATGTGGGACGAGTTGTTACAAACTCCCCCACTTAAACTCATGACGTCCTCGTCAGACCTGCTCAAAATCTTCCTCCTTGTCATCAACAATGTGGGATTCACCTAAGATGTTGCAAACACCCCCTCTCGATGACTCATCATACCCCCGGTGAGGTTTGCCCCCACCATGCCGATTGTATACATATCGGCTCTAGTACCATTTGTAACACCCCCAAAGACTAAAGTAATAGACTGACCCAGTAACTTCGAATCCAACTTAAAACCATGGTGGAAGTTATTCGTGGCCCACTACTTGATACTTATAAGAGCTAACAATCTCACCTTCTATCCATGTGGGACGAGTTGTTACGGTCGGGTCGGGCCTTAATGGTCTCGTGCTTCAACAGTGTCGGCCGTAACCGGTCCCGGTCAAAAATGTCGAGTTCGGTTAAGGTTAGTTATAACCGGTTATGGTCGGTCGGTCCCAGTCCCGACCATTAAATATATATATTTTTGTAATGATAGATTTTTAAAATACATTGTAAAATTTGCAATTGGGTCATTCAAATACACTTTTAAAATGCGTTTTATTATAATTAAAATTACATTGTCTTCCAAAAATACATTATAAAATAGTTTGAAAATACACTTGTTGTGAAAGGTTTTGTTGCGTTTTTTGTGAATTGAGATCAATACACTTATTTATAGTGTTTAGAAGACAAAAAATCCAAAAAAACGACCACCTAACGGCTAGTTTAAAAAAAATTGGGTCGGACCCATAACCGGTCCCATGAATCGCTCCAAAACATGAACTGGTCTCGGTTTTCGGTCCTATAACCAGTCCCAGCCTTGGTCCCATGAATCGCTCCAATATATGAACCTGTCCCGCTTTCCGGTCCTTACTGGTCCCGGCCCAGGCCGGTCCCGGTTCCGGTCCTTTGGCAGTCCTAGGCCGGGCCTGTTTGTCCATCACTACCTTCACATAATAGATAAGTCTGTCTTTTTACCTTTCCAGTCTTAAAGAAACAAAACAGTTGTGGTTTTTGTTCTTGTGTGCCTTAATTATTGTTTTTCATGTCATTAATTCCATTAAATATACCCCCCCGTGAGTTAGTGTCAATGGTCTTTATTTTGTGTATCACGTAATAAAATTAGCGCATTGAGTTAACAACTTTAACTTGATGTCCGTTAAGTGCATCATGTACTCCTACACGAGGGGAATATACGTTGGACTCCTACAGCGGGTTCTTTGTGTTATGAGATAGCGACACTCACTCACTCATATGTATATATAGAGAGAGACATGATCAAATGACAACTACAAAAGAAAAACGAGAAATATGAAACCATTGATCATGTGTTGTTTCACACCGAAACAATGCATGTGAGTATACAATGTTGTTTCACAATATGAATAAAAGTACGTTAAAAAGAATCACATATGATGGTCTTGATGGATTATAGTATCATATCAACAACACCCTTATCACATGTGATAATACTTGTGAGGGGGTTTAGTGGTGTAAGGGCGATTTGGCCTGCAACCAATATCGCATCGAAAATCGCTCACGTATCTGATTCAAGTATCATATGTGTATCGTATATGATAAAATAATTGTATTACATGTGATTGTTTATAGTAAAAGAGTGTTATTGCGTTCTCGTAAAATGAATGTGTTATTGTTTGAACTCTTCCATGTATATATATTAATAATCTCACATTAACCGAACTTAGTTTTCAATATCGTACTCGCATATTTAATTCTCAACCCAAAAGATATGTGAATTTATCTTGACTTCCTTTGTTTTTTTAAACTTAATATTTCTTAACACTATTTTTTTTTTGAATTTAATAGTTTTTTTTAATACAAAGATTTTAATTAAATATGTACTTTATTTTAATAAATTTGATTTGTGATTGAATATATAATTTTTTTTAATTAAAAATCTAAAAAAATGTGAATCGCATTAAATTTTAGAACAAATTATATTTTTGGTCTCTATAGTTTGTTTAAAAAATGATTAGTACTTTATAACCACGTAGACCATCAACGTAATTCACTCAAAACAAGTTTAAAGGGAGTGTTTGTTTTTAATAGAAAAAACTTTGAATATCCTCTTAAATTTAAATCGGCAAGACCTAAGGAGATTCAGAAGTTGTTTGTTTATCTCTTAGCAGTTTCATTAAGAGATAACATTTGAATCGTTAAGAGATGAATATTGTTTGATAAAACAACTCTGTCTCTTAATGATTTTAAAACTTTCTGAATGATTCTGTATGCTGGATTTTCATTAACCATTAAGAACCCTAATTTTATTATACACAATTACCAAACATTTATATTTTATTTTATACTACATCATAAATGACTCTTAATTAACCTATTAATTATTTTGATCACTTACTCATTTTAAACCGAACCATTCAACAATTATAATAGGAGCGAAGTGTTTTCTTTTTTCCCAATTAAGAGCTTAAAAGCTCTTATTAGGACTACCTCTTCTTTCAAATCGTCTCTTTGCGCTCGACTTCTCTGGATTAACTCTCGATCTCTCAAGCTCTCGATCTGTTTCCCAAGCTCTCGATTTAAGGTATCATCTCGATTTCAATTCTTCTTGCATTTCTGCGTCTTCTTTGATTTATCGATTTAAGGTATTCTGTTAAATAGGTTTGATTTTATTGAAGAATAAAACAGGTATCCTGTTACATGGTTTTGATTTATGCGTCTTCTTTGTTTTCTGGGATCGTATTAGGATTTAAGTAATGTGTATACTTGTTCTTGAATGGGTTTGATTTCCGCGTCTTCAATCTTGTTACTACTAGTTATTTATGGGTTTGATTTCTGCACCAGTCATCGCCTCTGTGTTTGTCGTGTGATTTTGTTGAACTTACAGGAGAGGTAGAAGGAATGCTATGATGTTATACATGTTGGGAAATCATATAGAGTTCACTTGTTTATAATTCCTATTGAGTTTCAGTTTTGGCCTACACTCAACTAGTTTCAGTTTACGCTGAAATCGAACTTTAGGGGTCGTTTACCCAATTGCCTACCCGGTAAGTGCTTACCAATAGGAGTCAACACTGTGATTTATTTTGATGCGTAAGATTTTAGTATATTAAAACATATCGAATGCAACAATTTAGTGGGTAAGYGCTTACCTGGGTAAGAGTTGTCATCCTCACTTACCGGATAAGACTCTCCATTATTTTCATTGCTCTTATCCAGTAAGATTCTTGAGAGTAAGATTCTTGACCCTTCTCATGTTCATCCGATAAGGAAATTTATCCGGTAAGTAAGTGTTTTAGTAAACGTCCCCTTAGCCAGACAACTACATGGATTAGATATCTTCTATCTAAGCTAGAGCCTAGGGGGACTTCCAGATTGACATAGGAAAAGCAAATAAGCAGTAGTAGTAGTAGTAGTAGTAGTAGTAGAAAAGCATTATGCAAAACATAATAAGCATTGGGGGTTGCTTATAATCCAACCAATTATACTTGTTATACTGCTGCAAAGTATTCCTTGCTGAGTTTAGGATCTGGCTTCATTGACTTCCATCCTGCTGGGCATACTTCATCTGGGTTCTCTTGTACAAATTGCAATGCCTATATATATATATATATATATAGGGTTGGGTTCACGTGAGACCATGAGTTTTTCGTGAGACACGCAAGACCAATTTATGTTCATTGATCAACTTTATAAGCTAATGATCTAATGGTCTAAAGTTGCACGGTTACAATTTTGTGATTATGAATGTTTAGATTGTATATCTAATCCAAGGGTTGAGAATTGGTCTTACGAGTCTCACGAAAAACCCTTGGTCTCACATGATCCAAAGTCTATATATATGTATGTATATATATAACAGCGCGATTCAACCAACCAGTTGATAAATGTTTTCCTTTCGGATCATAAAACCTAAATTGATACCGTGATTTCAAACCCAACAACAGCAGCTACTTTAACCCAACAACAACAGCTTTAACCCAACAACAGCAGCTACTATATCTCAAAACAGACCTCCATTTTGATACTGTGATTTCAAACCCAACAACAGCAGCTTTAACCCAATGTCCAGCAAATACTTAATATTATGCCAATGTAATGCTACTGTATCTTATATTTGTGTTTGGAATGTCCAGCAACCTAAAGTGTACATGCTGCCCAATGTAATGCTACCTCCCATTGAAAGGAAACTATCAAAGGTTTTCTTGATAGCAACTAAGTTGGGCAATATAACTTTAACCTCAAATTTCTTAATTACTTTTTTTTGATTAACCTGGATATCCAACCCGCTATGCGAGCCGACTAATCCCAGGGCGACCACCTGCTTTGCAGATAGCCTGGAGTCACCGCATTTGAACCTCCATGGCCACAAGGGGATTTTTATTCCTCCTTGGATTTGAACCTGGGACCTCCTGATACTTTTGACCTTTGGAGCCAAGCTCAAACCAATCAGGCACCACCCTTGTGGTTAAATTTCTTTATTAGTGGCTATTACCTTTTCTTGATTAGTGGCTATTACCTTTTGTTAATTAGTTGCTATTACCACAAGAACCAAACTCTCTACTTAAATGCATTTAAGATTTGAAGCTCACATTTACATGAACCTAAGGGGCCGTTTACTCAAATGCTTACCTAGTAAGTACTTACCGATAGAGGTCAATACTATAATTTATTTTTCTGGGTAAGATTGTAGTGCATTAAAACGATATAGTATGCAACAATTACCCGGGTAAGAGTCTTCACTCTCACTTACTGGGTAAGACTCTCCATCCTTTCACCACTCTTACCGGATAAGACTCTCCATCCTTTTACCGTTCTAACCGGGTAAGAATTAATATTCTAAACCCTTACCATGTTCATTTGGAAAAGAAAATTACCCGGTAAACACTTACTGGATAAGAGTTTAGTAAACGGCCCCCAAGTGCATTTGTTTACTTCTTAAATTGGGAAAGGTCTGACTTATTCAGATATAATTTGTGTGGCAAAAAGAATTTAATGGGTCTGAATGGTTCAATAAGCCGACTCGTTCCATCACCAATCTATCCCCATACCATTCAGATCTCGTATTTCCCCTCCATTCCCTCGCCTGTTCATTCTCTCAAACCATCGTCTCTCAATCTCGATTTTCTCCTCACTCTCGCTTCTGGTTAGGGCGCACCACCACTAACCGGCTCACTCTTGATTCTGGTAAGACTTCTTTTTCTTAAAATTGTCTATGTTCAATCTGATGTGGTTGATCAGGGTTGATGTTTCTTTGTCTTCATCTTCATAGTCTTGTGTTTGATTGTGTTTGATGTTCAGCGATTTGAGTTTGATTGCAATCTGTTCTTTTGATGTGCTACTTTGATTGATTAAGAAAGGGTTTTTCTAAGATGAGTTTACACGCTTTGAGTTTACTTCAAGGTTCGTCTACCACCTATTCGATGAAATGCTTAAAAGAAATTGATGTTGACATGCTGGTTATTTCCTTGGCTTGGTAATTTTGGTTTGTTTGTAAATCTATTGGGCATGTGTTGCTAAAATTACATGGAAGGAAAATTTAAAATTTAGGTTTTAGGTTATTGCGAAGATGTGAATACTCGCATCTGTTTGCTGAACAGTGATTATTCCATACAAAATTTTAGCTAGAATTAGCACAATTCAGGCTATATATGACAATCAGGACAATTCGGTCTAAGATTATCCAGTTGAAGTTAAAGCTGGATATAGGTGGTGCACAGTGGGTCTTTATATACTGTTACCGTTCCTTAGATGTAAAGGGTTCACAAAAACCTACTTCGTGACGTAGGTTTAACTTAACAGACAGTTAGACACTTAGGGGCCGTTTACCAAATGCTATATGGGTAAGCGCTTACCGGGAATAGTCACCACCCTCATCTATATTATCGGGTAACATAATTAGAATGGATTGTTGGTAAGCATCTTTTACCTGGAAAACGCTTACCGAGTAAGGGGCTTTTTGGTTGGTTTTACCTTAAGTCCTAATATGTCTGTATAGATTGAAAAGTTTTTGTTTGAGAGGGTTTTTTTCATAGATAAAAAGAGCATGTTTTTTAATTGGAGGGGTAATTTAGGAAAAAAACTTGGCTTTCTACATAAATCTCCCCCTAGAAGCTTACTCAATAAGCTACTTTTTTATATCATTAAGTCACTACCAAACAGTCATATAACTAACCGAATAAGTTGCGAGTCTCATTAAGCTGCTAACAAACAAACCCAAGTCTTCTCCCTCGCTTACCGGACAAGATTGTTGGTATTTGCTATGCCTCTTACCTACCGGGTAAGATTCTTGATCCTTAGCATATGCTCACCCATTAAGGCAAGTGACACCCAGTAAGCGGTTGATAAACGGCCCCTAACATGAAATTCATGGTAGTGACTAGTGAGTAATTATTGAAGCCTTTTTTCATCGTCAATTATATTATGCTTTTGAAATGATCTAAGTTATACTTTCAGCATACATCCACCATGGTAGAAGGAGCCCGAGTCCGACTTAGGGGTTGGCAGCAGGCTGCAGTTGCTCTTGGGTCTGCAGTTGGTGCATTAGTGGACCCAAGAAGAGCCGATCTGATAGCCGCTTTGGGGGAAACAACTGGGAAGCCCGCTTTTGAGAGGGTACTTGAAAGGATGAAAAGGAACCCTGAAGGCAGAGTATGATTTCTGCTAACCTTTTATGTAGATGCTTATTGTTTTTGCCGTTTATGATAGTATCTATTACCATTTCCTTGTTTCAATTCATGAAGTAGGTAAAGCCAATAGCTTACTAAACATCATTACCTCATAGGTGGACCTAGAAATTTTCAATGGTGACGCCATTTGACTATAAAAAACGATGCCAAGGATATTTTCTTACAAAATCATCATTGGTCTGTTGGTTAGTTTTTTGCTTTTTGTATGTGAAGTCTTGTGTTCGAGTCTTTTATACCAATTTTTTCAGAAACATAATGGTTCTGAAATTAAAAGGTAAAAACTAAGAAAATGATACAAATGGGATTCGGACCCGTGCCTGGAAGGGGGGAAAAGAATGTGCAAACCAACTCTACCAAAAGAAACTTTGTTGTTATTGTAGTTTCAAGGAGTATACGGTTGCACCCAACAAAATAATATAGTGGCACCTTTCAAAACCCTAGTTTTTTTTACGCTATGACGAAGGAACAAAGCCATGGCCCGTGCCACCGTATGCGCCATAGTGGATCCGCTCTTGCATTACCTTTCGGACATATTTGCATGAGGTTTTGTTAATATTTAAGACATTGAGGTTAATTGGTATGTCATAGATTAGTGACATAACACATGTTTCAATGGGGTCATGGATTTATGGCTACCTTTTAACTCTGAAACTTGAAAGCTAGTGTTTTTGTCTTTCATTTTTAATGCCACATAAACCAAAATGGACCTAGTAAATCCCATGCAGAAGTAGGGTTTGGAGGTAGGATGTACGCAAACCTTTTTTCTACCCCAATAGGCAGAGATGCTGTGTTCGTGAAGACCCCTGAGTCTCAACATATTTTTCCTCTTAATGGTTGTAAGATACTCCCTCCACCCCAAAATAGATGTTCACAATGAAAAAGGCAATTATAGAAATGTGTGATTATTGCACTTTTAATCAACTAAATGACAGTTTTACCTTAATAATAGACGAAGTAAGAGCATCTTCAACAGATTCTCCAAAATGGAGAAAATATATATTTTGGGGATTTTAGCCATGCTTTTTGCTCCAACAGGTTCTTCAAAACCTTTCTTCAGAATAGAGAAAGTAGGAAGAGAGTGTAAAAATCTTCAAATTTATAGAACACCCGGAAAATGATTACAATGAAAGAGAAACATTATTTAATATATTTCCACCGATACGAAACTTTGAAAAATAAATATTTAGAAAGAGAAATAATATTTTATTAGAGGAAATGAATATTTTAATAATATAATCAATGTTGTAATGTCCAAAATGGAGCATCTGTTGGAGTTGAATGTATTTTTGTTTTAGAGATTTTGGAGTTTCATTATCCATTTTGCAGAATCTGTTGGAGATGCTCTAATGAATTTATCCGTTTCATAGTTAGGGGTAGAATTGTCACGTAGGCACTTGTTTTGAGGCGGACTAAAATAAAAATGTGGACACTTATTTTGGAACAGAAGAACTAATTGGCATCTTTACATTGACATAACAAGTCTTTCTATTTCAGGAAATACTTTTGGACCGCCCTCGTGTCATCTCTAAAAACGTAGGACACGCGTGGGACCTACCAGAAAACACATTTGGTGCTGCATATGCAAAGTTCATGGGATCTAGAAACTTCTCCCCGGATGATAGGCCGCCAGTGAGGTTCATGGAAACCGAAGAGCTCGCATACGTAGCTATGCGTGCACGTGAAGTGCACGATTTCTGGCACACCCTCTTTGGCCTTCCAACCAATTTGATTGGCGAATCAGCCTTAAAAGTCATAGAGTTCGAGCAAATGTTGCTTCCAATGTGCTTCTTTTCTGTGGTCGGAGGAACGGCAAGGTTCAACGACAAGCAAAGATCGTTATTTTACCAGCATTACTTTCCTTGGGCAATTCGGGCAGGTATGAAATCCACCGATCTTATGTGTGTTTATTACGAGAAGCATTTTCATGAAGATTTGGAGGACGTAAGACGGAGATGGGGTATTATACCCGCTCCTTCCATTTAACGCTAGTTTGATTCGGTTTTCATGATGCTCGATAGGAGATTTGGGAGGGCTGGTAAATCCCACATGTTATTTCGAGTGAGATATACCGAGTTTTAGTTTGGTCGGATTGGCAAATAAGAGCTCTTGTTAAGTTTGTAAATACTTGTAAAGACTATAGCTGGGCACAACATATAAAGTTTGTAGTTGAATTATGAATTGGATCAACATGTTCACAAGATAATTGTTATTTATTGGAATTTATGGGAGGTTCTGCTTGGTTTGTAAGATTTGGAATGAAATTAAATTACATTATTTATAAAAGAAATTATAATTTTTTTATAAATAATGATAAAAATAATTAAATCACCTTTTTTTTAATTGATTATTATAAAACAAATGTTTTTAACATATTTAAAACCATTATTACATACAAATCCTGTGAAATACCAATTCTATGGGATTTCAAAATCCTATAAAATCCAATTTGTTTTGCAGGAATGTAATGAATTTAGGGGGATTTGGATTTAAAATCCATTTCAATCACATGTTTGGTTTGTTAGATTGTCTGGATTTGAAATCTTGGGGTTTAATTGAAATCTTACAAACATAAGATTTTGAAATCCTTAGGGAGTGCTCGGGATTTCACCGGATTTCATAGGATTATATGGAATAGGGTTTTAGAAAATGTCAAAAACATTTGCTTTGTAATAATCGATTAATAAAAATGTAATTTAATTATTTATAAATAATGGAATCCAATTCCGTTCCAAATTTTACATACCAATCACACCAATGATTTCAAATCCGTTCCAATCCAAAATCTTCCATGAAATCCAAATCGTTCAAAAACAATCCTGCAAACCAAACGGGCCCTAACTACTTCAAACCAAACATGAGATTAATATGAAATCCAATTTACAAACTCCTCCAAATCCAATCCAATACTACAAACCAGACGTGACCTTAGTATTTTATCTTACCTTCAAATTCGACCTTCGTATGTGACTTATTGGTTCACAAAGGGCGGATTTAAGAAGCGCAGAGGGGGCAAATGTGCATCCGTTCTATCATCTTGACAGTGAAAAAAAGAATGTTAAAAGCGTCTTGAAAGTGCATCCATTATTTTGATTAAATCCATGAGTTTATAGTCTATCAAACGAAAATTGGTTGCATAAAAATACGGACACATGACGTGTTCTTGATTGTTCCTGATTGAAAATGAAAATGCAGTTCTAAAATGAACTTTTCTTTTACAATATACATCAACACATACAAGTAGGGATGCTCAAAAACCCGACCAACCCGAACAATCCAACCCAAGCCAACGCGAAATAACTCAACCTGAAGCAACCCGATGTCTAATCGAGTCGTAAAATTTTCAAACCGTAGGCATTAGGTTGCTATTATTTGAACCCAACCCGATAAACCCGATATCCTTTTATTTGTTGGATATAATATTATCGTTGAATTTCTATTAATATATAGATTAGACAGTTACACTATCACGTACACTCTTCATATACACACATTTTCAATTTATTAACATCTATATATAACTCATTCGTATATATGTTCAGTAAATGTAAACATATATATGTAAATTGAGAAAATTAACTGAATGTGATATATGTAAGAAGTATGGATAAGTTGTATCAAATGGTTGATGATAACAAAAAATTACCAAAGTATCAACCCGACCAACCCGTACGGGTTGGGTTGGGTTGGGTTGGGTTGGGTTGAGTTAAGATATTTCAAACCGCAAGCATTGGGTTGGGTTGAGTTAAGATATTTCAAACCTCAAGCATTGAGTTGGGTTGTTCAAATGTCTTCAACCTGATCAACCCAAACCATGAGCACCCTTACATGCAAGGATAATATGTAAGAATGCTGATTTCTTCAAAAAAAATTAATAAAATTATCAAAAAGTATTACTCAACTCTAATGAAGTTTACAGGTTTAGCTCAACTGACAGTAATTCTCATACTTTTAGAGATTCTTCTCTAAAGTCACCAGTTCAAATCGTGTGAGACCATTGGAGATATTTCCGACTGTTCCTCCAAAACCCATAATATTAATCGAGGTGTGTACAAATTGGTTTAGGGTTAACAAAAGAAAAATAAACCATAACTTGAATGTCTTTTGGTGTATAAAATACACATTTAATGCATTGTTTTATATATAGCAAGTTTTTAATGCGAAACTGATCTGCTTCTATTTCTACTTTTCGTAAGCGAGCCCAGACTTTTTCTGGTTGTTCGATGGTCCTGTCCCCATCTCTATCCATCAAAGGGATAGAAGGACAGAGTCATTTGGTGTCCCCAATCAAGATTTGGGGCACATTTAATGCATTGTTTTATATATAGTTAGGGGCCGTTTACCTAAACACTTACCCGGTAAGCACTTACCGGTAAAATTCAACACTATCGTTTATTTATCGGGTAATATTTTATTCACTAAAACGCATCGTATGCAACAATTTATCCCGGTAAGCGCTAACCATGGTAAGAATCTTCGTCCTCACTTACCTGGTAAGACTCTCGATTATTGCCTTCGCTCTTACCGAGTAAGATTATTAGCCTTTGTCATATTCTTCCGGTAAAGTAAAGTGACTTGGTAAGCGCCTACCCGGGTAAAAGTTTGGTAAACGGCACCTTAGTTTTTGTAATATTTGAAAAAAAATTAACTTGAACTAAATGGAATGATTCTATTTTGTTAGATTTGATCTAAAATATATAACAAATTAACCACAAAGATGGTGTCTGATTGATTTGAGCTTGAACTCTAAAAATCAAAAKTGTCTGTAGGTTCCAGGTTTAACTCCAAGGAGTAATAAAACAAGGACGGACCTATAGTGGCACATACAGTGGCACGAGCCACAACATTATTCTTCCGTTGAAGGGTAAAAAAACTAGGTTTGTGAAATGTGCAACCGTGTTAATTTGTTGTGTGCCACCGCATGTATTTTGGAACTACAGTGAGAACAAATTTTATTTGGTAAAGTTGGTTTGCAAGACTTTTATTCCACCCAGACCCAAGTTCAAATCTTGTTAGCGTCATTTTCTTAGTCAAATGATGTCACTTTTAAAAAAATACCATATATTTGTTTTTTATAGTCAAACAAAACCACCGTTTGATTTTTTTCTTCTTATAGTCAAATAGTCGCACAATTTGGAAAAATTTATGGGTCCGTCCCTGGAAAAAATTCTCATGTGACCACAAAGGTTCAAATATGGTGACCCTGAACTACCTACAAAACAGGTGATCGTCCTGAAATTAGTCGGCTTGTATAACGGATTGGGTATCCAAGTTAATATAAAAAAATTAGCAAATTATTAATTTTTAAAAATATCTTGATAACATTATCAACTTTATTTCAAAATAAAAACTTGATCAAATTATTTAAATTTTTATAGATATGTAACCAAAAACGCAGCGCCAAAACGAGAAAAAGCCAAAAAGAAACTGACGTTTGGCGTTTGAAACGTGCACCGCGCATCAAGTCATCCGGCTGGTACGTCGTCGTTTGATCGCAATTAATTTTTTCTAGATTAATAATTCATAAATTCAGATAAGATTGCTGTATTTGAATGTACATTGCGCATGAACAATTGTACGTTTTTCTGTACTTATTAATATTGGATTTGGAATAGTTTCCCCCCTTTTATTATATTAGCATGCGTGTAATGTAGACGGCGACGAAAAAGGCAAGACAAATTCGCCGGTGAATGGTGGCGCCGTGTTTTTCCTGGCACAAATCCTAATTTCATTCATCATCATCATCATCATCATCATCATCATCATCATCGTTCAGAGCGATAATTGGATCTATTTTCAGCTTGAATTCGTATCTCGCGATTCAAATTACAGATCGAAAGAGGTAATTCTTATCGTCATTCGTTTAATCGATCTCGTTATTTTGATTTACCGGTTAGAGATCGATCTGTTATGATCTATTTCCCAACATATCTGTTGATCTTGATGATTTTTACGGTTTACAGAAAGAGATGTATATGCTATGTGATTGCTCTTTAATGATATAGCCGGCGCCTTGATTTCTCCAAATTTGGAATTCTGTAGCACCAATATGCAGATTGATTTCTTTAGTCAGAATGTTGGAGAACTGAAGTTCTCAGGAATGGACGTGTTCTTATAGATAATTTAGCGAATTTTAATTTGCTTTCCATTTTGTAGGCTTATAAGGCTAAAAATGCCGTGAATATATACGACCTGTTCGTATATATAATTTAGCGAGATCCTGACTTGTAGGAATTACTACCAAGTGGAGATAATTGATGTGGAACAGCATTTGTTGTTTGTCTTACAGATAAATGGCGGATCCATGGGTGAGGGAATATAATGAAGCGACTAAACTTTCCGATGATATCAGCAGCATGATATCTGCAATGAGTTCATATAGCTCAGGGCCTGAAGCACAGCGTCATGCTTCTGCTACAAGGAGGAAAATTACAATATTAGGAACCAGACTTGACAGCTTACAGTCTCTTCTGACAAAGCTTCCTGCTAGACAGCCATTGTAAGTCAGTTTTTTGAGTGTTCATGTGTTTGTATGAGATCAAGATGCTTCTGGCATAGCGAAGTTATTAGTCTATATCTGTAATACAACAGCAAACAGATCCACATGAATTAATTAGCTAGATGATTTGACCTAACATGTGAGGTTTAGGGCTGGCAATGGGTAAGGGTAACCCCATAACCTGTTATGTTTTGACCGGTTGGGTAATGGCATAAACCTGGCATTACTAGATGTGTCACACATTGCATGCAAATTCAACGAGTATAGAAGTTTGTTATCATATATTATATTACTACACCCACAGACCGGGTGGTGGATTCCTTTGGTGAGTAAGAAGTGCCTACGGACTGCTTGGTGTCATTCTACAAGTTATTAAACTTCAGCAAGAGATAGTAGTTTCTCTCAAGCCTAAGAAGGTGGTAACTAGTCCATGATTTGATAACTCTATTTTGGCTGGTGAGTAGATGGTTAGTCTGAGGATGATGAAGCATGATAGAGAAAAGGCTAGCAACCAATTACAGAACTATTTGGTTAAATGATTTCTCTTGTGTCATTGATATGATAAGTAGTTTTGACTTCAACTTGGGGATGTGTCATGTGTGACCTTCACTAAAGATGACTATTGTGTTGTAGAAGGAAATATGCTCAGAACACTTGTTTCTCTCTCTCATGGGTTCTTAATGTTCAATCACTTGTTTTTGCATTACATCCAAAATCTATACCCATTTAGACTAACTTTCAGTGCCCAATCCATGAATGATACCATAACAGGAAGTTTTAATTATTATGGTCCAAAACTTATATCATAATAGGTAGTGTCATTAACTTATAATTATAGTGTAAATTTTACCTGTTATTTGTAGAACGGAGAAAGAGATGAATCGACGTAAAGATATGCTTGCAAATTTGAGAACAAAGGTCACACAGATGGGCTCTGCGTTGAACATGTCAAACTTCGCTAATAGGGACAGTCTACTTGGGCCAGATACTAAAGCAGCTGATGCGATGAGCAGGACAACTGGTTTAGACAACTCTGGCATTGTTGGGCTTCAAAGACAGATTATGCGAGGCAAGTTGTTGCTTCATATTACTTTTTTAGACATGTTCTAAATGTATATACAATATACCACTTGGAGTGCTTAACATGAGGGCTGATTAAAACATCATAGCTTTCAGACTCTTAGGGTGGGTTTGGTACACAGGACAGAACAGAACAGAACATATCAGAGATCGTTCCACGTTTGGTAGGAGTTTTATGTGGAACAGAGTAGAATAGACTTGCTCCACCCAACCCATAGAACGTGGTGTAACAAGACCTAAATTTTACCAATATAATCATAAAATAAAATCTAATTCTCTTATAAGACATCAAATACGCCTCCATCTTTATATTTTGTTCATTATTTAAATTTTATTTATTGTGTTTTATGCTCTTTAAACTTTCACTTTACTGTCATCAAAATATTATTTTTATACGGTTTCTATATTTTGGTTAATTTATGCAATTTTAAATATTAATAATAATAAAATAATATAGAAAATGTATAAAATTTAAATTGGGAGCTACATCATTTTTTTTAGTTTCGTTTTAATTGTCTTGACGAAAACTTTCTAATGATATATTTTGTTATAACAATATTTATTTTATTATAATTTAATAAATTACATAAACTAATCAAAATGTATAAAATATATAAACAACTCATTAGGAGTAAATTGGTCATTTTGTCTATTCTGTCTTGTCCAGTTCGGTCTTATATGCTGAACAACTGTCATGTTTCGCCTATCTCGATACCAAACGCACCATTGAGGAGATGTCCTGCGTGTCTGAATACCAAGCACACCCTTAAGGAGGACATGTCCTTTCTCAAGGCCTGGTTCCCATTTCATGTGGTTACTTTCTGGTAATGATTCATGATACTTTTGAGTTACAGAGCAAGATGAAGGCCTAGAAAAACTGGAGGAGACGGTGATAAGTACAAAGCATATTGCGTTGGCAGTAAACGAGGAACTTGATTTGCACACTAGGCTCATCGTATGTCATCCTTTCTCTTTTACTTGTATACATAATGGCTGCTTGAGCCACTTATTGATGGGAAATTCACAAAAATAGCCAATCTACCAAAGAGTTTTCACTCTTTAGCCATTTTTAGACTTCATTTCATTTTGTAGCCAATCCTTACGCATAGGCATAAAGATTGGTTTTCAGCAAAAAAAAAAAAGTGGGATCCTTACACGGAAAGTGGAATTCTGCTTAAGGATTGACTAAAAACTGAATTGAGGTCTGAAAATGTCTATAAAATGAAAAGGGCTCGGGAGATTGGGTATTTCTGTAAATTTCTCCTTACTGAAAGTTACAAGCTACAGAATGTAACGCCCGTGACATGAAAGCTCTCTGATGCTTTACTCTTTTTGATATGCAGGATGACCTTGACCATCATGTGGACGTCACAGATTCCCGACTTAAGGTGACACTCTTACCAATAAAAAGATACTTGTAAAACCTTCATCGTAATAATTAGGGGTGTAAACAAGTCGAGATTTTAACGAGCTACTCGAGCTCGAGATCTTAATAATTCTCAAGTTTGAGTCGATCTCGAACACAAAATAGAACTTGTTTAACTTAACAGTCGAGCTTCATAAAACCAATGTTCAACTCAGCTTATTCGAAAGCTCTATTAAATTTTTCGAATCGAGCTGAGCCAAGCAATTCGAGCATATACCTTTTTGAGCCAAACATGCTAATATGTTTATAAATAATACAATAACAATATAAAAGTTATCAACCTCGAGCCAATAAACGAGTTAATCAATCGCGAGTACGAGCCCATAAACGAGCTCAAGCTCGAGCCCTACATTGAAAAAGGTTATTTGAGCTCGAGTCGAGCTCGGTCCTAGTATAATTTTTTCAAGCCGAGTTCGAATAATCCACTACTCGACTCGGCTCGGCTCATTTACACCTAAATAATGATCAGCCAAACAATATGTAATGTTCACTGCTGCTATTCATATACCTGCCTCTGTCTGTATTTTGCTATTGCTTACTTATATTCCAGCTTTTCAAAATTCAAGCTTACATGCTTTTTCTTTCACACACTTCTCATAAGTCGGGGGTCTTCACAGATACAACCGGAGATCCACAAAAAAGCCCAAGACTAAAGGCTGGCCAGAAAAAGTCGGCCCTAGTGAGCCCGAAGCCTGGTCTGAATCAGGCCTCAAAGCCAGATCAGGCCCGGCTGGAAGAACGACCTGGAAAAGCCTGGTTAACCCGATCATGCCCGATTCTAAAAAAACCCGATCCTGTTTTTTTCGCTCACTGAAAACGGACTTAGAAGTCCAGGCCTTGTGCATCTCTAGATACAACTGCTTTACTTATTCACGGTAGAGTTCAGGTTTGCCTATATCTTACCCTCCCCAGATTGAACCTCCGATGGGTGGGATATACTCTGCTCACTTGGTTTGGTTTAGATTCATCTGTAGGACACAAGTTCTTGGTATAGAAAATTTCATGTGCTCATAGAAAGTCTTCTGTGTCAGACAACTTTACTCTAAAAACAAAATAAATAAAATTTGTATAAAAACCACCCAAAGAACAATAAATGCTTTTAAAGGACAAATTGCCTGAAAAAATAACTTAGTTTAACTTGATTTTTATTTTGAGTAACGTACTTTTAGAACTTCTATTTTGATACATAAGATGTAAAGTTTTAAACATTTAAGGACCTGGGTAACCGGTTGAAGTATTAACCGATTACCATGCTGATGTGGCGAGTTATGTGGTATCCAACTCAATATTATTTGCTATTCAACCCAATTTCATCCCATCACTCGCCACATGAGAATGATAACCGGTTAATGCATCAACCGGTTATCCGGGTACTTAAATGTTTAAAACTTTACATCTTAGGTACCAAAATAGAAGTTTTGAAAGTACGTTACCCAAAATAGGAATCAAGTTAAACTACGTTATTTTATCATGCAATTTAAAATTATTAATTTACAGATTTAATTAATCTACTAGGTATTTTATAACTATGTTCTGTAGATTATTAAAATATAATAAAATGATCAAAAAAACAATAATGGAACAAGAAATGAGAGAAGAAGTTGGGTTGTTGTACAAAGAGTTGGGTTCTTGTTAGTGATTAGTGACTATGGCGACGGTAGAAGTTCTAGTGAAAACCTTCTGGAAAATGTCTTTATTGTGGATGCTCTAACAGTGTCATTGCAAACAGTCTATTAGCTTTTAAGAGCATTTCTAACATATTCTCTAAATTAGAAAATTAAGTCTTTTGTTTTCGATTTTGCTTCAAGAGATTCTTTATATTGTTTTTTAAGATAGAGAAAACTAGATAAAACTCCAAGTTTAAAGAGAGAATTTTGAAACTTGATATGTGGGGACAGAAATCAGTTTTTTGTTCTTTACCACCAATTAGATTGAATTATTACTGTTTTATACAAATTTTTCTAAAAAGTGTATTGAGATGATAAATTTATAGAATATTTTATTAGTATAATAAATGTTGAAATCTCTAAAATAGTGAATCTGTTGGTGTTAAATTTACATTTGATATCTCTAAAATAGAGAATATGTTGGTGTTAAATTTACATTTTTCGAGATTATGACTTTTAGCTCTCTATTTTAGAAAAATTATACAAAACCTCTTGGCCACAACGATCGAGAACTGATCTTTCCACCAATTGTACCCTTAATTATGAGATGGAAAATTAATTACCCTTTCTATTGTTAAGGGTAAAATTGTCTTTTAGTTAATTAAAAGTGTAATGATTACACATTTCTAAAACCGTGTGTCTCTTTCACCGTGAGCTAGAGGGACTATGAATTTTTCTACCATTGTGGACGGGGCCTTGAATTTTCATGAAAAGTATAACGGGTTGCGGACTGTCGGTCCTTTCTGGTCCCTCGTCAGGCCCATGTTGGCCATTTCTACTAGTAGATGGCTTCTTTTTGGTGGTTGAATATTAACAAGTTGGTTTGGTGTACTAAAAACAGAGAGTGCAGAAGCACCTGGCTATTCTGAATAAACGCACCAAGGGTGGTTGCTCCTGCTTAGGCTTGTTGTTATCCGTTGTCGGGATTGTTATGCTACTTGTGGCGATATGGATGATTATAAAGTACTTGTGATAACAACCACGGGTAACTGATTTATACATATATATATATATCTACGTTCCATGTCGAGAAAAGCTTCTTGGTTTCGTGATCCAAGTGTCATGTTTCATTTTCTATATTTTGACCTTTGTTTGTATGATAACTTCAGCTTCAATTTAACAGCTTCAACCACATGCTTGTTTTCTCCTCTATGATTGTTACTTAGGAGACGTTTTTGCAAAAGTAGAGTATCACGTGAGAGGAAAATCAGGTATATATATCAATTCGTTAGGTGATTTAGGGGCTGTTTGGTTGATTTTCCATCAACTATTGCATGTATAAAGTTGTTTGTATAGGTTAGGAAGGTTTTTGTTTGGGAATGTTTTTTTCATAGATGGAAGGAACACGTTTTTTTAATTGGGAGGGGCATGTTTGGAAACAACTTGACATTCTGCATAAAGCTTACCCTAACAGTTTACTGAATAAGCCACTTTCTATATCGTCAAACAATTACCAAACAATCATCTATAACTGTCTGAATAAGTTGCAAGTCCCGTTAAGCTCACGAAGTTACCAACAGGCCCTTGTGGGTCGTTTACCCCAATTCCAGGATGCGCTTATCAGTAAGATTCAACACTATCATTCACCTTACCATTAAGATTTTAGTCCATAAAATAGCTTCATGTGCAACAATTTATCGGGTGAGTGCTAACCAGGTAAGAGTTGTCATTCTCACTTGTCGGCAAGACTCTCGGTCCTTACCATCGTTCTTTTACCGAATAAGATTCTCGGTCTTTTGCCATCGCTTTTTTACCGAATAAGATTATTGGTTCTTGCCATGTTTGTTTGATAAGATAATATGAATTGATAAACATCCAAAGTGCCATGATAGCTATGGAGGAATCAAGGGGACCCGAAATTGATGGCCAAGTTGAAGATTGGGGTTATAGATTCATAGGTGATCCCGGGTTGGTATGCATAATAAACTGTGGGAATAATTCAATGAACAACATTGACGTTGTTTGCAGGGTGTTCGGTGAATGCGATTGGAGCCATATCTTCTCGTGAGTATGAATCCTTTTCTTCAGGAGTCATTTTGGCATACGACCTTAAATGAATTATTAAGTAAATTGACCTTTTGGGTTGGCGGGGTTTTTTGGTATGTAACTTAAAATCAGATTTTAATTAAATTCATGATTTTTTTATGAGTATGAAACAACCTGTATTAATAGGTCAAGTATTAAAAACTCGTTAAGGTCATATCATTGAGGGTGTGTATGGTATGCAGACAAGGTAATTGTTAGTTAAACAAGATTGGTAAAATGATCAATTTGCCTCTAGAGAGATTCAAGGGATAACTCAGTAATTTGTGATTATCGTGAGATTCAAACCCAACTACAAATCAAATGATCAATTAGGAAATTAATAAATTTTGATAATTTTGATCTAAATTTTTAATTAAAGGGCATTTTAGGTGAATTTTGTTCCGGCAAATACCATATGAACATAAGATACACATTGTGATACTTAAAAAAACTGATACCGTCAAAAAAGATGCATATAAACAATATTGTCATATATCCAGGATATATACAAGATGCATATTGTGATAATTTGTGTGTGTGTGTATATATATATATATATATATATATATATATATATATATA